>NC_045428.1:446208105-446518276 GCF_902635505.1 Sarcophilus harrisii | reverse complement strand
AAAAAGACTATTCAGAGAATAATCGGAAAAGAGAAGAAACATTTACTGAAGACTATAGAACTAAGGAAAATAAACAGTTATACAAAGAGAGAAGAAGTACAAGGGATGAAACTGATACATGGGCTTATATAGCTGCAGAAGGTGATCAAGAAGTATTAGACAATGTGTGTCAAATGGATGAAAATTCTGGTAAGTATGATGAAAAATGAGTCATAAATTACAAGTCTATCAAAAGCCAACCAAGTTAATATTGTTATTATTTTATAAATCTTATCATTTGTGTAGGGTACTTAGAAAAAAGAAGATAAAAGTTTTTGGAGTCCCCCCCCCCACCCTACATTTTCTAGTTTTCTCTTTCATTTTAATTTCTATCTAAAGTCTAGAAGGTAGGATAGACTAAGACCTATCTTAAAATATAAACCAATAATTTAAGTTGAAGAAGGAAAACATCCTAAACTCTCTGACTCAGCTAATGGACAAGAATTAAATAAGCACATGTTCATTAAATTTAGAAACTAACAAAAGAAACAAATTTGGGAGGCTGAAGGCAGAAATAAAAGTTTGACTATACAATACTATTACAAACAAATACATTCATAACTCGTCACAGTTATAAAAGCTGTAATATTGCCAGAATGCATTAAAACTACTAGTAGGGTTAATCAAGGAAAAGTTTATGGAAGATAAGAAATTCTATATTTTAAAGTAAGAAGGAGAGAGACTTGGTATGCAGTTGATGTAAAGACATTCGAAATGGTAAGAAAAGCAGCAGCAGAGAAGACTTAGGCAGGTACATGAGCCACATGCAAAGATTGGGGAGCCAAGTTATCTAGCTATTCAGAAAAAAAAAAATCTGAGCTCTTGTATAGTAAAAGATAAGGATGACTAATAAAGGACTTCTCATTAGAAAATCTTAATGGTTAACAGTTATGAGTTTTTGTTTATTAGAAAATTCATTAGGAAAAGTTCCTTTATTATCTTAAGTACAAATTTCTACAAATCTCAAATTTTTTGTGGCCAAAAACTACTGGTTATGTTGCATTGTTGTTAATTGGGAGGAAAAGTCAACTTATTAAATCTCATAGTTTCAAGAATTGCCATTTTCATATTTTAATAACTAGGTAAAATAATTTCAAAAAGCACTATTATTATTAACCGAATTATTTGAGGCTATCCTATAGTTTATTCCTTTTCCCAACCTAATCAAGTATCAATGCTGCTAACAATTTGCTGAAACTGTTACATTTAAATATTACAATATTATAGGGTTGTAGATTTAAAGCTAGAAAGGAAATTTAGCCATCTAGTTCAGTCCTTTCTTTTTCAGATGAGAAAATTGAGGTCCACAAATTTTAGTCATTTGCCCAAGGTGTCACCCAAGTGCTAAATGGCAAAGTTGAGATTCAGATAATTCTGTGTTCAAAGGAAAACTTACTTTTTTGATTTTTATTTTAAGCAAAGGAACCAATAAAAGTAAGTTTTTATTTTAAAGTAAGTCAGTAAAAGTAAGTAAAACAGAATTTTTTAGTATGTGATAGATCTGTATAGATATAGATATTTTACTTTGTGACTTAGTTCTTAGTTTCTACATAAGATGGAGAAAGATGGAAAAATAGGAATATCTGTGATATTATGATCATCTTTAAAAAGATAATAAGTCATCTGCATATATAACAGACAGGCAGCAAGTTTTGAGTTTGGGAATGGATTTGCAGCTGGAATGGATGAAATTAGAAGATTTTCAAAAGCATCTTAATGGGGAAGATGAGACTTTTACAACAGCGGATGCTATACCAAGTAGTAAGTACTTTTGAAATTGTTACATATCATTCAAGAAATCCATTTGGTAATATAAAAAATCCAGATATTAGAATTGGTAAAATTGACTTTTTTTTCCTTCTTTAGACTTACTGAGAGATGCAGTGAAAAATGGAGACTACGTGACAGTGAAAATTGCACTTAATTCAAATGAGGACTACAATTTGGATCAAGAGGTTAGAATATGGTATTCTTATGAAAATTTTATTGAAATGTATCTTCTATAAACTAGTTAATGTGTGACATCAGAGACAGTTACCAGTATTCTTTAAAATGATGTTTGTCTCATGGCCTTTCTAACAGTTTTTCTTTCTTCCTTATTACAATAAATCTCAGTATTTGGGCTACATTATTTCTACCTAAAGCAACCTTTTCAACTAAACTTTCTCCTTTTTGTCAGAACTTTGATTTTTTTTTTCCGTTTCAGATTTAGTTAATTTTGTTTCCTCTTTTTTTTTTTTTTGGTACCTATCAGAACATTATGCACTTACACTTTCTCATTTTTATTTAGATTACCTCATTTAGAATACCTCAAGCAAAAATGTTTTTCCCAAAAATTAAGAAATTAGGTATATCTAAAATGCAGCAGTTACATATATGACAAACAATTCACAAAGTAAAATTTGCTAGAACATAAAAACTTACACTAGCCACTCAGAAGAAAAGCTCACCCATTTAGCAGTTAGCTATCGACATTTTCAAAAGAATTCTTTTTAATCTAAACTCCTTAGTCAAAGATGGATCCAGAATGGCAGAGAGTAGTAGGAAAGAAGTAATGCAGACTTTTACCAGATTTCTCTAAAAATATGTAAAAACGCAGTTTTTAGATTCTGATGGGATCTGCTCCTGATGGGAAATCCTGGGCCAAATCCTCATGGGAAAAGAAAATAAAAAGTCACAGTGAGGCATTTTTCTAGTCTATGGCAGCGCACTGGAGAAAGGAAAATTTCACTGGAAAGGAGAAGCTGTGCAACAGGATAAGAAGTACCAAAGCCATAGTGGGGCCCAATGGTAAGAACAGGTTGGCCAACTGGAAGATTTTGTTGCCAAATATCCATTTACAGGTCCTGGATTGCAAACCTGTGTATGAGTGATATTTGGGGGTAAGGAGCAGTTGCCTACCCTAAGCAGTTTACTTGAAAAAGAGTAAGCAGTAATTATGTGACTCAGATTTTAGAACTTGCAGAACCAGGGTGTCATTTTCAGTTTCTGGAGTAGTATGAAGCCTGCAGAAGAACAACTAGGGCAGGGAACCCACAGTTCTGTCACTCTGAACCAGTAAACCTCCTCAGGTGGCTGATAGGGGCAGATCCAGTAGCAGTCTACTTTTGCCCAGACTGAAACTCAAGTCAGAAATTTGCAGAATTCAGACCAGGGAAGCAGCAATCAGTCTGTCTTGGATTAGATCATTCTGCGAATACTGAAAGCTTGCATGTCTCTAGCTTGTCCCTGAATTGACACACTATCCAGTATCTCAAGAATTCAACAGCAGGATCAGCCCAGAAACATCCTCTAAAAGTGCCAGAGGGCCCAGCTCTAATATTATATCCCAAAGTCAAGGAATAGGCTGGAAGAGTAGGCAAACAAAAAAAAGAACTTCACTACTGTAGTGAGCTATTCACTTATAGTAGTAGGGATGTTCAAGAAACAAATACAGAAGAAAAGAATGACTCCAAAACATCTGCAGACAAAGTCCCAAAGAAAAACAAAGCTTGGACACAAATTCAGAAATTTCTCAAAGAAGTAAAGCAGGAATTTAAAATATTTTTATAAGTGTCATGAGAGTTCTAAGGGGGAAAAAAGGGGAGAAAAAGAACTTTGGAAGAAAGGATTGAAATTGGAATTAACAACCTGGTGGAGGTAGAAAACTTGGCTCTAGCAACAAACTCTCTGAAGAGTGGAGTAGACCAAAAAGAAACCAATGTTAAGGCAATAAGAAATAAAGTCAAAAGCTTGAAATCATTAATAAATAAATAAATAAATAAGGTATCTCATAGCAAGCACAAAAAAAAAAAAAAGTGATCTGAAAATCAGATCAGAGGAGGAAAAAATTAAGAGTCAGTAAACTCCCTGAACATCATTACTCAAAAGAGAACCTAGACATCCTATTTCAAGAAAACTTAAGAGATGATAAAGTAGAAGAAAGACTCTACTAGTACTTCCTAAAAAGCAACTCCAAAATGAAACCTCCCAGTAACATTGTAGTCAAAATCTGGAGTTTCCAGGCCAAGGAAAGTATGCTGCAGGTAGCATTCTGAAAGAATTTATTTAAAATACCAAGAAACCATACACAGACAGAATCACATACAGGGTAGCAGGCACTCTGTAAAGGAGCAAAGAACTTAGAACAGAAATAAAATAGAAAACAAAAGATATAGGTTTACAGCCAAGAATAACTTACTTAACAAAACTGAGGTATTAAGCAGTGGAAGGGGGAAAATGGAACTTTAATGAAATTGAGCATTTCCACGCATTCCTGAGTCATGGAGAAACTTTGAAGTTCAAAGACAGGATTGAAGAGAAATGTGAAAAAGTAAACATAAATGAACAGTGCTGATAAACTGCTTACATTCAAATATGAGGAGATAAATAGGGTTATGAAGAGTTAGACACAACAGAATAACCAGGACTCATTCACTTGACTTAATAAATAATCATTGAAGTTTCTTGTTTTAAATTGAATTTATAACTCATCTCTAAAGCCTTTATTTTTAAAAAGTTCCTTATTAAAGTTTAACACTTCTTCTCCTTTAAAAATAAAGGACTCTAGTGGAATGACACTGGTGATGCTTGCAGCAGCAGGAGGACAAGATGACCTACTCAGGCTCCTTATCAAGAAAGGAGCTAAAGTTAATGGTAGACAAAAAAATGGAACCACTGCTCTCATTCACGCAGCTGAGAAGGTTAGTTACTTTTTAATGCAGTGGATTAAATTTAGTAATCTTTGTAAAGATTGATTGCTATTGGATCCAGGAAGAAGTTTCTTTTATAAGAGTATTCCCAAAATGTCAGTCACATGTATCTTTCTGCTCTGTATTAAAATGACAGCTACTTAGTCTCCTAATAATGATCTAGTTCATATTTGTTTGTAATGCATCTTACAAACTAAGGACTTTTTGTGGAGCAGTTAATGAAATACTCAGAATATCTCCCAAAAGAAGCCATGGTATTACTTAAGATAAATCTGTCCATTAGAAACTAGCATATTTTATACATAAAAATAAAATCATAAATGAAGCTGTTATGAATAACAGATGATTGCTTGGGATTTATTTCATATTATTGCCAAATAATGAAATTATAATTTTTTTTTTTTACTATTAAGTACAAAAATAATGGCTTTGGGATTTCGATTTGACTTTCTCTTTTCAAAGAACTTTCTAACTACGGTGGCTATTCTTTTGGAAGCTGGAGCTTTTGTGAATGTTCAGCAGAGTAATGGAGAAACTGCATTAATGAAGGTAATACTTTTTTCACATAGTAGATTATGTTTATTAATAGAAATTAGATATTAGAATAAAAAGAGAACAAAAAGACAAGAAAGATCTCTAAGACAGAAAGAACAGAAATAAAAGTATAATAAAAATTAACATCCATAATAATATTTTACATACAAGCAATAAGGAAGTTGATGAAATGAAAGTTAGAATTTGTGGAGGTAAATCTAGGATTAATCTAGAGAGGTGTTATAGAGAAAATTTTATCAGTAATGGTTTTTGTATCATATCCTTTCCCCCTTCCCTATGCAGCAAGTCATCCTTTATAACCAAGAATAAAACATTCAGGATGAGAGAAAAGCAATTCAATAATATATCATTGCATCTAGCTGATTTGAAAATATATTCAGTGTTCCATTCCCATAGTCCCTCACCTCTGGTAAAAAGGGAAGATTAATTTTTCTTAACTCTTCATCCAGGTGAAACTTGGTCATTATATTTTAAATGGTGCTCATTTTCAGAGTTTTTTCCCTTTTCTTTTATATTTAGCAGTTTTTTGGTATATTATTTCCCTAGCTATGCTTTGCATCAATTTATATGTTTTCCCAGGCTTCTCTGAATTCTGCATATTCATTGTTTGTTATAATAATATTCCATTGTGTATACCACAGTTTGCTTAGCAGATTCCCTGTTTTTGGACATCTTCTTTAATTTCAATTCTATATCACCAGGAGGACCGCTGTGACTTTTTTTTTCCTATTCTTAACAAACACCAGCTCAGACAGGAAATTCCATATGTAGATTAGAACAGAAAGAAAGAACTGTATGTGAAACTGATTCCCTCTGTCTTGTGCAGCAGGCAAATCTAATATGTGAATACTTCTAGAGCTGTCCTCCTTTCCTGTGTTTCTTCCTCTCTGCACATGAAAAAAATGCTTCAGTGATGCTCTTTTCCTTTTTGGCAATCATATTGCTATGATCCTCTCTTCCCCCCACTTTCTCCTAATTGGGGGAGGGGGAAAGGGGTGGAAGGGAGAGAAAAAACACTTAATAAAAATGAAGTCGCAAAAATTTTGGTGTATATAGAAGTTTTCTTTTTGTCTTCACATACTCTTAATATATAGGCATTGTGGTGGGATTTCATAGAGTTGATTATTAAGTTTTTAACTTTTTTGATGGTCACATTCATTTTATTTTTATTTTTAAAAGTAACTTTGTTTTTACATTTCATTTAAAAAAATTTTTTTGAGTTCCAAATTTTTTCTTTCCCTTCCTTCTCCCTCCCACTGAGAAGGAAGACATGGGCTATTAATTGTACATGTGAAATTATGCAAAACAGGTTTCCATATTCACATAATATCTTTTAGTCTGTTCTTATATTTATCATTGAGAATCATCTATCTTAAGCGCTGGTATGATGTGGTGTGGTAGAGTAAAAGTAGTCTTTGATTTGGAGTCAGTCATTTTACATAAGGTGTTTTCTGATCCCAGAATTGCCAACACACTCTCTCCAAACTGCAAATATATAATATGTATACACACTGTATATCATATGTGATCTCTCCCATTAGACTGTTAAATCCTTGAGGGCAATGAGTGTTTTAAAGTTTTGTTTTTATATTCCCAGAGCTTAACAAAGTGTTTGTTACACAGTAGGAGCTTGATAAAGCCTTGATGGTTGATTGATTGAAATCCTCTCTCTGCAGCTTATCGTTGTAACTTTGGATAAGTCACTTTACATTGCTAAGTCTTATTAATTCATCTGTAACATGAAAGAGTTTTCTTTTTTTTTTTCTTTTGGTAGATTACTTTAACCTCACTTTTAGAACCAAAATTTTATTTCTATATTTTGACTTTGGATTTGGTTCATATTCCTTATTTGTACTGTCAGGTTGTTGCTTTCTTTCTAATTTTCTCTTCCTATCTCAGTATATGTTTTCATTAGAACACTGCATGTGCGCGCACACGCGCGTACACACACACACACACACACACACACACACCCCTCTTTAAATTTTTTGTCTTTTTGTTTTTATATCAGCATGGTGCTAATGCTATGTGAGAGAAACAAACAAAAAAAATATGATGCATTAGTTTATAGTTTATTTTTTGTGTGGCTAAATGAAGCTTTCACATCTGAGACTCCCTAGAGAGAAAGACCACATATATTATGTTAGGCCAGAACCTTTAATCTACATGATAAATGCTAAGGGATGTCAACAAAGGGAAAAATAAGTGTAGTTAAAGATTCAAAAAGTAGGTGGGACTTGAGATAAATCATAAAGTTTAGGAAGAATTGAGGAAAAGGTAGATTCTGGGTTGGGGAACAACAAAGTTCTCAGCACATAGTATTAAATATTTCTCCAAAATTAAGTAACCTGGTTTTTAGACAACAGATATATAGTTCATCACCAGACTCCCTACTTGGGACTTTTCCAACTTGGTAGAACCTCCTGGAGAATGTGTTCTGGTAGAATGCTTTTGTAAACTCAAAATTACCAACGTTCTGAGTTTGTTGATATCTGAGTAGAGTTTGAGTAGAAGCTGTAAAGAGCAGCTAGGTTGTACAGTGGATAGAAATACTAACATTGGAATAAGGAGGACCTGAATCCAAATATGATTTCAGACACTAGCTGTGTGACCCTAGGTCACTTAACCTTACTTGTCTCTTCCCTTACCCTTCACAACCCCTTTTCCCTCCCCACCCCACCCCCCAAAACGTTCTGGGGCAGCTAGATAGTGCAATGGATAGAGCACTGGCTTTGGGAGGAAGACCTGAGTTCAAATTCTGCTTTAGATAGTTGACATTTGCAAGCTGTGTAATCCTGGGCACTTAACCCTGGTTGCTTTTTTTTTTTTTTTTTTTTTTTTTTTTTTTTTTAAGAAAGAAATCATTACTAGAAGCTATATATGCCAGGCATATCTATAAATATTAGTAGAATAATTTGTCCTTATTAATAAGGATTTAGTCACAAAAATAAGCATAGTGTACATGGGAGGTAAAAGACTTATGTGTCTGGAGCTGAAAGGAAATATTATAGAATATTGATATATAAGATTGAAAGGGCTAAACTTGAAAAGAATCTCTTGAAGATCCAAGTCTGTGACTCTGGATTTTTTCTTTGTTAGTAGCATCTGCACAATAAGTTAAGACTTCATATATTTCATCTCGATATCATGTGCTGTGAGATGTGGGAATAAGCACTGGACCAGAAGACCTAGCTTCTAGTTCTTGTCTCTAGTATCAGTATCTTAGATGAGAAAACAGAAAGTAGCCTTACTAGTTTTAGAAAAATTAGCCTTTTTTTGCTTGATAAAAGCAAATGGATGGAAGTTTCAAAGAGCCAAATTTAGGATTAAGGTCAGGAAAAGCTTACCAACAATTAGAATGATTCAGAGGTGGAATGGGTTGCCTTGAGCAGTGGGCTACTCCTTCTTGGATAGCTCCATGCTAACTAGCACATATATAGAATCATCACTCATGTTATGTTGTAATATGTATTCTTGTTCAAGTACAGATTAGACTCAGATTTGGAAATTTCTTCAAAGAGATTCTGTGAATCAGTATTTTTTTTTTAATATATACCTTTTTATTTACAAGATATATGCATGGGTAATTTTTTTTCAGCATTGACAATTGCCAAAGCTTTTGTTCCAATTTTTCCCCTCTTTCCCCTCACTACCTCCCCCAGATGGCAGGTAGACCAATAAATGTTAAATATGTTAAAGTATATGTTAAATACAATACATGTATACATAGCCATAGTTATTTTGCTGCACAAGAAGAATTGGACTTTGAAATAATAACAGTTAACCTGTGAAGGAAGTCAAAAATGCAAGCGGACAAAAACAGAGGGATTGGAAATGCTATGTAGTGGTCTGTGAATCAGTATTGAGCTTTGTATTTTTCAGATGACTATTAATATATTCTAAAGTAGATGACATTTATAAATATTAAGAATCTATAAGCATGCAGATTATAATAAACTCTCAGCAAGAGAAAAATCTATGAATACTTCCATCACTAAATGCTTTTTAAAAACAACTCCATGTGAATCATGACAATTATGATTCATCTCTTACTAATTTATTTCGTTATAAGATCATAGGCTTTAGAAACAGTGTAACAGACCTGCAAAAGTCCATTCCCTTTTACTTATGATTTGCCCAAAATCACCAAAGGAGATTTTAAAGAGGTCTTCTGACTCCAAACCCCCAGGGTTCTTTTGATTATACTAGTTCTTCAGATGTTACTAAGTTATTATAAATTAAGTAGAATCTATCTATCTATCTATCTATATATATATATATATATATATATAGATTTAGATAGTACATGTATGTTACTGTGGGCAAATGTAGAGAAGATCATCTAAATACAAACCTTATTTAATATACATACATTACAGGGCATCTTATCCAGATGGATTTTCTTTTTAAATGTTTTTTTATACTCTTTGATATACTCTTTGTTCGTTCTTTGATGTTATTCTGTGATACTTCAAAAATGTTTTCCATATAAGAGAAAAGCAACAGACTAGCTGTGAGGATAGATACCATAAAAGCCATGATTATGTGCCTACTTAGGAAAAGGATAACCTAGGAACAGTATTTTTAATAAGTAGCTGGACTTTTATATTGTCATCTTCAAGGATGCTTTATTATCAGCTTTTAATTTCAAACAATTCTCTTACCTCTTGTTCTCATTTTTTGCCATTAATTATTTTTTTATGTTTTATAAACAGGAAGGCTATACGAAGATAAATATAGGTTACCATAAATACAGGAAGGGTCTTAATTATACGTGCCCCAAATTAGTAAAACTTATTTTCACTTGAAACAAATTGGTTTTTGTTGATTAAGTGCCTAGTTCAATAAAGATCAATATTTCATTTACTTTCAAAGTTTGGTTAGGTTGTTCATATAATTTTTGAACTCAAAATATACTAGAAAGCAAATAATGAGTAGTCTACTGTTATATTTTTCAAATGAGGAAACCAAGGACCACAGAAGATTTAACTAAGTATATACGGCTTCTTAGGATCAAAGGTAGGTTTAGACTCATGTCTTCTCACTAAGTAAAATATTTTATTCAGCTGTGCAAATATTCTATCTGATAGGAAAAAATTACCCCTCTAAAAGTATACTGGAGAAGGATGAGTAAGATAAATAACATGAATAAAGACACAGATAGTTGTAGCCTGAAATTCTTTTACAAGAAAGAAATTTACCTTGTTATCTGTGTTCTGTTCTAGATGCAATGAAACTGTCTTGATCGAATTTTTCCATCTTTTACAATGCTGCCTGAGATTTACTATATTTAGGTTGGTACATGGCAGAGTAAATCACTGCTGAAATAAATATGAAATTATTTTTTGATTCCACATAGTATAGTCAAAGAAGTGTGACAACTAGTCTAACAAGAATGCTTTTGTCAAGGATTGGCTCTTTTAACAACCATGTGGGTGATCTTAAAAACAGTAGAGTCTAGTAGAATGAAAATCTCTTGAGTGTTTCCCAAGAAGCCCTGGCATTTGGTAGCTTTTTAGCATAATGGAATGCTGGATCTTGGGTCAGTTCTGATCTACCTTGAGATACTTAAGTTTTGTGATGCTGGCCAAATCACTTCTGTCTGCCTTAGTTTCCTTATCTGTAAAATGAAGATAATAATAGCACTTACTTAAAAGATTATTTAGCAAGGACAAAATGAGATATTTGTAAAGTATTACAAAACTTAAAGTACTATAAATGCTAGCTTTTTGTTATGGGCCAGAACTTGAAACAGGGTGCTAAGGTCACTGGAATTGATAGAAACAGTGCTTATGTACTTGGTTCACACCTTTGGAGTTCACACCTTTGGGAGAGGTGATTATCCCAATATGGGGCGCCAAAATGTAATGTTCTCTAAATTATATTCTCTGGGAGCAGATTTCTTGGGGGGCTTCTAGAGGCAGCCTTAGTTTCAGTTCAGTGTAATAATTACCTTAAATGCAGCCAGGAGTTAAAGTCCAATCATTTATTGTCTCTTCCAAAATAGCCCTCTTAGCTTTCCTTGGTTCGGAGAGCTCTTGTTGATAGTCCTTTGCCTCTGCCAGCTTCAGCCTCCAGCTCCCTCTGAATTCAAAGCCTCCAGCCAACACAGTGGTGGAATATCGAATGGATCTGACTACTCCAAGAGAGTGGCTTGTGGGAACTGTGACTTGTGAATCTCCTCTACTGAATCCTGACTTGTGAATCTCCCAAAAGTCTCTAGTTGACTTGTGAGAGCTCCTAATATATAATTTCTTGAAGGTGTGAACTCTAAAGTGTGAGCTAATGTGTGAACTCTCCCAAAGGGGTAAACTCCAAAGGTGTGAACCAAGTACATAAGCATTGTTTCTATCAATTCCAGTGACCTAGCACCCTGTTTCAATTTCTGGGCATAACATCTTTTATTATTTTTATCATTATTGTCAATCACAAAAATATCTTTTGAAGGCCACCTATTTTGAAGAGTCAAGTAGACCCTGTTCTTCCCTTGAAGAAATTTCTGTTAAGTTTCAATATCTTCATACACACACCTACACACATACACACAGACTCCTTAGACTTTATATAATTACTTGTCTTAATTTTTTTTCCTGTTACAGGCCTGTAAAAGAGGAAACTCAGATATTGTAAGACTTGTGATTGAATGTGGAGCAGATTGTAATATTTTGTCAAAACATCAAAATAGTGCTTTGCATTTTGCTAAGCAGTGTAATAATGTATTGGTGTATGATCTGCTGAAAAGTCACTTAGAAACGTAAGTATCAAATAAAGATGCTTAAACGTATGCATATTTAGGGACTTGGGGGCATTTATTTGAATTACAAAATATACATTTTTAATGAAAAATAAAATTTATTTTCAATTATTTCATAGTAACAATTTCAGCTTCATCATTCTCTAATACAGAATGCCTTCCTTCAAAGAGCTTCAAGCCACTTTTCAGCTACAGCTGTTTAAAGATTCTGTATAATGTATGTTGTGAGTCATTTCAAGGGTAATTTTAACTAAATCATTTTGTGACTTACACATTGATTTTAGGACCTAATCTACACGTTGAAATGTGACTACTCTATAACTGTAGCTTGTAGGTCAAGGTTAGTCAGAATTCAGTCATTTATCAGTACTGTCAGGTATACAGGTCACTGTCTGATTCTTCTAAGTAGTCATCAGAATTAGACCCATAAAATATATGTATAAAAGGTCAGTAAAAGAGAGGATAGTTGCCTCTTTGAGCATCAGACAGCGCTTTTTAAAGCTCTCCTTCATTGATTATATGAACTTGCAAAAATTGGATACATCCTATAGTCCTGGGGGTGAGAAGCTTCTTCAGTATGATTGGGAATTTCTATACTGAAATTGGGCAGGATGGAAAACTAATGAATCTTGCTTTTTCATTATTCTTTTATCTGCACCATGACCTCTTGAGAAGGCCCAGAGCATTGTTGGCAACAAAATGTTTTTAAGAAAGGTAATTTCAGAGGCAGAGCCGAGGTGGCAGAGTAGAGAAACACTCAGCTAAGCTGTCCCAAATTCCCCTCCAAAAACTCTAAAATGACACCTCAAATTAAATTCTGGTGCAGTGAAACCCACAAAATGTTGATTGAAACAATTTTCCAGTCCAAGACAACTGAAAAGGTTGAAAGGAAAGGGCTGTTCCTGGTGGGGATGGGGTTATCAGGAGCACAGGGAAGATTGTGGAACAGAGGCCCAGCAGAAGGCATTGAGGTAGCTTCATTGGCAGCAGTAGCAGCTTTGGGAACTCAGCCCACAGACAGTGGTGGCTGGGGGGGAAGGAGTGGGGAGGAGATGGCTGTACAACTGGTCAGAAGGAGACTGCATAGGATATTATGCTGCTACTGTTAGGGCTCTGTTGCATTGCCCATATATAGTTCTGGATCATAGTCCCACAGTCAAAAAGAGCTATAGTAATTGTGGGGAACATGGGTCCTAGTCATGGTTCTATGGTGGAGAGAGGACTGCTTGTGGTTGCTTATGGGAGAATAAAGACCCTGATCTCAATTCCAGGGCAGAGAGAAGCACTAGCAATTGTGGCTATAGGAAAGCGGGGCTATAGGAGTCACAGTCCCAGGTCTAGGAGGAGTGCTAAAGCTAATGATTACAGTGGAACAAGGTCCCTTCATGGATAAAGACCAGAGTACAGGCCAAGAGAGCATTGACCACATCTCTCCTTAAATCATACAACAAGCATGGAAGCATGGAAAACCTATAGGCCCCTGGAACTAGCTCTGAAAATAGCAGCAAAATAAATCTGAAACTTAGAATAGTGCCTCCTCCAACTGGGGAGCAGAATACTACTTTAACAATAAAATAAAAGACAAAACATAGACTGAAAAAATGAACAAACAAAAAAAGAACCTAACCATAGAAAATTACCATGGTGATAAGGAAGATCAGAATGTGAACAAAATGTGAGAAAGAAAATGGATTCAGAACAGCTACAAACAAAACATCAAAGAAAAAGTGAATTGGTAAAAAAAATTTCCAGAAAAACTTAAAAAAGAATTTTAAGAATCAAATAACTTAGAGGAACAATTGGAATGAGAGTGATGCAAGAAAATCATGAAAAGAGTCAACGGCTTATTAAAGGAAACAGGAAAAAATACTGAAGAAAATAACACCTAATTAGTGTAGTAATTTCACTACTATATAAAATATTTGGAAAAATAAGCAGTCTTACCAAATTTCTTTTATGACACAAATAAGGTGCCGATCCCCAAACCAGGAAAAGCAAAACAGAATAAAACTATAGAACAATTTTCCTAATGAATATAAATGCAAAACTTTTAAATAAAAAACTTAACAAGAAGTTGACAAAGATTATTACAAAGTTCATACACCATGACCAGGTGAGATTTATACCAGGAATGCAGAGATGATTTAGTGTTAGAAAAACTATCAGCATAATTGACCATATCAATAGCAGAAACAACAAAAATCATAAAATTAAATTATAGAACTAGAAAAAACTGTGACAAAATTCACCTGGAAGAACAAATGATCAACAATATCAAAGGACATTAATGGGGAAAAAAAAATGACAAGTTTAGCATGGTTTAGCAGTACCAGATTTCAAACTAGATTACAGTAGTAATCATCAAAACAATCTGGTATTGGCTAAGAAATAGAGTAGTGAATCAGTTGTATAGATTAGGTATACAATACATGGTAACAAATGACCTTAATAATCTAGTGTTTGATAAACTCAAAGATGCAAGATGTTGGGGAAAGAAATCGTTATTTGACAAAAATTTCTGAGAAAATTGGAAAGCAGTTTGGCAGAAATTTAAGTATAGGCCAATCACACACCTTATATACCATAAGGTAAAAGTAGGTAAGTGATTTAGATATAAAGGGAGATGCGATATAAGCAAACTAAAGAAACATGGAATATTTTGCCTTTCAGATATATGGGCAAGGGAAGAATTTATGATTAAACAGGAAGTAGAGAGCATTAAGGGATGTATAGTGCATAATTTTGATTACGTCAGATTGCAAAGGTTTTGTACAAACAAAACCAATGCAGCCAAGATTAGAAGGAAAGTAAATCTCATTTCTAAATATAAAGAGAACTAGGTCAAATTTATTAAAAATATGTCATTCTCCAATTGATTGACCAAAGGCTATGAGCAGGCAATTATAGAAGAAGGAAATCAAATCTAGTTATAGTCATGAAAAAAGTGTTCTAAAGTACAATTGGTTAGAGAAATGCAAATTAAAACACCCCTAAAGTGCTTCTTCAAACCTATCAGATTATATGAGGGGATTTGAAAAATTGGAACACCAATGCACTCTTGGTGAGTTTTGAACTGGTCCAACCATTCTGGAGAATAATCTGGATCTATTCTCAAAGGGCTATTAAAATCTTTTCTGCAATACCACTAATAGATCTTTATCTCAAAGAGATCAAAGAAACAGAAATATATATATATATATATATATATATATATATATATATATAAAAAAAAAAAAATATATATAGCAGCTCTTTTTTGGTGGTGGCAAAAAAATTGGAAATTGAGGGGAAGCCATCAATTGGGAAATGACAGAACAAGTTGTGGTATATAATTGTGATGGAATACTGTTCTATAAGAAATGATGAACCAGGATGCTTTTTGAAAAGTTAAGATTTACTGGAATTGATGATGCAAAGTGAAGTGAGAAAAACCAGCAGAATGTTTATTGTACACAATAGTAACATTGTACCAGGATCAACTATGAATGATTTACCTATTCTCAACGATACAGTGATCCAAGAAAATTACAAAATACATATGATGAAAAATGCTGTTTACCTCAGAGAAAGAACTGACAAATTAAAATGAACTTTTTTTCTATATTAAAGCTTTTTATTTTGTAAATATTTTGTAAACATATGCATAGATAATTTTTCAACTTTGACCCATGCAAAACCTAATGTTCCAAATTTTCCCCTCCTTCCCCCCACCCCCTCACCTAGGTGGCAGGTAATCCAATCCATGTTAAATATGTTAAAATACATAAAATGAACTTTTAAAAACTTTACCATTCTGGGGTTTTTCCAGGGGTAGGGATCTGATTTCTTTTGTAACATGGCTATTTTGGAAATGTTTTGCATTATTGTATATATATAATCTATGTCAAATTGCTTAACTTCTCAAGGATAGGGATGAGGAGGAAGAAAGGAAGAGAATATGGACATAAAGATTTTTTTAAAGTTTATTTTTGCTTATATCAAATTGAGAAAAAAATAAAATAAAAATTAATTTAAAAGAGACAAGATTTCATTACTTCCATGTACAATCATTTTGACAAGAATTTCGAAAAGGTCTGCTATAGTGATTAGATTTGGTGACTCTTTGTAAAGAAGTCAGGAGTTAACATTTGTATATACTTGGCTGTTTGCTAAAGTCCTTAAAAATGTTAAAAAGCCTTAAAAAGTTTTTCTTTAAACTTTAAATGTTCCTTTTGTTGAGGCTATTTATTAGTAAATCCTTTGTAAATATATATAAATTAAATTTCTGAATAGCTTTGTTCAGATTTGGATTGCTTTTAGTATTCATACTTCAGCATTCAGAACACCTCAGTCCTCTCAAAATCTGAATTATTACTTTTTTTTTTCACTGTTTTTACTGTATTATTACTAATAATAACAGATAAAGTTTACTAAGGAGATAAAAATAATAAAAATTTGAAGATCTTTTTATTAAGAGATTGTTTCACTATTAAGTAATACTTAACTATGCTATATGAAATATGGAAAATTAATCTGATTTTAAATAACATGTTTTAATCATCAATCACTTTTTAAAAATATTAACTTTAATGGATTCTAATGCAGAAAAACTTATCCAGATTAACATTGGTGATTGTGTCTTCTTCTTTCAGGCTTTCAAGAGTGGCAGAAGAAACCATAAGGGATTATTTTGAAGCCCGGCTCGCCCTCCTAGAGCCTGTGTTTCCAATAGCATGTCACCGCCTTTGTGAGGGTCCAGACTTTTCAACTGATTTTAATTACAAACCACCACAGAATATACCAGAAGGTGCCCTTCATGGTTTTCTTTTATACAAACTATAGATTGCAGTAAAAATGCATGGTATCTTCCTATAGGAACAGTATCTTCCTAAATGACTCAGTCATTTAATATTGTAATTCAGTCCCAAAGGTATTTCTAGGTGTATATACTTTATGAGAAATGAAATAAAACAGAGTAGTAAGGCGGTTGACTAAACTAGGTATAACCAAAAGAGCACAATTCTAGAGGTAGAATAATTTTGAGTGTTTATTATGAAGTTATCTAAGAAAGGAAAATAATAGAAGGCATGGAAAAAATTTGGTACCTTACTGAGACCAAAAAAAAAAGCAACTGAGATGACATTGATAATTATTAATCCATATTCAATATTCCCTATAAAATTATTATTACATGCATTGAGGACATTCTTGAAAAAGATGTTGGAATAGCCAAACAACTTCTATAAAGGATACAGGGACTATGTTTTTACAATCATGCAATTGACTGAAAGATCTAAGGAAAGAGTAGACACTTGTTTTTTGACTATAGAAAGCATTTGATTTTGTGTGGCAAAGTACCAGTCTGTTCTAACAGTTGCATCCCATATGATGTCGTAATCATACTAATAGGAACAGAAATTACTGTTTGACACTTTTCTGGTTATTAAGGCTGAAAATGAATAGGTTTGCTATAGATGTGTACCACCATAATGGAGAGTACCCCTTGTGGAATCCAAATTAAAGAGCTATTCTACAAAGATGATGTAGTCTTCTAGATATTTCTTTTTGTACATGGCATTATTTTTGATATCTTCAATCTTCAGAGTATTTCAAAGCCTCCTAAATAAAAGCTATAATCACTTTTAAAAATTTTTCTCATTTAGGAAGAAGTTTAGGCTAAAGAATATTTCATCAGACTATAATTTGCAGTTAGATGAAAAATTCATGGAGCCTAGTGTATTGTTACATACTTTTTGAACACACAATATAGATACTTGACTCAGTCTAGAGATGAAAAAAAAAAGTGCAAGTTGGATTGCCTCTGGGACATTGCATATTTCTTTGACTAGAAATGAAGGGCCCTCTTTTGTATTTTAAACATTGTTTATCTTCTGGTGGTGTTACATATCTGTGAGTTGTGGACCATTGTATTTTCTGAAGAATTGAAGTTGAGGATCATGCAAAGGGCAGTGGAGAGCATAGTGAGTATAAGGATGCTGCAACACATTGTAAATGAGGAATTATGCAGTAGAAATTATGTAAAAAAAAGAACGTTAAGCCATATTTACAGTAAAAGTGAGAGATAATTGATGACTGTCTCTTAGTGCGTGCTTTTGATTTCGTTGTAATCCAGAGAATGTGAGGAAGGCCCCTAGCTCATTGATTAAACAGACTAGCAGTTTTATGGGAAGGCAGAGATAAGATCGAGCATGGATGGGTTGAGATTTACTTTATTGTAAAAACAATGATAATAACACAGTTTATATTGAGAATTTTTCCTATATGTCTTTTAAATCTTTTAGAGTTTAATGTGAAATTTAAACTAGGTGATGGTACAGTAGATAGATTACAGGACCTGGAGTCAGGAAGACCTGCATTCAAATCCATCTTCTGATATTTTCTAGCTATGTGACCATGAGCAAGTCACTTAATATTTTTTGGCTTTGGTTACGTCATCTGTAAAATGGGGATGCTAATAATAATACCTTCAAAGATAGCTGAGAGAGTCGAATGATATAATATTTATAAAGTACTTTGCAAATCAGCATATAAATTCTAGGTATTGTTTTTAATTGGACTTTGAAATAATTAAAATTTTTCATTATATAGTTCAGAGGAATAAAAATAAATAGGATACAAACATGCAGGATTTGAGTAGTCACAATATTTGGTTATACATTTAATTATTGTTAGTTTTTCTTTAGTTTGTTTATTTGACTTTTTGGAGATGGAAGATGTCACTTGAGATAAAGGAGGAATGATGAAAATAATGCCAGCCATCATGTTAGTGCCCAGTAAGTGTTTGTTTAAAGAAGAATACAAAATAAAAATGAATGACAAGTTGCTATAAAAAAGGCCTGGTGATGAATTTTCTTGAAAACTCACTGGGAAATATAAGGAGGAAAGGGAAAAAACAGAGTCGAATAATTGACTTACCTTTGATGAAAACTCCAGCCTCCTACTTGTTTTATGAGTAGTCATGAACTCATCCCACTCTACCCCAAAATTTGTCTCTTGGGAGATAGCCTTATGGCAAATAGCAGATAGCTATATTGTTTTTAGGCAGTAGACATAGTTTTCTATCAATAACATATAGCAGACTGGGTTGTCTTTAGAAAATTACACGCTCTCTTTAAGAACCCCAAACTTTTCCCTGAAAGGAAGGCCTATATTTTTAACTGCTATTTTTTTTTTTTTTTTTTTTTGATGATGGCTTATAACTGTTACATATACACTAGGGTTTTTAAAGAAATGAAGTCAAGTATTACCCAATAATCAATAGAGGGGACATGGTAGGTGTGAGCAGGCTATAGTCTGTTGCAAATGAGAAGAAATTATACAGATAAAGCTTATAAAAGACATTATAAGAGAAATATATGAAAAAAAGACAAGATGACTGTTTATAGGGAGAACAAGAAATAACTGATAGCCTATGGTCTCCATTTCCAGCTTTGTAGAACTTGTTAGTGATTGTATTATCTTTTAAGAACCCAAGGTCAAAAAGCTATACTCTTTGTCTCAGTGATCCACTATTAGAAGTAAAGCCCAAGGACACCAAAGAGAAAAACAAGGTTTCATATGTGACAGAATATTCACAGCAGCTTTTTTTTCTTGTTGAAAAGGACTGGAAACAAAGTAGATTTTCATTGATTAAGAATGGCTAAACAAATTGTGGGACATAAATATAGTGGAATATTAATAAACTGTAAGAGATGATGAATATGAAGAATTCAAAAAGGCATGGGAAGATTTAGATGAACTGACTCGATGAAGTAAGCAGAAGATAATATTCATGATTTTAAGCTATTCAAGCTTAAAATTACACTAAGATTTTTGGAATGTCCCGTGTATGATAACTACAATACAGATGGAAAGAATCAAAAAATGAAACAGAATGCTTCATAATGCATCTGTATGTGTTGTTTTCCCCATAAGGCTGTGAGCTTTTAGAGAACAAACTTTATTATTGGTATCCTCAATATTTTAGCATAATGTTTTACACATAGAAAGTACTTAATAGATACTATAAATTCATTCATTTATAATTTTAATGACCAAATTATCCCTAAAGCAGAAATGAGAAAATGTTCCTTTTCCCCTTTTTATAGATGTGGGAATGTGTATACATGCATATAAATAGTTAAGATTGATATAGATAGATATGTATATGAGTGTATGTGTTTTATATGTGTGTGTATATATATATATATATATATATATATATATATACACACACATATATACATAGATATAAACATACATACAAAGAAAAAGTGTCGGAATTTGTTGAAGTGTTGGTTATTTTTGCTGAACAACAAGCAAAAATTTATTTTTATTTATTTTATTTATTTTCAGCAAAGCAAAAATTTATTTTATTTATTATATGGGAAAAGTTGGACTTCTTGAAATGGAGAAGAAAGGGCCAAAAGATACTTTGGAAATGGTGGTGGTATATATAGACCAAAGATACCAGTGAAATTAAATAACAAGGAAAAATAAAGGGGGAAAAAATATTGTCTTCATATTACAACAAGATAGTGGATTTAGCTTTTTATTAACTAACAGTAAAATGTTGAGTTAATTTTCAGAATAGATGTTGCATTTTAAAATCATTTCATTAACTCAATGAATTGATTAATTTAACAGGTTTTTTGAAATTAAATTGCCTACTTTTTTGTTGTTTATTCTTAAATCAGCATTTTCACCTTTTAAAAAATAAATTATGTTCATTATTATCTTTAAAAATTACCTTTTTTTTTTTTTTTAAACATTTATCCAGTTTACACTTTCTATTTAAAACTTTGTCATTAGGAAAGAGAAGTTCAGGTTTCTCCTATTTAGTAGATTTGTGACTAATTATTTGAAACCAGAATCTGAAACCTTCCCTGTCTGAAGTCAGAAACCTAACGGGGTGCAGAAGGGATTGGAGGGACCCCTCCAATGCTTGGGACTATGATTCTTTATTAGATCCTTTTTTTTTTTTTTTTTAATTTTTAATTTTTCCAAACATATGCAATCTGACTTGCATTCTTTAAACATTGTTTAGGTTGCCAATGAGTAAAGTTTGATGTCAATGATAGCAGTCTTCAAATAGTATCAAGTTTGTTATACAGGATAATTAGTGCAAAAATGCTGACTAATGCCCAATATGACAAAATAGCTTTGAAATTAAAAGCACATCTCATTGGGAGAACAGTGATGCTGTACACACAGGCTGAAAGAAAAAGTTCTTTTAAAGGGTAAAATTGGTACCAAGAAATGAATCTACCAAACTTGATAAGGCCCAATCTACTTTAAGTCATTTTTAGGCAAAACACAGCTTGGCATCAGTTAATTAAGATAGCCAGGCAGTGCTGCTCTTAGGCTCAGGCAGACCTGACTTGTTCTTATGACATCTCAGTCAAACTGAGACCTATTGAAGATCTTATGTTAAAGACCATGCCTAAGTGCAGAAAACCCCCACAGCTGTGAATCATAACACACTTGAAGGAATTGCAAAGCAGTCTTTACTGACCCAGATGTTCCTTGTTAATTGGGAATGGAATAAATTGGAGACAAGAGGGAAGAGGAGAAGAGGGGTCAGAGAATACAACTGCCTCTCGGTTTCCTTGTATCATTATCTTTCTCTCACATAAAGGGATCTGTTCTGCTGGTCAGAATTAGATCCCTAACAGTCACTAGCAGATTGCTCCTATAGCAATCTTAGCTTAAAAAGACCAGGATCTTCCATTGCATCCAGGACCATCTCCAGTTGTCTTGATCTATATTTTGCCACTGGACCCAGATGGTTCTGGAGGAGAAAGTGAAGCAGGTGACCTTGCCCAACCTTCCTCACTTAAATTCAGCTCTCTTGCATGTCATGGCATTACCTCCCTGATACTGTGGTCCTTTTAGAGAACAAAGGACAAACAACAACAATGGCACTGTGACTGGGCTAGTCACTTGACATCTCAGTATCAGGCTCATCTATAAAGATTTGGATTTGGTGCTCTGAGGTCACTTCTAGCACCACATGTGTAATATTGTAATTTCCTTTGCTCAGACAGAAAAATAAAGGCCTTTTTTAGCCATCACATTGGGTAGACAGACACTGCAAGAATGCAGCAACTTTTTTTGGTTTCCACAAAGGAAGAAGGTGGGACATATTGTTGGGTCTGTGAAAGGGATAGAGATGTAGCACACAAACCTGGCATATTTCTTTTGTCTTTCTCAAGTGTTAACAGTAATCCAATAATGAAGTTAGGTTGTTGATTTCATTGCAGAAAAATCACTGGTTGAAAACTTGATTAGATTTGTGAGAATTGTGTTCTTTTCTTTATCAGTTTCAATGTAAAAAAAATGTATTTAGTAGACTATGAGTCAGAAAGAGAGAGTGAATTGTTTATTGTGGCAATTTATGGTACCTTAATTAAAACTTTTGATATCACTACTATTTGCCCATGATTTTATATATTCTTTTTTATTGTATTCTTAAGGATTTCCTTTCTTATTCCAGATAGCAAGTATTTAAAATCATTTACTTTCTCTTTAAGTCCCTAACTGCCTCCTTCCTTACAGAAAATAGTCTCTAGCATCACTGAGTTTGAAACTATCTAATGGCAATTTGCCCAGTTACCCTCTTCCATTCTTCAAAATTTGTGAGCATTATTAATCATTTTTTTTCTCCTGTCAGAAAAAGATATTGCTCTGTCTTCTTTTACCTTCTCTAGCACCTTATTCCAGCCATCATTCCCCCTCCTATGTATCTTGTTTTATTTTATTTTAATTTTTTTTTCTTTTGAAAAAAATTATTTTGTTTTAATCAGCCAAGATCCACATTCTCATTCTTACTCCCAACAGCAGCCTACTTGTCCCCACCCAGTTAAGAATACAAGAAAAAGAAAACTCATTACAATGTGTATAGTCAGTCCAACTCAGTTTCCATGTTGAATATGTCTAGAAAAATATATATTGCATTCTATACTCTCCCTTCATCTCTCTCATCTTTGTGATTGTGATTTTTTGACACATTCACTTAAATTTTTCAAAAATTCATGTTCTTCACCTGTAATTTAGGGCTTTCATTTATCTGTTCAATTCAAGAAGTATTTAATAAGCCACGCCACCAGAGATACAAAGTCAGCAAGTCAATGAGCATTTATTGCACTAAAAATGTATTATGGTCCTAGACATTGTACACTGCTCTGGAACTTCCAATCTACTAGAGGTACAAAGGAGAACATAATTTAATACTAAATAATTGAGATAAGGGACAGGAGAAGAAACCACTAATAATTACAAAGGAACAAGAAAAGCCTCCTTTTGGAGGTAAAAGATGGCTAGAGTTATTAAGGGACAGAAGTAAGGGCACATACCAAGCAAAAGGCAAATTATTATTTATCTTTTGTTCTTAAAAAAGGACCATAACATCAGGGAGGTGATAATGTGACATGTAAGTGAATCAGATGGAAGTAAGGGAGAATTGTGCAAAATCATCAGCCTCACTCATTCCTTTGTTCCTATCTGGGTCCAGTGACCAAGTATAGATCAAAATGAACTTGGATGCAATAGATCAACTTGGCCTTTTTAAGCTAAGATTTTTAATAGGTCTCAGTTGGAATGAGACAATGCCTTATCAGTGATTAAGACTAGGTAAGAAATGAGGCAGAGAATGGCCTTTTACCTAGTCTAAAAAAAACAAAATAAAACAAAACTATCTGAAAGGGATAGACCCCCTCTGGGTTTCTGATCAAAACAGAAGGAAAAAAACTGCTATTTACATTCACTCTGAGCCAATTAGGGACAGAACTAGAATCTTGGGAATTAGTTTTATAGCTCTAGTTCTGTCCTTAGGTAATTGTATAAATCTGTTCATCTCTTTGGAGTTCAGTTTCTTTATCTGTAATTACAGGGTTAGACTAACCCCAGGTTTGACATTCATTGGGTTTGTGTGAATCATTGTTACAACATAGCAACAACATAAAATTTCAATATCAGAAATGCAAATTACAATATATATATCTGTGAATCTCTGGGTTTTTTGTTTTATTTTGTTTTGTTTTGTTTGTTTTTTAAATAACTGGGTTTAAATGACTTGGCCAGGGACTCACAGCTAAGAAGTATTGTGTCTGCGGGTTGATTTTAACTCAGGATCTCCTGACTCCAGGGTCAGTGCTCTGTACACCATCTCTTCCCCTCTCCCTTCTCCTTCCCTTCCCTCTCCTCTCTCCTTTCTCCTCTCCTCTCTCTCCCCTTCTCCCTCTCTCTTTCCCTCTCCCTGTCTCTCTCTCCCTCCCCTCTTTTTCTCCCCTCTCTCTCTCTCCCTTCCCTCTTTCTTTTGCCCCCTTTTTCTCTCCCCCCCTCTTCACCCCCTCTCTTCCCCGCTCCCTATATATGTATGTAAAACTATTAAACTGGTTCGACAATACAAGTCTAAATATTGAAGAGCAATGGACATTTGAAGTGTTTTATACAAATATAAAAGTAGATTTACTTTACATTAAGTGGAAGGTTTCTTGGGAGATGAATTTTTTTGTTTCCTGTTCTAGTAGGTTGGAAATTACTTTTGTTATATTTTACAATATTGAAATTCCAGTTGAATTAAACTGGGTGAAAGTAACAGTTTGAATACAATTAATCTTTACTAAGAGTGTAAAGCTAGAAGGGGCCTTTAAAATTATGTGACCATGATAATATCAGAGGTAGGATTGAAATTGGGTCTTTTAATTCTAGGACCTCATTTTTCTTTCTCCCTCCTCACTCTCCTATGCTAAGAGGGAAGTAAAAGCAGGCTATATCTAGATTATGAAGGGCTTTAACAATCAAAACAAAATAGATTTTATTTTCTTCTCAAAGCACTAGAGAGCCATTGCAATTTCTTGAGCAGTGGAATAATATAGTTAGAACTTTACTTTCAAAGAATTGTTTTAACCACTGTGTAAAAGAAGATATTGTAAAGAATGTATGGGAGAAAGCACAGTTAGAAGGCTCACCACAGTTAGTGAGATGAGATGAATGAAGTAGTTTTCTATGAGAGGAGTGAGGAAACATATTTATAGGTTGAATTAAAAGACTTTAATATTGATGATGTTGTATTTGACTAGGGAGATACAGAAGTTAAAATTTTAACTGCTAACTTGTAAATCTGGATGATTAGAAAGACGTTGGTCCTCTCAACAAAACAAGGGAAAATGAGGGATAAATTTAGGGTTAAAGATCATCTATTTTGAATGTATTGAGATTGAGATGCTTGTAAGATGATAGAAATGATAGATGTGGAGAAGGAAGGAGGAAGGGATTGTCTACTATATTCCAGTCACTATGTTAATCACTTTACAAATATTATCATATTTGATCTTCACCACAACCTTAGTAGGTAAATGCTGTTATGATCCTCATTTTACAGTTGGGGAAACTGAAAAAGTCAGTAAATATTCTGATCAAAGTCACACAGTTAGTGAATGTCTGAGGCAGAATTTGAATTTATGTCTTCCTAATTCTGGGCCAGTAGTATATCAGTTCCTTCATTTTCCAGAGCTTGAATTCAAGAAAAAGATGAGGACTAAATATGTAGATTTGGCAGTCTTGCTTTAGGTTATGTTTACTGATTGTATAGAAGCCAAAGACAGTTATACTTGGTGGTAGAATATAGGAAAATGAGAAGAACCAGTAAGATAAGGAAGAGAGAAGATAACTGGTCAGTAGTGTCAAAAGCTGAAGAAAAGTCAAGAAGGACGAAGGCTTTTGTTTATTAGAAAAGGTTATTGGTGGTAGACATTAAGATATCATTGATCATCTCAGAATAAACCAGTTGCAGCTGTCTTATGGAATTGGAAGCCAAATTACAAAATGGAAAATGAGTGGGTGGTAAAGAAGTGAAGGCAATGAATGTGACAGATTAAAAGGGAATAGTATATTAGTTTCAGGGGGCTAAGGCTCAAAGTAAAGGGTTCTTAAAGCTGCATTTATTTGTTACAGGGAAGAAGCCAGTGAATAAGAAGAGATTGAAGGTGAAAGAGAATAGGTGATTTGACAGAGCAAGGTCACGGAGAGAATGGCAAGGGGTGGTGTGGAGAAGTTGGTGTTGACAAAGAAAAGGGCCAGCTCAGAGACTGGAATGAAGAAGAAAAGTGGATTTGATGTTGAGGTTTTTAAAACTGTGAAGAGGGAACTCGAAGTGAATGAGCGTATTTTCACAGCATAGTAGAAGGTGAAGTAGTCTTCTGAGAGACATTTAGGTTTCAAAACTTCATTCCAATTTAATATGTCCTCCCTTTGTATATTCTCCATTGAGATGAATTATTGTACAACACTCAATATTACATCTTTCCTTTCTGTCTCTTTCCTCATCTTCCAGCTTTTGACATCATCTGTAGTATTCTTCAAGGATCAATTCAAGTGCCCCTTTTTGTTCAAAGCTTTTATTGAACAATTTAGAGTTTACAAAAAATTGTCCTGTGAAATTAGTTGTTTAAATATTATTCCCATTTTATAAATAAAGAAGTTCATCTTCAAAGAAGTAAGTAACTTACCCAAGGTCCATATCACTGCGAACTGTTGAATTTGAACAAACACAATTTGATTTCAATAACCTGCTTTTCTGTCTTTCTCTATTCTGCTTTTTTTGATATCCAAAATCTGCACAGGCATGGGCAAGAGATGTGTCTAATTAGGCATGTAAACACTACGGTCATTCTTAAATATTTTCTGCTTTTTTTGATATCCAAAATCTGCACAGGCATGGGCAAGAGATGTGTCTAATTAGGCATGTAAACACTACGGTCATTCTTAAATATTTTCTCCTTGTTTTATTTTTGACTCTTTTCTCATCATTTCTAGCCATTCAGCTCCCAAGTTCTGAGGATTCTGCTTTCATAGTACTTGAACATCCACTTCTTTCTTTCTTTTCCCACTATCATCACTTTAACAAATCCTCCTTGCCATATTCTGGAACTAATGCAATTTAATTTCTTTCTTTCCATTTCCTGCTGGTCATGGGGGAAAAAAAAAAAAGATAGGTCTTATTAACCTGTGGTTACATAGTTCATAGTCCAGCAAAGTAAATTCTCACATTAGCCATATCAACAAATTATGTTTGCCCTGAGCCTCTAAATCTGGGTTTATCATTGCATTGATTAGAGTTTTTAATTCTTCTGAAGTTTGTCTTTACAGTTAGTTGTATAAATTAATCTCCTGGTTCTGCTTATTTTATTCTACTTCAGTCCTTAAAAATTTTCCCAGCTTTCTCTAAAACTGTCTTTTTTGTCATTCCTCGTGTTGTAGCTGAGTAATATTGTCACTTAAGACATTGTGATACTGTCTTTATCTGTTCTCCAATTAATGGGCACCCCTTTCCAGTTCACTATAAAAGGAACTTCTATAAGCAGTGTCTGTGTGTGTGTTTGTGTGTGTACATGTGTGTGTCCTTTTCCTCTTTTTACACATCTCTCTAGGACATCATCTAAACTCTATTTTTCCCCAATTATTTCCCAGCAGTTTTTGTTAAATCGTGAAATCTTATCTCGTTTGATTTATTGAACACGACTACTAGTTTTTTTTTTCCCCTGCAAATTGTGTGTTTAATGTGTTTCAGTGATTAATGTCTCTAGTTTAAACTAATACCAAATTATTTTGATGATTATGTTTTGCAGTCTAGTTTGGGATTAGGTATCAGTTAAAGTCCCTTCCTTTTCCCTTTTTATTGTTTTCCTTTAGATTTTCAATCATTGTTATTCCTGATGAATTTATTTAAATTGATTTCTAAGAAAATTATGGTATGAGAATTGGCTTCTTATTTCATTCTATTAGTTTGTGTATAGAGAGATTTCATTGTCTGTTTGTTTTTATTTAGGCTCTGGAATTCTTCTGTTTATATTCCATGCAAACTTTTTTGGTAAGGAAGTCATTGCTCGACTTTGTGGACCATGTAGTGTACAAGCTGTAGTTTTGAATGACAAGTTTCAACTTCCTGTATTTCTGGTAAGATTAGTGTATATGTAATTGAGTTAAATTACATTTTTTAGTCTTCCTAATAGTATTTGTAAGAATTAAATAGGTTTCGTGATACTGTTTAATACTGAAAGGCACATTTTTTTTTTATTTTTTACATTTTTAAATTTCTTAATTAACAGAAGTATGATTAGTAAATCCTTGGTTAACCAGTATTTAAGGAATGAGTAGCTGTCACTTAATCAGGGGAAAAAAATGAATTAAATACAATATCCTGATGTTTGTCCAGAATTCTACTTTAGCAAATAAATAATCTGATGAAAATAATTAGGTAATTCTTTGATAACCATTTATCACTTCAGGGTAATCATGCTAGACATTAGTTCTTATATTATATAGAGATGTAGAAGGCCTAGAAAAATAACTAAATGTACGCTAACCCAAAGTATTTGTTGTTCTTCACCCCTCTCCTCTGTAAATCCTCTGTTAAGAAGTTGCTTTCTAATCATTTGTTTTATTCTCTTAATTGCCTAGGAGATAAAACCCCCAAATGACTTCACTTTATGGTTCTAGTAATGTTCTTGAAATGTTTTGGCAAGAGTTCAGGTTTAGGGGAAGATTCTGGGAAGCTAGAAGAATAGGTCAATAAATTTCAAGCTCTCCAGATTTTCCTCATAAGCAGAAAAAATTTGTGCCTAGTGGTGAACATAGACTGGTGAAAAATAAGGATGATTTGGAGCAGAACTGGAGTCTTCCTGATACAACCCAAGCTCAGAAGAAAGACTTGGGGCTAAGGTTTAACCAATGTGAAATGCAAACACATCTGGGCTAGCTCTGCAGATTTACCAAGTGGGGACCCCTCAGTTTAGCTGGGTTTGACTGGAGCCTTAGCAGGAACCACAGAAATTTGGACTTCCCAGACAGTTTACAGAGTCAGGAGTCTTGAGTCTGGAAGGACTGAGGGAACCTCTACTGAATCGGAAGGCCAGGCTCAGCTGTGTGCACAACCTACCTGTGACTACAGAAGCAGTGGGACAGGAGTACTGGTGGCTATGGGCACTTACAGGAAGGTGGAGCTTTTGGTTTGGGGTTCCAGGTCAGAGGGGAGAGCTGAGGTGAAGCTAGAGGCACCGTCCTCCCACCTCATAATTAGAGTTTTTTGCATTAATATTCTCATTAAAAAAAAAAAATGAACCAGCAAAGAACAATGAAGCCCAATCATAGAAACTTAGTATGGGAATAGGGAAGATCAGGGTTCATTTTCAGAGAAGGACATTGAAGTAAAAAAAGCTGCTTCTACCCCTGAGAATAATATTAAATAGCTCCCTTCCCAAAAAGAATTTATAGAAGAATTCAAAAAAGTATTTAAAAGTCAAATGAGAGATTGAGTAAAGAATAAAAATTAAAAACCATCCAAGAAAAGCAAGAATCTGAAAAAGAAAAAGTTAACCAATTAGAAAAGGAAGTACTCAGAAATGAAATCAGCTCTTTGAAAATTAGAATTGGGCAAAGGGAAGTCAGTGATAATTTGAGAGACCAAGAAATGACAAAATAGATTATGAAGAATGAAAAAATAGAATAGAATGTGAAATATAAGAAAAACAACAGATCTGGAGCACAGTTTAAGAAGAGAAAATATAAGAATAATTCATCTACCTGAAAACTGTGATCAAAAAAAGAACCTTGACACAGTAATACAAGAAATAATCCAAGGAAATTGTCCTGAAGTGATAGAACATGAGGGAAAAGTAGAAATAGAAAAAAATTCACCAATCACTCAGAGAGATCCTTTGTAGAAAACACAGGAATATTATTGCCATATTTCCAAACCCCAGATCAAAGAGACAATTTTATAAGAAACAAGAAAAAAATTTCACATACACTGCAACTAAAATTAGAATTTTACAGGACTTAGCAACAACCACAATAAAAGACTGCAGGCCCTGGAATTATATATATACAAATATTCAAAAGAACTTGGCCATAAGCCGATATGATATGATATTCCAAAAATATATCCAGTAAAATTATCCATAATATTGAATGAGGAAAAATGGATATTCAGTGAACTTGCAGATTTTCAGGACTTTCTATCAACCAAACTCAAACTTGGTAAAAAGTTTAACTTATGACAGCTAATATCCAAGATCAAGGATTGTATAAACATGGACAAATTGTTTTCTGTTTTTTATATGGAACTGGATATCATATGTTTTAAGACTGACATCAGCAATAGAGTAGTTCAAAAGAAAGATTGAGGCAGAGTTAAAATAATTATGTTATACAAATGAGATACAGAAGAATAGAGATAGAGGCATTAGAAAAGGGAGAAAGGCTCATAGTTCTGAAAATCTGCTCACTTTGGGAATGGGTTAAATAGGCAATACTACATGTATAGCATGAACGGTATAGCATCCTCCAAAATTATAAAGAAATGAGGGGAGAGGACTGGATGGAGGAGGAAGCAAAGGGTGGGAGAAGACAAAGGAAGAATCCAAGGATGGGAGGAGGCTAATAGCAAGGCAAATTAAGGAATAAAATTAAAACAAAGAAAGAACAGGATTAGCAAAGATATGTGGAGGTGGGGGTCTTAGCTATAGCCTACTTGGGGGAAGTGGTGGAGATGAAAGGAGGGGGAGAATAAAGTAAAAAAAAGTATGCAGCAGAGAACAAAAGAACAAACTACAAGGAAGTAAAGAAAAGATGAGCATTCATGAATATTAATTTCTTATATATCCTTTTTGAACTGGAAATTTACTGTTCTATATTTTGAATCCTTGATGTTCTGCTGGATACATGACAATGTTCTGTTTTGTTTTGTTTTGTATTTGTTTTCTGTTTTTCTTTTTTCTTACTCTGTTTTTAATAAAATAAATTTAAATAAAGATAAACAAAATTTTTTTAAGAGTTCAGTTGTAACTTTCTGTCAACATGAAAATGTAGTACATATGTACATTGCTTATAACTTTTCAAAGACAGCTCCAAGGTAGTTCTTCTTCATACCTTTTCTAAAGTATCTTCATTGTGATAGACTTGAATGTTGCTCTTTGATCTTCTTGGGTTTGAATCATAACACAATCTTGCTTTCTTTTGAGTTACTTTGTTATTAAGGCTACTTTAATAGATTTTTAATGATTTACTTTACATTCCTGGAACACATGAGGTTATATTCATATATGTTCTGATTAATTTTCTTTTGTTGCCTTTTAGGATAGCCATTTTGTTTATTCCTTCAGCCCTGTTGCAGGCCTCAATAAACTTTTTATACGTCTGACAGAAGCACCCTCTGCCAAGGTAAAAAGATTTTTACTGGTCAAATCAGAATCTCATATTAAGTGTTTGAGCATGATTCCCAACCTATTTTGAAATCCCATAAGCCTCACTTTCCATTTCCATATCTATCCCTGTTAACCAAATGGGCTAACAAAAAAAGTTTGCAAAATTAGCAAAATTGTTTGTTTGCATTATGAGATATTAAAAACTTAGTTATAAAAGCTTATAGTCATAATCAGTTTATGGAAAATTAACATTAAATGAAACATTCATTTGGGATAGATGATTTTTGCTCAAGTGATTATTGAATCACACTACAAGCAGAACTTTGTAGCATGATAATGTTCAATTTTACCTATTCAATGTTATAGCTATGTGTAGTATGCCCGCTGATTTTTCTCCCTGATGTCTTTTTCTCTTTGAGAGCAAGCAAATGTTTTTTTAAAAAATCACAATTTTGTCTTTCCTTTCATAGGTAAAATTGCTTATAGGTGCATACAGAGTACAATTGCAGTGACCAAAAAAGGACAGTTAATAAGGATTAGGATGGAGTTATTTTTGACCCTGATACTGGTTACTTCAGTCTGATAAAGCAGTTTGGAATACTTACTTCTGGCACATCAACACTTTCAAAATATTATTCTACTGTCTTTCTTTTAAAAATTTTATCTGCAACAGCTTGCTGATTATTACCTGTCATCTGGTATGTTCACTGCTTGGGGTAGGGGTGGGAGGTGGGGAATGACACATGGTTACCTGATATTTTGTACAGTATAGATGTAATTATTTGTGCCAACAGTTTAAATATCAATTTCCTTTGTTATATCCAGACTGCATATTTTAGCTTTTCCACAATGTGGAGTGGTGCATATAGAATTATTTAAGAAAATTAGATGAAAGATTTTTTTTAATCCTGAAATTTTCTACTAGTCTTAATTAATGTTTCTATGTTTAAGAATGACGTGTAAACCTGTCACATGCATAGACCTAGGGAAGTGTGTTATATTTGAAAGTTGCTGCTTCACTTTTGATGAGTAGATTCTGAGTCACTGAAGATCTAAATTAAAATTGGATCTGTTATCTTAGGTGTTTCTCTAGGCAGACTGGTAGGCATGTTTAAAAACAGGTCATATTCTAAATTTATTTAGAAAGCATGGAAAAAATTACTGGGCTTAGCTGATTCAGGTTACTCTGTATGACAGATCACAAGCATAAAGGTTATAGTGAAGATTAATTCCATAAATTTAAAGTTATCCTTTATTCATAGTAATGTATCGAAAGATATTTAGATGATAAATTGGGATGCTTATAGACAAACCAAGAATAGTATTGACCAGATTTGGGGTATTATGAACCTTTTAAAGGGATATAATTTAGTTCTGTGTTTCAAATGTACTTAGGTAACTGTGAGAAGCTGTTACCTTTATTTGAGAGATTATCTTTGTTCAAGTACTTTAATCAGAAAATTTTTTAAATTCAATTGGAAGCATTTTAAAATCCCAACTGTGCCTTGCTGTTCTGGTTGCTACATGGAATTTAGATACCACAATGTGCCTCTATGCTTAGCAAAAACTATAGTAAACAAATACTGCTTAATGCTCACTGTTAAAATGGTGTGATTATATTATAAAATATCCTTTTATGAATTGATGTTTTGCAACCACTAATGAATCTATTTCATTCAAGTTGTGGGAAAACAGATGAAAAGATTTGGGCTTTTTTTTTTTTTCCTCATTTTTTAGCTCTAGACTAGTTTCTGCGATATCAAACTACTATAGTTTTAATGAAATGTATTTCAATTTTTTGGAATGTCACATTACACTAAATAAAAAGAACAACAACTCAACTTTTAGATTTCATTTATCCATTGTTATTTTTCATCAAGTATTGCCTTTCTATCCCATATTTTATTGTTAATACAATGTGTGCTGATAATTCTTTGCATTTTCAACAAAAACATTTGTTACTATTTGTATACTTCTGTATCTTAAATATTCTTAGCACAACAACAAATATATATTTTTTTTAAAACACCATGCTTATGGATACAAAATAGTTGTTAGAACTCAGCTTTTACAATAAGATTGAAATTTGATTATAGGGTATATACATTTTTATTTTGGAATTCATAAAATCAGTTACTTAAATCATCACTCTCAAGGAATTTACAGTTTAGAATGTTAGAATGGAAAACTTAAGAGATGTTTAAAAAAAAAATGAATATTGCCATGTGTGCCGAGTAAAGCTCCGAATCACTGATATTGAGAAAAAAGGCATAAGAGAACAAGGATGACAAAAAAATCTCTTCTGGCAAAGGGTTCAGAGAAGGTCTCACAGATAAAGCAAATTTAGGCTGGTCCTTCAAGAACTGGTATGGTTTCAGTAATTGGAAAGGAGGAAGAGGCTTTTTTAAGGTAGAAGGAATAGTATGAACCAAAGACACACATATTCTCCAGACAATTAAATAGACAGATTCTGTTGAAGAGTAATGAGAGATACTAGTCAGGCTATATTAGGATTGTTGATAACCAGACTAAGGAAGGAATTTTCTCTGATCAGAGGCTTTGAGCTGGGAATCTACTGTTTTATAGTGGTAGAAGAATAGTACTAAATTTCTGGACTATTTTTTTGATAAAATGTCAAGGGAAAACAGATTCCATTCAGTTTTGGAAATGTATGTAATTTTGTTCAGTATAGGTTTTACTCATAAAAATGTCCATAAATGGATGCCACTTTAAAATGCAAATGTCCAGAGAACATTGGAGTATACACTGTGAATTGGGGAGGAGGGAATTATTTAAATTAGTACAAAGCTATGAATTGGCCACACTGAGAAAATTGAGCGATTCTTCCTTACCAACCTTGCTGCTTTTGCCCCATTATTTCTTAACTTACAAGAGAGTGCTAGACTTTAACCCTTACTTTTGGTATTTATTAGTTGTTTTTTAAGTGAGTAAATCACTTAATCTCAGTAAGTTGGATTTTTTATTTTAATATTGTGGACTCCTCTGATAGTCTGATAAAGACTGTGGCCACCTCAGAATAATGTTTTTAAATCCAAAAAATGAGATACGCAGCAAGGAAGGGGCACTTTCTCTTAGCCTAGGTGACCCACTGGAAGTTTTGGCTCCTTAAGAATGAGAATCAGAGTCAGCTCCTGCCCCTCCCAAAATAGACCTGTGCAATGAGTCTGATAAGCAAGCATTTATTGAGGATATACTACTGTAGTATAGTGCCACACATGATGGTAAATACTCGGGAAATGAGGAAAAGCAAAAAGATAGTGCTTCAAGGATTTGGTCAAAGGGAACAATTAGAAAGGTATTGGAATAATGTAGGTGACTAGGGCCTGTGCTAGAGTGAAGAGAAAAAAGTATGAGAGAGATTGTGCAGGTAGAAACACTATTGGTCTGTGAAGTTGGAATGAGTGGGGGAACGAAGGATGATACTGCCCCAGTGAGTGGAAGAAGGAGCCAGGGACGTTGTGTAGAGAGAAGGGAAGAGATAATTATGTTTTTTTACCTGTTTAATTTGACTTGCCTGCAACTTATTATTAGCAACTGCTAATGAGGGACTGTAACTTAGGAGAGAGACTAGAGAGAAATATCTGGGAATCCTACGCATAGAGATAATGAACTCAATGGTATCATTGATGAGACAGTATAGAAGAAGAGAAAAAGCACATGACTGAGCCTTAAGAAATAACCTGTGGTTACTGAAAATGATGTGGATGCAGTTTTTCAACAAACTTTTTTTTTAAAAAATGATTCATTGATGCTTCTTCAACAATCATTGCTTACTTTGTACAAAGTACAGTGTTAAATATTGGAGCAGGAAAGACAAAAATGAAACATTTATTGCTCTCAGAAACATTTTAATGGCAGAAAGATGCAACATGTACTCCCAAAAAGGAATAATAGAGATGAAGAAAGTCAGCAGAGAAAGTTGCACCTGAACTGAGCTTTAAAGGAAAATTAGGATCCTAGAAGTAGTAGAGATGGGAAAGGAAGGCATGGGATGGGAGATGGGGGGGGGGGGGAATTAATGCACATCCCCAGCAAAGTATTGTTAGTCCAACTTACCTTTGAAAATGGAATTAATGAAGGAGAACAGTATAGAATAAGACAGAATTGTGAACCAATCAATAGATATTTGTTCAGCTCCTATTATATGCCAGGAACCATGAGGCATAAGGAGCTGATGTTCCCCTAGGGAAGATAGCATATTAAAAAAAAAGAAAAAGAAAGAAAGATGAAAAGCTGGGGGAAGGATAAAGTGTGTAAAGGGAAGAATAACTGAGATAAGAGGGAGTTTGCCTTCAAAATACCTCTTGGACTAGGTATTCAACCAAGGTGGAAAATGAAAATTCCCAGAGTGACCTTAAATGGTGGAAAAATTAAGGAGAAAGAAGCTACCAGGGGAGGGGATGTTGAATAAGTATGATATCCAAATTAATCTGCCAGAATGATGAGTTTCTGGGATTACGGGAAGTCCAAAAAAAAGCAGAGCAGGAAATGAACCCTTCATCATGAGACCAGTTCTTAAGCTGATATGGCGAGCCAGCTCTCCAGAAAAGTGGATAGAAGGCAATAGTGGGCAAAAGATTACTTTAAAATAAGTTTCAAATAAATATTTTTGAGAATGCACACTTAACACACTTTAATGGTAACATCATTGTAAAATAATATTCTCTTTAGATTTTTACCCAATTTACAAAAATAGTTTTCGTTGAGTGTTATCAAAAATTTACAAATACCTGCATCTTTGAGTTTGTAATACTTGCATTCTAACATTCTTAACTTTTTTCTTTCTGACTTTTATTGCCAGAACAGGCATGTAAAGTATGTGTGCTTCAGAAGAAGCATGGCATGATAGATAAGAAAATTCAAGTCCTAGCTCTGGCAGACTGGCTGTATATTCTTTGCAAAATATCTTCATTTTTCAATGCTCCCAGTTATATGTATTGCCCCAGGCAGAGTACCTGGCTCTCTGCCTTAGAAGTTTTTCCATATTGGAAGTACCCTGTCTTAAAAGAAATCACAAGTTGGATCCCCAAAAAGAAAAGGTAGGTATATATATTAGGGAAAATCGATCTATCAAATATTTGTTTAAACAACTACACAGAAGGAAAAACAATTCCACCTTTTCCCCATCCCGTCTTACAAGACATAACTTGTATGCTTTGTGAAAAGATTAATTTATTGACTATAAGGAAAGTGCTTGTCAAAATTACGAAAATTAATCATGAGAAATGACCAGGAAAATGCAGTGTGAAGGATAAAATAAAAGTGAAGATAAAATGCAGCAAAAGTAGAAAGCACACACTAGTGAATAACATTATAAAGACTTGAAGAGCCTTGGTAACATTAACTATTTAGAATTCAGGAAAACAAAGGGGGAAAGAGAAGAGGAGAAGAAAAAGTGAAACATGTCTTTGGTCTTCTTGTAGGGTCCTTTGCAAGTCTTCATTCTTGAAGTTACAGCATACTTTTTTTGGCTTTTCCAGAAAAATTACAAAACAGTATATCCACAAATTTTATAGTCTCAATCATTTTGTTTTGAGTCAGATTTGAATCATAAAAGTGTGATTGTATTTTCTAACTCTTGTATTTCCAGATTGTTCTCCAGAAAAATTACTTGCACATTTAGATTCATTCAGGGTATCAGAGTATTAGTCCTCATACCTCTGCTAACAATTATCATTTTAGAGCTCAGAAACTATTTCAACTTCAAATTGGAAAGTCGGCAAAAGAGTAGCATTAGATTAAGACTATGAGCTGGATGTATGCAAGTTCTGTTTTACTACATCTCAAAATGGAAAAGTAGTTAATAGGAAATTTTGCTCGTTAAGAACATGACATGAAATCTGAGACATCATACCAAAAGCATTTGAAACTTGAAGAACCACCAAATTTGCATGAATTGGGATATATCTGATACACGTCATCCATGACAGGAAAAATACTATATTTCTAATCTGACACCACAATCTTCACTTTTACCTATTTAATACTTTTTAAGTGCTTTATAAATGTTATTTATTTTGCTTTATATATTTTGTTATATATTTGTTATACAATTTTGCTAAATTATGATTTAGATATGCCAAGTATTTTCATTTTAACAGATTGGGAAATTGAGACTCAGAGTAGCAAGTTTATTTTCTATATAAAGTGAATTAGAATATGTGATAAAGTGGTAATTCACTTATGAAATTAACATCAGGAAGAGGGCTGATCTTAATTTGATATGTACAGAATAAGTCCTGCCGAAAAAATATCCTTTTAAAAGACTTATTGATTTCTCTGGAAATATTATAAATGGAAATCAGGCTCTAACAGACAAATTTATTTACATCTAAGACAATGGTGTAAACATGAACTTAGTGTAGGCTTTTAAAGGTGTTATTGTGGGAGGGAGGGGTAATGATACCTTTTTTTTTCTTTTCTTTGCTGAGGCAATTGGGGTTTAGTGATTTGATTAAGGTCACACAGCTAAGAAGTGTTGTGTCTGGGGTCAAATTTGAACGGGGTCAAATTTGAACTCAGGTCCTCCTGAATTCACAGCTGGTGCTCTATTCACTACACCACCTAGCTGCCTGGGGTAATGATATCTTTAGGGTCAAACAGTGGATTATATATAGCCAGCTGTTGACTTTTTTAAAAGTGTTCAACAGCAGAAAAATTTACAAGATACAAGATCATCCCCCATTCAACAAAGTTTTTCCCTCTTCTCAAATTATACAAGTTTCCTCTGAAATAGGACTATGGAAATAATCTTATGCAACAGTTTGAGTACCATTGAATTGAGAACATGAAATAGGGAGATTTGTTCACCAAAAGGTGTTTTGTATCATAGTTCCCTGTGGATGATCAATGGATAAAGGGAATGGATGAATTTTACAAATGCAAATAATTGACCAAGACATTTTAATAATTTGTTACCAGCCTCAGAATCCAAGGCCTCAAATCTTCTTTAGACATTAGCTAAAACACATGTTGGAAAAATAAAGATAAATCATTCAAATTAGAACATTCTGTTATAAAGACATTGTATGAGAAAATAGAATGTAGGGGGTCTATATATTAAAATAAACTGAAGCCAAAATTGTTGTCACTACTAGCTGACATTGGGAAATCCATATGCTCTTCATTTTCTTACTATATAAAATGAAGGCATGCATTACATGACTTTTAAGGTAATTTCTTATTCTAAATCTGTGATCTGGGTTAACTGGACAACAACCATGCAGTGGGCTTAAGCTACTTGTTGCCAACAAAAGCCCAACTTTTTTCAAGTAATGCTGTATAACTGGAAATAATAACAAATCTATCTTAGAAAAATTGCCAGTAATCCAAAGGAAATGGTAAGCTACGTGGTGTGTCCAACTATTATATGTTGTCAGTGATGATTTCTTTGCTAAAAGGGATGCCAGGTAGACAAATTGAATATTTTATTATGAAATATTAAAGCAGAGAAAGGCTTCCAATCTGTTGGATGGATACTCTGGATGAAGGATACTCTGGAAAAGTATAACAATGAGAAGGCATGGATACCTTATGGTATACAACCAAGATTAATGAAATTGCAGATCTTAAAATGGCTCAAAAAGATAATATATGACAAACACCATTTACAGAAATGGAATTTATTATAGCAAATAATGTGAAATGAGTTATCTATTATATAGATATATGAATATATAAGTAATTCCTTGAAAGATTCCTTCTTCCAGTATCAAAAAAAAAGTATCTTAAATACACTTGGATCTTCTATGTATTATTTCTTGACTATTCACAACTAGTAGTGGTTTTACTTTCCAATATTACACTAATTTAGCATAGTTGTATTTGTCTATAAGAATTTCATGCTCCTGAATTTAAAAAGTTCACTACTAAATCTGGCTAATCATTTGACTTGCATAAGATATACTACTAATAAGATCTCTAATGACTTAAAAAAAAAAAAGTTTTGAGTTCCAAATTCCATCCCTTTCTTCCTTCACTCCCCTTCCTTCCAGTCCTTGAAACAACATGCAATCAGATATGAGCTATCTGCATCAACAATTATGTAAACATTCCCAGTTTAATCATTTTATACAAGAAGATTCAAAAGAAAGAATAAAAATGAAAGTGAAAAATAGCATCCACAGAGAATTTGCATTTAAAGTTCATCAGTTCTCTGGAGAGAGATAGCATTTCTTATCATGGATCCTTGAGAATTGTCTTGGGTCATTGTCTTGATCAGAGTAACTTAAAAGTTTTCACAGTTCATCCTCACAATGTGGTTGCTACTGAATACAGTGTTTTCCTGGTATTATATACACTGCATCAGTTCATGTTAATTAAGTCTAGGTTTTCTGAAATCATAATATCTGCCTTATAACCCAAAAATATGCCATTACAATCATATGCCACAGTTTGTTTAGTCATGGGTATCTCCTTAATTTCCAATTCTTAGGCATCCCAAAAAACTGCTATATTTTGTAAAAATGGGTCCTTTCCCTCCTTTTTGGGGTGTCTTTGGGATATAGACCTAGCAGCAGCATTGCTGGATCAAATGATAAGCAAAGTTTTATGCCTTCAGGCCTATTTCCAAATTACTCTCCAGAATGGTTAGAACATTTCACAACTCCACTAACAGTATATTAATGTCCTAGTTTTCACACATCCCTTCCAAATATCCAACAAATTCTGTTATATTAATCAGTCTGATGGGTATAAGAGTTATTTTAATCTGCATTTCTCTAATAGTGATTTAGAGCATTTTTTAAAAATATACCTATAGATATCTTTAATTTCTTCATCTGAAGACTGCCTGTTCATATCCTTTGACTATTCCTCAACTGGGTAGTGACTTATATAGTTTTCTATATATTTGAGAAATTAGGCTTTTATCAGAGATACTTCTTGCAAAAAAAAAAAAAAATCTTCCCCAGTTTTCTGCTTTTCTCATTTTGGTTGCATTGGTTTTGTTTTATGCATTTGTTCTGAATTTCATGAAATCAAAATTGTTTTACATTTTGTAATACTCTATATCATCTTTGATATTAAATTATTTCTTTATCTATAAATCTGACAAATTATTCCATTCCATACTCTCTTAATTTGTTTATAGTACAATCCTTGGGGTGTAAATCTTACTGTTGTTATACATGTATTACCATAATTGAATTGTTTCTTTTTGGCTACTTGCAGTATTTTCATTTCTTTTAAAAATATTGAATTTACAACATTTCCATTGAAGTCAAGTTGTAAAAAAAATCTCTCCTCCTCCCAAAAAAACTCTCAAGAAAAATAAAAAGAATATACCTCAATCTGTAATCAAACGCATTGATATAGCCATTCCCAAGTTGATGGGCATCCCATCAATTTCCAATTCTTTAACCCAAGAAGAGAGCCGTTATAAATATTTTTGTATATATAGGTGCTTTTTTGGGATGTGTACCTAGTAGTGATATTATTAGAGCAAAGGATATGCATGATTTTATAGTTCTTTGGGTGTAGTTCATATCTTTTGATCACATCAATTAGGGAATGACATTTAAAAAAAATAAATTTTGACTCAGTTCTCTTTACATTTAAATGAGGTCTTCTTCAGAGAAACTTGCTTTAAAATTCTTTTCCAAATTACTTTTGCTAACTGTATTTCCCAGTTCTATTGTTTTCACCCTGACTCTCCTCAAAAATGTTTTGCTACTCACCACCCCTTCCTCAATATGCCCTCTTTTCTATCATATCACACCTCTCTTCCACCCCAAATATTCTCTTCCCCTCTTATTTTCTTGCAAGGTAAAATAATTTGTACTCATATTGAGTATGTATGTTATTTAATCTTTGAACCAATTCTTATGAGAGTAGTAAGGTTCACTCATTCTCCCTCTGCTCCCCCTTTTCCCTTCCACTGCCAAAGTTTTTTCTTGCCTCTTTTTTTATGGCAGATAATTTACACCATTCTTCTCTTTCCCTTTCTCTCAGTACATTCCTCTCACCTCTCAATTTTATTTTTTTTTTTTTAGATATTATCCCTTCACATTCATCTCACATCTGTGCTTTGTCTATATGTGCTCCATCTAACTGCCATAAAAAAGTTCTTATGAGTTACAAGAATGTTAACAGATCTTAATTTTTTCTTTTCTTGATTGCCTGATTGTTTCTTCTGAGTGCAAGATCTGAAAATTAGATTTTTCTATTCATCTCAGTCTTTTCATCACTAATGATTAAAATTCCTCTATTTCAGTGAATGTTGTCTACCTTTTCCTTTGAAGTATTATCCTTACTTTTTCTGGGCAAGTGATTCTTGGTTGTCATTCTAGCTCCAGTGCTCCCAGGGATTATCATTCTAAGCCCTTTGGTCCTTTAATGAAGAAGCTGCTAATAAATTCCTGATTGTGGTTCCACTATACTTCTAGTCTTTCTTTTAGGATGCTTGCAATATTTTCTTCTTGACCTGGAAGTTCCAGAATTTAGCTATAATATTCCTGGGAGTTTTTACTTGGGGAATCTCTTTCAGGAGATGATCAGTGGATTCTTTCAATTCTATATTACCCTCTGGTTCTAGAATAATTTATTGTAAGATGATGTTCAGGTTCTTTTTTTTTTTTTTTATCATGGCTTTTAGAGAAACTAATTAAAATTTAAAATTCTCTCTCCTGAATCTATTTGCCATATCAGTTTTCTCAGTGAGATATTTCAGTTTTCTTCCTTGCATTCTTTTGCTTTTGTTTCTTGGTTGCTCATAAAAGTCATTAGCTTATATTTGTTCAATTCTAATTTTCAAGGAATTATTTTCCACAGTGAAATTCTCATTTGGCCAATTTTGCTTTCTTAGGGCATTCTTGTCATTACATTTTTGTATATCCTTTTGTGTCACCCTCAATTCTCTTCTGAATTTTTCTTCTATCTTTATTTTCAAAATCCCTCGAGTTCTTCCATGATCTGAGACCAATTCTTATTTTTCTTGAAGGCTTTAGATATAACTTTGACTTTGTTTCCTCCTTCTCTTTTAATTTTCATCACAATCATAACTTTTCCCTTTGCTCATTTTCCTAGCCTATTGCTCTGCTTTGAACTGTTAAATTAGGGCTTTGTTTCCAGGATGGAGGTACACTGTCCCAAACTTCAGAGGTTTTTGTGCAGCTGTTTCAGAGCTCCTTCAAGAGACCTGTCCACGAGTACTCCTTTCTGTCCAGAGCTGTTAGGAGTGTCCCTGCCCTACTTCTGTAAGGTCTAGTGTGCTATTATTTTTGCTAGTTTTTCTTTTAATTTTCTTTATAAAAACTTTTGCAATCTCTTTCAGGAACTTTTTGTCTGAGATCAAATCACATTTTTTCTTTGAGGCTTCACATGTATTGTCCCAACTTTAGATCTTGATCCTTCCTTGCTGTCTGTCACCACAATAACTTTCTATAGTCGAGCTCTGTTACTGTTTGTTGCTCATTTTTTTCTGACTGGCTTTTCAGCGAGTTGGGCCCTGGTCCTGCACTCTCAGCTTTGTGTGCTGGGGCTCAGAGTGGTGCTCCTGGCTTTCATTAGGCTTTGGGGGTTAGCTGCTTCTTTTCACCGGAGGGTAAGCTACCCTTTTGTAAGTGGAGGTTCCTCTGGTTGTGGGGTTGAACTGCTGGCCTTTCCTACTAGTTGATATTCTAAGTCTGTCTGGTGCCTGGTCGTGGAGGTGCTTTGAGGGATGGGCCCTGGTTGTTGTTCTGCCCTTACTGCTGACCTGCCTAGGGGGATGCTGGTTTACAGGAAGGTGTGGCCTCATGATGGATGGCTTCAGCTTTGGGACTAGACTTGGAAACCAACTGTTGCTCCTGCTCTTGGTCTTAACACAGAGACAGATCTCTACTCTTGGATGCTAAGCTCCTGCTACTAGATCAATTCTGAGGTGATTTTCTAGTTGTTTGGAAGAGAATTTGGGAAGACTTAAGAGGACTCCTTTCTCTGCAATCTTGACACCCAAAGTCTCCACTGACTTTTGATAATGCACAGTATCTTATTTATCTCCATTTAAAAGGTGATCCATGTAAATTAGTTTGCTTTTAAATAACTTTAATTAATTAAACAGCTCTTATCAGTTTTAAGGGCTGAGAGTACAAGGAGCTTTGTAAAAATAAGATTCCTGCCCAAAATAAGTTCATATTAAGAGAGGGGAAACAACACCAAAAGTTTATGAGATTAATTCGAAAGTAACAAAGTTCTGAACCTCAAATCGGGAGGACTCTTCTCGATTTCAAATCTAGCTTGAAAGTCTTAATTGGCTGTGTGACCCTAGCCAAATCACTTAACTCTGCTTCAATTTCCCCATCTCTGAAATGAGCTGAGGAAGGAAGTGGCAAACCATCCCCATATCTTTACTGAGAAAACTGCAATTGGGATCATGAAGACTTGGACAAAGACATTGGCCATGAATGAAAAGAGTTAAAATCTTAGATGTAAAGGCTCTAGCAGGGCAAGCTTCAGAGTCTGGACTTGAGTAATTTGAGATTCAAAAATTTGCTAATCATCGCTAATGAAAGTTTTTTGAAGTGATTTATTATTTTTCATAGTTCCCATCTTTCTCATTTTATTCCTTAATTTTGATATAAACTCCCTTTGGATTTCCTTTGGCAAATTTTTACTCCTTTTAAGGTTGATTCATTTTTTTCTGATTTTGTCATTTTTATAGAGCACATATGAGCTGATGAGAGAATTTTTAGCCTTGTCATAATGTTTTCAACTAAAATCTATGTTATCTATTCCTCCAAATGTCATTTCTTCCCCTGGCTCTATTTCCCATCTGGGCCTGAAAATCCACATAAAATTTTCAATTTCTACTTAGACTTTTGTGTAGAAATTTTCCAGATTTTTACTGGTATACATACAAAGGGCACTTTTGTCAATGGCTTTGAAATCCACCTTACAATTTTCCTTTGTTGTTTCACCTGCCATCATAGATTTATATATATATATATATATATATATATATATATATATATATATATAGTTCAACTACACCAACAACCTTTTATTTTACTGCAAAAGAATTTTGAAGCCCAGAGAAGATAATGTAGGTCACAGATTTTGCTATTTGATTCTAAATCTCGTATTTTCAACCACATCAAGATCCACTATAGGCAATTAAACGATCTCAATGACCTAAAATTTTTTATCAAAACATTTTATCTTTATTTCATGGTTTGACATAAGTTTGTGGATGAAAGTTTTAAAATTTAGTCCATTTCTGTCCTTGAAATCATTATCTCCAAAACTCATTCTCTCCTCAGTACCTGACCCCCTCCTTTATCTGGTGAGATGGACATTGGAGAGCTTGATTCAGATCTATTTAAGGAGAGGGCTCGTGGCAGACAGTAACTCCTGACTTTATACCTGGCTACATAGAGCATTTTATTTTGTCGTCCTACCTTTTTATATGTTTTTTTATGTGGCATTATTTCTTTGATTTGCTTTGTATCCCCAGCACTTAAAAGGTGTGGAACATACTAGTCAACACAATGTTTCCTGACCGATCCCATCTCAAAATAAAATTTAAGACGAAGAAGTGAAGTGATTTTGGAAGACTCCAAATATGCTTTTGATAGCACTCTGACCTACTTATAGCTCTTTCCCCTAACCAAACTTAGTGCCATTCACTAACCATTGATAAAATGTCACCTACATTAAGGTTTCCTAAAAATTAGGAAAAGATAGGTTTTGTTTATCTTTTCCTATTAGAATAATTTAAAATTTGAAAATGTCTTCCTCCTACAATATCCTAACTTTTTGCTTTCATTCTCAAATCTGTTCTTTGCTTTCCTTTAAACTTTGCTCTGTTTCCTTAAGTCCATTACTCAGATTCTGGTCTCATTGCCCGTTCCTATATAGATATATGAATCTTATGATCACTATCACACCACAATTTCTGCATCCCCTTCCAATTTGAGATAAAATTCACTGAAATCAGTTTCAATTTATTATTCCAAAAATAATCCCTTTACCCTATGAATCCTTCTGGCCTGTGATCTCAGGCCCTTAGCTTTATTCCATGAAACTTTATTCCATTTATCAATCTCCCCCTTCAATCTCTCCTCACTTGACTATGACAAAACATAATCACTCTTAAAAATTTCTCTTGCATTTGTGCTTATTTTTCTAGCTAGTTCTTTTACTGGAAAATTCACATGCTTTTATTCTGGTTGCTTATTTCTCTTCCTTCTCTTAGCACTTTAGGAATAATCATTAGTCATATATCTTCCAAAATGGAGCAGTCTCAGGATGCTAATCCTCCACCCAGTCTTGAAACATATAAGCAGAGCAAGTGGCTCTGTGCTTGGGACTAATTTCAGCCCTCATTATTCCTTGTCACTTTGTCAACTGTAGGTATGGAATCAATTATCACGTCTCTACATGTACTCAAATGTTCTATGGCAAAATGTGTATAAGGGATCTTTTTTCTACTAAGGTGCTTAACTAATTTTGTGCACATTTCTAACCATTTTGTTCATTCTACAAGATTTTGCTCATTTGAATTTAAGTCTAGAATGCTAATTAATTTGAATTGACAGCTTAAAAACAATTCTTCCTCTCATACCTGCCAGAAATGGCTGCATCTTTCTACTGCACTGTATTCACCATATTCTGACTTCATTCTAATTCAGTTAAATGGGCAACAACACAAACACAAAAATAAAATTCCCATATTCCCAAGGAAGGGGAGGACAGATAGACATAAGGGAAAGAAAGGACTTGATCCATGATTTTATTAGTAACATACATTGCAGTTTAGGTCTACAGAGGTGATTTATGGTTCATATGATACACTGAAGATATATGTGTTGACTTTGATGAAGTTTACTCATCTGTAAAGTGAAGTTCAATAAAAACATTATTTCCCAGTTGCTCCCTGGAAATTCTTCCTAGGCTTTTGAAAAATTGATTTCTTCAATGAATTATGTAGATTCTTGTGCACAATTGTTTCACAATTTGCAGTTTCCATCCTGAGCTGGAAAACATGGAATTTTACATCCATAGTTGTCAACTGACAGCAGAAAAAGGCACATAACAAATGAGGGTAATCATTTCAGTTTTTAATAACTTTCTCATTACAATAACGCATCGAAATATAAATTTGTAGAAAACCCATTTAAATAAGTGATAACTTTGGTTTGAACAGTTTAGGGAATTCTAAACATGAAAACACCCACAATCATTACACCCATTCACCCTAGGCAACTGACAAAAGATTTTGAACTTTCCCACTATTTGTGAATAGCCCAGGTAAAATCTGATCTTTGTCTGTGATCCTAAGGTTACAAACAGGACTTAAGAGAATGAAACCAAAAAAGACCAGCTTTGATCTGGGCCCCTTGATGAAAAAGAAAAAAAATTTCTTATATAGCTCATAAGATATATGATCACAAAAAACGTTTAAAAAAAAAAAAAACAATGAAGCAAGAAATTTTGCTTTCAGACTTGGTATATAGCCTTTTTATGCATACAAATAAACTGAAGGATGCGCCTTCAGTGTTATACTACCACAATCATTCTCCAGAATTAGATTTATAAGTGGTCCAAAAATCAATGGAAAGCAGGCGATATTAATGGTTTCCAACCAGCATAAAGAAGTTTGCAGGAATAGGAATAAGGGAAAGGATACTTACTCTGAACAATTTTTTCAGAAAGTTTATCCATGTTTGGAGATAAAAGGGCAGTTTCTATGCTGCCAAGATGAATAAAAAGACAGTGTCCAACTCTCCAGACCTATATGGAAGGAGGGAAGCAACTCATAGGAAATGGGGAGAACTTCACCAAAATTAAGATCTGATGACAAAAGCAAAAGCCAGAATTTTATTCAGAGTAGTTTGAATACTCAAACAAAAAACTAACACTAACACTGTTTGAATATTTCACCATAAAAGCCTGAATTGCATTTTAATAAATGTTAATATTTTGGATTTTTCTATTATTGATAATTCAACATAAATGAAATTTACATTCAAGATCACTTTGCCCAAAGAACTGTTAAAGATTAACACAGAAGAATGTGGACCTATGAGTCTATTTCCAACCTGAAAAAGAAAAGAAAAATCTCGGTTAATATATGTCTATATATACCTTGTATATATAATAATTGTTAAATGGATAAATTGCCTCTCAAAGTACCGAGATAAGAATTTGTATATAGGGAGAAAGGAGAAAAAGGGAAATAAAGGAACTTGTTTTTACTCACAACCTTACTTCCCTAATCCCAAATGGAAGTACCTTAGCTTCTTGAGGACAGGTATTGAATCACTTTTCTCTTGTATTTTCAATGTCTGGCACACGGGCACTTACATACTTCATTAATTGAGAGAAGCAATGGTCTACTTCCAATAAATAGTCATACTATGGTCACACTATTATTGAATGAAGGGCTAATCTCAAGATTAGTAATATAAAATTCAAAACTATGTTTTATCCCATAATGCGAAAATTCTTTAAACTTCACCTTTTAACACAGAAATTTCAAAAGGAATTAACTGTCAATATTTTAATTCTTAAAACATTGTTCTAAAACAGGTACCATGTGATAGGCCCACATTACACATGGAAGAAAAGCTTTATTCCTATTCCTAGAGGCAGTTTTGCATAATGATTACAGTTAGTCAAAGCAAGAAATTTGGCCAGGTTGAAGTCCTTCCTCTGGCTTACAATATATAATTCTCTGCAAATCATGGTAACTTACTGAATTTCTCACATCCTGGTAGGGCCATTTCAGAACTAAACTACATTAAATGCTAACTGGGAAATGTTTAATAAAATATAAATAAAATATTGTGGTTTTCTAAGTTAATAATCTCTGCCCAAGTTTCTATTTGGAATCTGCTTTTAGCAACATTATTGCCTACTCTGGACCTTTCACAATTTCTGTGCTCTTTTTCCAATTTTTGAGAAAATATCTAGCTCAGGACAAACTTCCAAATAGTACAGGGTACTTTTAGATGTTGGGTTTATATTGCTAATGCTCCATTGTCAAAGATCTTAGTTATGGGGAAAATGGTTAAGTAATTATTATAAATTCACAAATATTCACGAGAATGAATTAAAACATCTAATTAATCTAACTAAGACATCTGACAAGTAAATCAGAATAGCAAATAGGCAATATTGGCTACAATTATTTCCTTTTAAATTGATTTTAAGTTTTTATTGATCTTTTGTTTCATATCATAGTCATTTCTGGATATACCCTCATATGCCCCCAAAACTGAACTCTATAATAAATATAATTTAAGATTTTCAAAAAATTTAAAAAAATTTTTTTAACCAAAAATTTACCTGCCTGCTGATGAGAACAAAATGCTCTCTCTTGCCTTCCTCTATTAACAAGGATATAAGGAAAAATCTTCTAAAAGCACATATGTAAGAAGCTAGTATTGATGTTGGAAAAGCAGTAGATGCAGCTGAAGATAGCACTGAGAAGCAGAGATGCACTGAGAAGCAGCGATGCAGGTTCCATACCATCCTGATCAATTTCCAAATTCCCTTCTCCTTATATCCCTTGCAACCTTGGGCAAGCCACCACCTTGATCTTCAGCTATCGAATGGGGAACAATACATCTCTGCCCAAAAGTTGGACCAGACAATCTTTAGGTCCTTTAGAAATGGCAGAAAACTCAGATCTTAATGATTATGCCAGGTACTAGCCAAATCAGAAAGTTAATAAAACACAGGTCTGACCAAAGAGTGTGAAAAGACCAGTTAACAAAACCCAAAGAGGCTCAGCACCAAAAGCTTGACAACCAGATAATGAATTCTCTGACCATGGGAACTCATGGGAAAAAAATATATAATCTAGGGCATGAAAAAGAATCAATATGCATATAGAGAGGAATTACCAAATGGTTGAAATCACAGTCTTTAGAAATTTTGAAGATGCATTCCAGTAACAGCATCCATCCATCTCACCATGTGTGTGCCACAAGAAATCCTGAGCCTTCTGCCAATGATCATTGGAATTTTATCACTGGTCCAGCTACAAAATTCAATATAACAGACTTGAAATATTTTTGAAAATTTTATTGATTTATTTTTATTTTTACATCACCTTTATTTTCAAATATAACAGCTCCCTTGCCAAACAAGCAAGCCACCTCTTATAACAAAGATTAAACTGATAAAGGAAAAGAAGCAGTTCAGCAAAGCAAACCAATGCACCCATTGAATCCAACAGTTCATTTAGTATTCCATTCCTTGACTCCCCAACCCTCAGCAGAAGTGGAAGGGAGGTACTTTTCCCCTCATCTTTTCCCTGGGGCAAAGACAGATCTTAGAACAACACAATGTATACTTTTGAAGTTTCAGGTTCTTTCAATTTCTGGTATTGTTACCAGATATACTTTTTTCCTGGTTGTGCTTAATTTACTCTATACAAGTTCATAATTCCCCTTATGCTTCATCATTTTTCATAGCTTAATAACAATTTGTTTGGCCATTCCCCAGAAAATTATCATCTACTTTGCTTGCAATTCTTAGTTAGGACAAAAGTAGTTGCTATGTTTTGTTGTTGTTGTGAGGCCTTTCTTTTAATCTTTGAATTCTGTGAAGTTTACTGATGGCAATAGGATCCATGGATTTGAATACTTTTTCACTTTTTAAAAACATACTTCCAAACTTCAGCAGATCAAGGCATAGATCTTAAAATGATGGATAGTGTTCCTCTTGTTATGAAGTCCTATCAAAATTGGCTCTTTCAATCTTTTATTATTGTTGTAAATATTCTGGATTTAAGTTGAAACCTCAGAGCTGCTAAAACAATAATTTCAAATCTTCTCCAAATACATCTTCTCTAATATTTCAAAACTAGGATGGAAATGTTTCCATCTTCATATTTCCACTTAGCTTTTCCAACAATTTTCAGACACCTTTTGGAGTGCTCAATTTATTATCTATTTAAAAAGGGAGGCCGAAATAGTTGACCTTTAATGTCTTTTCTATCTTTAAACCTAATGATCCTATTTTTAAAGCATTCAGTCAGTGCTTTATATAAAAGTTTTCAAAATATCATTTGAAAACTGAATTCTATTGGCATAACCTAGGAAAGAAGATGATGGAACCAATGCTCACAATAATCTGACTTTATATTCACAAATGTAATATGGTGAAGCAGAAAAGGCACTGAACTTGAAATCAAAGAAAAAGCACAATTCATATTCCAATTCTACTATTGGTGAACTTCATGAGTTTGATTTCTGTGCCTTAGTTCTTTATCAATAAAATTTGGAGATTGCATTAGACAGCATCCCCAAGGTTCTTATAATGTAATAAAATTCTGTCTTTTGCTACTGTCATAAGATCACAAATATTGTAAGGACATTGGCTGAGATGATGTCCAAGATTACATTTAGCTCCAAATTCAAAGAATATTTGTAAAATATCAGAGCACAAGAATGCAATTTCATACTGGGAAATCAGAAGACCTACATAATCAGCGATAATCTTTAGTAAAAACAATTTGTTTTGTCATTGGTCTAAGTTAGCTTGCAAAAAAAAAAAAAAAAAAAAAGATGGCTAACTGGTAGCCATTATGAGCAGCTCCCTCACCCCACCCCACCCCACCCCCCAAAAAAGTGCTATGGAAACATACCTCCAAACTTCAACAATCTATTTAGACACTTCCTTCATTGGTATATGTCATAATGTTCCATACATTGCTAATAAACTGAGACCTAGATGGTCAATTTAAAATGCAGGTTAATATTTTTTCTTTTAATTCAAATAAATCTTTTCCTTTCTTCAATTACCATTTTAAGTCTACAGGAAATGGCTTTAATGAGTCACAAAAAATTAGTTAATTACAGTATTTAGTAATTATAACTTTAATATACCCAAGGTATAAAGAAAACCAAAACAAAAATATAAGGCTAAGAGATACTCCCCAATCCCTAAGTAGTCAAAAGACATGAAGTTTTCAAGAGAATTGTAAATTATCAACAAACAATCTTTATTGCTTCAAATAAGGGAAATGTATAATAAGGTAAATCAAAATCAAAATGATTTTGGTTTTCCACCTCATATCTATTGAACTGGAATATGCTAAACTAAAAAGAAATCAATGCTGATAGATCAGTGGAAAGATCTATATGCTAATATACTGTTAGCTGTCAAGTGGTTACAATCTTTTGGTAACACAATTTAAACTATTCCAAGAAAATTCACTGAGGTAACCCCAGGGTCTACAACTTTTTCAACACTATATTGTGATAGTTATTTCAATATAAATTCAATCCTTTGTGATTCTATGTATTTTTATTTTATGAATTTCAAAACATTAAAAACATAGGTTTTATTAGACTACTAAATGGATCCAAAATGCAAAAGTGAGTTTAAAGAATCCCATGTGAACTATTCATATTCTTTGAGCCAGTTATTACTCATATATCCTTAATTTGCTGAAGGAATCATAAACAGAAAGGCCATGTGTATACAAAAATTTCCACAAAATAGCAAAATCCTGCAAATTATAGAGGGGACACATCACTTGGAGAATGGCTGAACAAAATGTAGCATTTTAATAAAATTACTGCATTGGAAGAAATTACAACAACAGAAAACAATGGGAAGACTTGGATGAACTGATGCAGAGCAAAATAAGCAGAAACATATTACACAAAATGAGCACAAAAGAAACTAAAGCGACTGAATGAACTCAGACTATGAGTAATTACAATTGCTAATCTTGGTCCCAGAGAAAAGAAGATGAAGTGTACTCTTTTATCCCTTTTAATTATAGCCTTGCTGTTCAATTGTTTTCAGTCCTGACACTTCATGATCTCATTTGGGGTTTTCTTCGCAAAGATAATACTAGGAGTAGTTTGTCATTTTCTTCTCCAGCTCTTTTTACAAATGAAGAAACTGGGGAAAACTGGGTTAAGTGACTTGCCCAGTGTCACACAGCTAGTAAATATTTGAGGTTGGATTTGAACTCTTCAGGAAGACTCTTCTTCCTGATTCCAAGAATGGCACCATATTGACTGTGTCATCTAGCTTCCCACTATCAGAAAGTAAGGGATTGCTAATTTAGAATGCTGTTACCGGCAGTTGGTTTAGCTTAACCTGTTTTGCTTTTTTAGAAGGAAAGATCAAATGTGATGTAAAAATAAAAAACATCAAATAAAATTTAAACTTTTTTAAATAAGTAGTCTACTGATCCAAAATACATCCCAAAGATGGTCCCCTAAATCTTTTTTTTATAAACCATAATCACTTATTTTTCAACAAATAGCTAACTTTATTTTTATCATTAAAATATTTAATTTTAAGGATAAGGACAATGTTTAGTTCACTGCAGTTGCAGAAAAGGGAACAATATAGTTGGCATTCTAATTTATTAACAGGTTAAAACTGAAAGGTTCCAATTCTAGAACTATTGGTATAATATCTGCTTAGAATATCAAGGAAAAATACACAACTTCTGCCCAACCAAAAATTTAATAATAGGATTCAAAATCAGCAAACAAGATAGCCCCCCCCCCCAAAAAAAAAATTCACTATTGCAAATGTTCTCCTTTAAAAAGAACCTAACAAAAATTGCCTTACTAGTCTGACCAGAGGTCATCTCAAAAAAGCTGTACATATACCTCTGAGAGGTATAAAGGGGGTGGGGAGTGATATATATATTAAGAAATAATTACACAAAATTACTATACTAAAAAATTTTCTATGACTTTTATTACCATTTCTTTTAGATAAAGTGACTGTGATCAGAATTAAAAGGTCACTTTTGTTTTCTTTCTCTTAATTATGAATTTTATTCAGATGGGGGAGGAGGGAGATCAATAATGGGACCGACCCAAATAGCATCATCTCAACCTTCAATCATAACTTGAATGGACAGAAATGGGGAGAAAAAGAAGAATCTTTCATTAAATAATAGGTCAGCAGATATTAAATAAAACCAAACAAAGTTACATACCAGAAAAGATATCTTGAATTCAGCATTCCTATTCTGATCACATCTTTTCTCCTGAATTACAAATGGAACAAATTTTAGGAAACGTCATCCATATTTTCTTATTTTACCATCATCTTAGGAAGAGAATAGAACCACATTAGGCCATTAAAAATCCCTAACTTATAGAAAAAAATTGTAAAATGAAGACTTATATGGCATTATAGTGGAATTTAGGAGTCACAAATATAATAATCACCTTTTGGTCTACATTAACCTGAGATATAAATCTAACAGAAGTCTTAAGTAAAGATAGTTCTGCTTTTGTCCCATTTCCCCCACACTTAGTAAAATCCAAAATTTAAAAACAAGTACTTTAACCATGGGATAACAATTTCATATAAGCTCAAATTAACTTTTCTAAACAAGTAATCTACAAACATTAATTGTAAAACATTAAGATACACACACACACACACACACACAATAATTTAATACTTCAGAAAGATGATAATACTCAGCCAATTGCTGGGCCCAGAATTTCTGGGTAAATTTTCAAATGTTTTTATATTTTCATTATCTTAAAAAATATGAATTGATTTTGCAGGTAAGCTTATATTTCTGTAAAACTGTATTATGGAGAAGATAAATGCCTTTTAAAAAGGGAGAAGATGGAATGCCACAACAATCCATGACGATTAATATCAAGAGTACTAGTGTTCGTTTTTTCAGGTGAAATATATGTTTTAGTTATATAATTGTTCATTTTTGTTACTTTGAAAAAATGATTAAAAAAAAAAAAAAACACCACCTCAGTTAAAGACTAATACTTTGGGGAATGGTTGACAAAAACACGGCTACTACAAGTTGACCAAGCCTTTTTCCTCAATGATTATACTGAGAAGTATCCATAAAGAAAACACATAAAGGTTCTTTACCCCGCCCCCCCCCCAAAAAAAAATTAAAATTCTAATCACCTAAAAACCTAAATAAATGAATTACAAGGTCAGGCACCAGAAAGAGTGATTCAAAATTCAGGCTTAAAAATTGTTAAAAAAATATACCTCATGAATCAACAATAACAACAACAACAACAACAACAAAAACAAAAACAAAAAAAAACCAGAAAAAATCATTTGAAATATCAATTGTCCAATCCATTCCCATCAAGGTAAACCTATTAAATATAACAGAAGGTTAAGCCAATATTGACAAATGCATTAAACTAAACTATTAGTTAAACTAAACTAAACTAAAGTATTAGTGGGAAAAAAAAATCATTCACTTGTGATCTGAAGTTTGACTATTGGAGCCTTACTGGCAAAGAAATTCAACAAGCCTAATCTGATACAAAATCATAGACTTTTAACTTCCCATGCTAAAAAACCTAATTTTCTAAATGAATATTTCCTCTACCTTACCTGATTTTTAACAATGTGACCTTTTAAAAGGTGAAAAAGAAATTTATTGGAGCACTTATAAGAGAGAGATTTAGAACTTTATAAAGGATAAATCTGATATGGAAGACAAAAATGAATATATTATTTCTCCTTCCACAAAATTGTGGAGATCAGCCTGTACAAAGCTATACCCGATGTATTCTCACAAATGCATCTGAATCAGACTAACATTTCCTTTTAAAACAAGGTCACGGTTTAAAAACATTGGCAATCTTAAGAGAAAAGGCAGTTTGATGGAATAGATTGATCAATTATATTACATTTAAGAAGGTTACTATATGGAAACAATACTTATAAGAATTGAAGTTTCCCAACATACCATAAATTCTAAAAATTTCATAAAACACTGAACAACTTATGCATTTTTACAGAATAATTTACCAAAAAAAAAAAAAAAAAAAAAAAAGTTTACCTAAAGACAGTGAATTCCACTGAAGCAAAACTCTTCTGGCTTTCAGTCAGAAGGAAACACATTTTGATCATGCCCATTATCATCATACAGAAAGAAGAGCTTCACTTCTGAGATGTACTCAATCCAAAATGTTCTGGGAAATGGGGGGGCGGGGGGGAGAGAGGTGTAGAGTCTTTCCATGCTATCAAATAGTGCTCCAAGTAGGATGGTCAGCAGCAATGTTCACATTTGCATTTACTCCTTGGCCTTCATGGCTAAGATGACAGACAACACCATTGGTAGCTAAAGAAGAAAAGAGAAAAATAAAAGTCATTGATAGGAATTCTGCCAACCATCAGGACATTTTCCAAACTTTTTAAATAAACTTATTTAATTCTTGTGTGGCAAGGACTCCATCAAAGTTTAAAAAAAAAAAAACTATACTATATTGCAAAAAGATATATTATGGACTAAAGAAGTGAAATTTTAAATAAGGGAAAGTAGAACACAATAATATCCAAGAACACTGTGCAAATATACTTTGAAATATTGGAGCTCAAAGTGCATTTTTAAGGCATTAAAATGGAAATGTCAAAGTTGCCAAAATTTCAAACATTAGATAATTTTTTTCATTAAAAATTATCAAGTTAAAGGAGAATGGTGGAATGAAGACAGAGCATCAGAACCTCCCAAAAAATGGAATGGAACAATTTTCCTACCAAAAGCAGTTTGGAAAGTCAGCAGGAGGGAACTAAAGATGTACAAGATTGTATGTACAAGGTTAAACCCTACTGATAGGCTGTGTGGCTTTATGGATCTGTTTTCTATATTAAAAGATTGGTTCTCTGGGACAGTGGAAGGTTAAGGGGATATATAGCAAATAAAGATTAAGATTAAAAACCAAAATTATCAATAAAAATTAACTACAAAAGCATCATAACATAATGCTTTCAAGTCCTTAAATTTTAGAGGAAACTGTTAAATATATTTATTTAGTTTGCTGGTGTCTACAATATTATTTGGTTAGAAAAGTTGGAAAGATTTAATTCCAGATAGTTCAATAAGAATTCAGATTTCATGAGGAAGATTGAACCCAAACAGTAGTCATGTTCAATGTTTTCATTTTCTTAATTTTTGCTTATTATAGTTCTGGCATGTACTCTATTACTTAATTCATGCTTCTTGATCTGATGGTTTCTTACTAGAGAGTTCTAATAATGTCTCTTAACAGATCTGTCATAGGTGCCATCCTGTGGAATGTTTTCTCCCTGATTAAATCAAGTTGAAGGAAAATGTGGTATATTGTATGAAATGCAAAACTAGGATTCTGAAATATTTCAAAAGATTAGAGCAATAAAATTCTTCTATATCAAGAAGAAAATGGGAAAGGATAAACACAAAATCTTATACATAGGTTTAAAAAAAAGCTTTTAGAAGTATAAAATGGTACGGACATTGCTTGGGAACGTGCATCAGAAAAAGAAACAGGTGTTTTCTGAGTAAACTGCAAGCTCATTCTCAATACTGACACAATAAAGCCAAGAAAACAAATGCCAACTTAAGAAAAAAACAAAGCAAAACAAAACAAAACAAACAAACAAAAAAAAAAAACAAGGGGTTCATGGTTAGTGCTTATGTTATGCCACTGTTCAAAACTGGACACATTTAAGGAGGAAATTTTTCAGCTGGTAGGAATTGAAAGCAACCAGAATGAGAAAATGATTTATAATCATATAAAAATTGACTGACAGGACTGAGGATTTTTTTTTTATTTTTAAGTCTGGTAAGAGAATACTTGGGAAAGAGAAAAAAAGTAAAAGGTGTATTCAAAGATAGAAAGATCTGTCATGACAAAAACTAAAATTCCTAATGTAGAATTGCTGAGTTGTAAAAACAGCACATGTAGCATTTAATGTATGTGAAGTTGTGAACAAGTTAAAATTATACAACAATAAAATGGGATATTCAACATCATGATGATCATATAATACGTGAAGTCTAGTTCAGATATATACCACTAGCTCAAACCATAGTTAATCCACTGACAAATTGTACCATATCTACCTTGTCAACATTTTCCACCCCTTCCCTTTCACACTGCACTGGCACCTCAATTGCAAGGTTGCATCACCTCATTCAGTTTAGCAATCTTTCTAAAACACTGTTTTCCAAAAATAGCTCCCTAAAAGGTCCAGGATCAAACAAAAGTCTCTCTGCCGTTCAAGGCCCTTTTGAACTTAGACCCACAAACGATAATGAACAATTTGCAGCTGAAAAAATTAAAACCATTTCTAATCATATGAGATGCTCTAAATCACTCTTGAGAGAAATGCAAATTAAGACAACTCTGAGATACAACTACATGCTTCTCAGATTGGCTAAGACAACAGGAAAAAGATAATGGGGAATGTTGGAGGGGATGTGGGAAAACTGGGACACTGATACATTGTTGGTGGAATTGTGAACCGATCCAGCCATTCTGGAGAGCAGTTTGGAACTATGTCCAAAAAGTTATCAAACGGTACATATACTTTGACCCAGCAGTGTTTCTAGTGGGGTTATATCAAAGAGAATAAAAAATAAAATTGAAATAAAAAAGAAATTCCCTCTCTTGATGCTGTCATCAACTCATGTTAATTTGGAAAATGAAAAATCATTTTTTAAATAACAGTCATCCCCCTCAATGCTGTGATTTCTGGCTCTTGCTACCTCATGTGACTGCTTCCTAAGACATAGTGGGACAGGAACAACACAAAAAAATTTTCCATACCTCAAAAATGAAAGAAAACTTACCTATTCCTAAACCAACCATTAGATATTCTTAATGGTATTGCTAAGAACAAAAGATTAATGCTAATGCTAGGTTAGAATATCCAAATAAACTTCGTTGATCTCATTTCCATTACTTTTCGAAATTGTAAAAAGAAAAATAACACTTTAAAAGATAGTTGTGGAGGAGACAAAAGTAGAATTATATAAGCTAAGAAAAGCTAGTTTGTGGGGAATAAAAATTATGAAGTTATGCTGGATACTACATCTTCATTACCTTAAAAATCTCATTTTTTGAAAACAGTAAAATATAATTAACTTAAAAGATAAGAAAATTAGATATGTTTATTCATGTGTGAACATTCACACATGTTCTGTATGAATAACTCTGTATGAATGTTAATCTAGTATATGATGTTTTGAATGCTACTCTAAGAATTTTTTCTCAATAGTATTTTATTGTTCTAAAGATGTAAGTAAAAATAGTTTTCAATAATCATTTTTGCAAGGCTTTGTGTTCCACATTTTTCTCCCTTCCTCCTTTCTCTCTCCCTTCTCCAAGACAAGAAGCCCTTTAATATAGGGTAAACATGTGCAATCCTCTTAAACATCTTTTCACGTTTATCATATTGTGCAAGAAAAGTCAGACTAAAAAGAGGAAAAAATCTTGCGCTAAAAATTAAAAAGGTCTCTGATCATGAACAAAGTATTTGGTATATCTTCAGAGTTTCCTAACTTCTGATATGGAGAGAAATTTTTAATCATTAAGTTCATCTTTTGGCTATATGAAATGATTTCTACTTTTATTTTACTAGAAACTTAAGTATTTCAACTAGATGATTCCTTTCAGTAAATGCATGGTCAGACCACTCTACTAAGGAGTGACTAAAGACAAGTCATTGAACTTCTAAGAACGTTAGTGTTCATCTGTTTAAAATGGAAAGACTACTTGAACTTTTTTCCTTACAAGATGAGAAAATAATATGTAAATTGCTATAGAAATATGCATAGTCATAACTAACCATATTCAAGTGCCATAATTGACCTTATCAATAAAACTAACAGAATTGACAGATGCAGAAAAAGCATTTGACAAAATACAGCACCCATTCCTATTAAAAACTAGAGAGCGTAGGAATAAAGGGAGTTTTCTTTAAAATGATAAGCAGCATCTACCTAAACCTAATAGCAAGCATTATTTCTAATGGGGAATGCATTCCCAGAAACATCAAGGGTGAAATAAGATGTCCATTATCACCACTTATTATTCAATATTGTACTAGAAATGTTGCCTTGAGCAATAAGAAAACAAAAAGAACTTAAAGGAATTAGAGTAGACAACGAGGAGTTAAAAGTATCATTCTTTGCAAATGATATGATGTTAGAGGAACCTATGAAATCATCCAAAAAAAATCTACTTGAAACAATGAACAGTTTTAGCAAAGTGTCAGGATATAAAATAAACCCACAAATTTTTTCAAAATTTATAAATGTTACTAATGAAGTCCAACAGCAAGAAAGAGAGAAATTCCATTTTAAATAACTGTAGACAAAATAAAATATTTGGGTGTCTACCTGCCCAGACAAATCCAGAAAATATATGAACACAATTGCAAAACACTTTTCACACAAATAAAGTCATACCAAAAAATGATAGGAAAAATATCAATTACTTATGGGTAGGCCAAGTTAATATAATAAAAATGATAATTCTACCTAAATTAGTCTACTTGTTCATTGTCATACTATAGAGATTCTTCAAAAAATTACTTTATAGAACTAGAAAAAACAAAATTCATGTGAAAGAACAAAAGGTCAAGAAAATAAAGGGAAATAATGGCAGGAAAAATGCAAAGGGCAGTGCCCCAGCAGTACCAAATCTAAATATTATAAAGCAGCAGTCACCAAAGCCATATGGTACTAGCAAAGAAGCAGACTGGTACATAAGGGGAATAGGTTAGATACAAATGATGCAATAATCAATGACTGTAGTAATCTATTGTTTGATAAAGCAACAAACTCCAGCTTCTGAGATGAGAACTCACTACTTGACAAAAATTGCACAGACTTACATCTCACAGCCTATACCAAATAAAATCAAAATGCATATATGATTTAAGTGTATTAGGTGATGATACTATAAGCAAATTAGGAAAGCAAAGAATAGTTTACCTTTCAGATCTTTGGAGAAAGGAGGAATTTCTGGCCAGAGAAAAACTAGCCAACCTTATCAAATGCAAAATTTATAACCATTGTTTTTGATAAAGGCCTCATGTCTAAAATATATTGAGTCAAATTTATAAGAATACAAGTCATTCCCCAAAAGATAAATGGTCAAAGACATGAAAAAAAATTTTCAAATGAACCAATTAAAGTATGCTCTAAATCACTGTTGGAGATACAAATCAAAACAATTGTGAGGAATCACCTCACACCTCTCAGATTGGCTAAGGTGACAGGAAAAGAAAATGTTGGATAGTTAGAAGGGATGTGGGAAAACTGGGATATTAGTGCATTGTTGGTGGAATTGTGAAATAATTTAACCATTGTGGAGAGCAATCTGGAACTACAATCCCAAGGGATATAAAACTGTGCATACTCTTTGAACAAGCACGTACCATTACTGGGTCTGTATCTCAAGAAAATCATAAAGGAAGGAAAAAACTCCCATGTGCAAAAATGTAACAGCTCTTTTTGTAGTAGCAAAGAATTGGAAAATGAATAGATACTCATCAAATGGAGAATGGTTGAATATGGTATACTCAAAAATACTGTCCTATTATTGTTCCACAAAAAAACATAAGTCAGGCCGATTTTTAAAAGACCTGAAAAGATTTAAATGAATTAATGTTGAGTGAAACAAGCAGAACCATGAAAACATCGAACATAGAAACAGCAAAATTGTGGTATGATCAACTATGATGAACTTTCTTCTTCTCAGTGGTTCAGTAATCCAAGGCAATCCCAAAAAATTTTGAACAGAAAACGCCATCCATGTGCCATTCACATGCTATGTTCACTTTTTTTTCCCTTCCTTTTTTTGGGATTGTTTTCTTGTGGTTTTCCCTTTTGTTCTGATTTTTCTCTCCCAATATGATTCAAAAGTAAATGTTAAAAAAATAAAAATAAAAAAGTTCATATAAAAGCAAAAAAAAACCGTTTTTACATGTAACTGGTGGGGGAGCATAGGATAAGGAGATGTATAGAAAATATTCTAACTAGCACTGGAAAATAGATCACAACTTCACTGAGGGCAACAAAATTGGATATTTTCTCATTTATACTTCCTGGAAGCCTAGCACACAACTTGAAACATAACAGATATTGAATAAACAATTTTTTGTAACTAAATTTAGGCAAAAACATACATATAAAACACAGGTATATTTATGTATGCATGAAATTTTTTAGTGAATCATATTTATTACAAGTTAGTAAAGAAGAACAAACATTTTTATTAATAGTCTATGACACACAATCAAGTTGATTCGGTATTTTACATGTAGCAGTTCACTCAATGGAAAAGTTCTCTTTTGGAACTGAAATTGGGCAGTTATAATTTAGAATAACTTAGATAATGCACTTAGTAAATATTTTCCTAGACTTTTAATTTCATATTTATATTCAATCAGAATGATAAAGGATAAATTGTAGTATAATGGAAAAAGAATTATAACACAACACAAAAGATACAGATTGAAATTCTGACACCAGAATTTTTAGGTTGAGATTACAGGAAGTACATAACTTTTATGATATTTTATTTCTCATATGAAAAATAGAGATTATCCCTACACTTCGGACCCTTCTTAAGACTAGATAAACTGAAGTGAAACAATGAGTCAAAGTTAAATGACCAAATAAACAGTAATATCTTATATAATTATTCTTGGAACATTCAGGATGCACAAGCTGTAAAGTTATCGCACATTTAGTATAAGTCATTTTATATCTGAAGAAAGTAAGGAAGATCCATGAAGGCTAAATGCATTCTCAGAATGATGTAGATCCTAAGTATCAAAGGTAGGATTAAATTATCCATATTGCACTATATATTTGAACTTTAGGTAGTATTATATGTATTATCTGAGGAAGAGAGTATATATATTAAAAGTAAAGGGATTCACAAAGGTCTTATATAAAAGAGACATTCTGCCAGTTTAGAGAAAAAAATAGGATCCCCAACCTACAGCTTTCCATCAAGCAATAAGGTACGTGAAATTCATTATTATTACTTGGACATTTACATCCAGGGCTGCCACATTAAAATAAACTTTTTTAAAAGCACTATTACCACTGGAAGTCCTAATTAAATTAGCCTAAATGATTTAGACAGTAGAACTTACACAATTCATTTTCATTCAACACAACTCAAAATTCAAGGTTGCGAAATAGTATGGATTGTGTAGTTTCCCACAAAACTGCATCTACTCAAATTTACTTGCCTTTAGAAACACTTGCCCTTTCCCCTAGGGTCCATCACAATGGAACCATTGAATCGGGCTAAAATTTTTGGTCTGTATGTACAAAAACATTTACAGCAGCTCTTTATATGATGGCAAAGATAGGAAATTGTAGAGATGCTCATCAATGGGGAGATGGCTAATTACACTGTGGTGCATGATTGTGATGGAATACTATTGAGCTATAAGATATAACAAACAGGAACCTTTCAGAAAAACCTGGATAGATTTAAATGAACTGATGCTAAATGAAGTGAGCTGAACCAGGAGAACACTGAACAAAGTATCAGCAATACTGGATGATGATCAAATATAAATGACTTAAAAAATTCTCAGCAATAAAATAATCTAAGCCAATTACCAAATGGCTTAGGATAAAAAGTGCTGTTAAGAGTTAAAACACAATCTAATTTATATTTTAATATATTTAACATCTACTGGTCATCCTGCCATCTAGGGGAGGGGATGGGGGGTAAGAGGTGAAAAATTGGAACAAGAGGTTTGGCAATTGTTAATGCTGTAAAGTTACCCATGCATATAACCTATAAATAAAAGGCTATTAAATTTAAAAAAAAAAAAAAAAAGAGTTAAAACGCAGATTGAAACACTTTTTTGAAAAATTTTATTATTCAGTTATGGTATATGAATGTAATGAACTATTATTGCTCTATAATAATGAGCAGATTGATCTGAGAATAGCCTGAAAACTTCTATAAACTGATGCTGAGTAAAGTGAACAGAACCAAAATGTTATAAATAGTAATGCTAAGATTATGTGACTATCAACGATGACAGACTTAGGTCTTTTCATCAAAACACTGATCCAAGACAATTTCCACAGACCTGGAATGAAAAATGCCATCTGCATCCCAGAAAAAGCACAATGGAGACTGAATGCAAATCAAAGGAAACTATTTTGATCTTTTTTTTTTTTTAATTGCTTTTGCTTTTTCAAAGTTTTTTCCTTATTCTGATTTTTCTTTCATGTGAGTAATAATGGAACTATGTTAAAAGCAATTGTACATGTATAACCTCTATCAAATTGTCTGATATCTTGGGGGAGGTAAGGAAGGAAGAAAAAATTTGGAATTCAAAATAAATGTTGAAAAATACATATGTAATTGGAAAAACAAAATACTATTAAGGGGGAAAAAAAACCTTGTTTAGACTAAACAAAGTCTTTTCTAATAAGGCTAATATGGAGATGTTTTGCATGATTGCACATGTAAAATATAAAATCAATTTGTTTGCCATCTCAAGGAAGAGGAAAGAATTTGGAACTAAAAATTTTTTTTAAAACTAAATTAATTTTAATTAATTAGTGTTTAATTAAAACTGATTTTTTAAAACTAAAGTCAAAAATTCTCATTTACACATGATTGAGAAAAAAATGGAAAAAAAATTTTTCTCCCAACATTCAGCCACCTATATCTACTCATCACTTATTCTCCTCATTTAACCAACAAATTTTCTATTTCATGATTCTCTGATGACACTTTTACATATATATATATATATATAGTGTATATATATATATAGTGTGTGTGTGTGCATGTATGTGTAGGTCAAGTTAGAAAGTTACTGAACTACATTACTTCATTTGATCCTCATAAAGTTTTAATATTATAAATTGGAACCACTTCAAATGTCACTTAAAATTCTATTACTTGTTGCCTCATTTAGTTTTGAAAACCTACATCTAGGGAAGACAGGTCAGGGTGAAGATCAAACTAATAGCAAGATAATCAAAATGTCAGATTTGAGTACTTAGGTGGCTCAGTGGATAGAATTCCAGGAGTCAAGAAAACTTGAGTTAATATCTGACTTCAGACACTTACTAACTGTGTGACCCTGGATGATTCGCTTAACCCTGTTTGCCTCAGTTTCTTCACCTATAAAATGAGTTGAAAAAGAAAATGGCCAAACTCCTCCAGAATCTTTGCCAAGAGTCAAGACACAACTGACAAAAAGGCTCCAGAACAAGTTCGATGAGGTATCAGTACAAAGATCAAAATGAATCTAGAGGATTAAAAACAAAACAAAACAAAACAAAAAAAAAAAAAAACAAAACACCTCAATATTCTTTTGAGGGAAGAGGGAAAGAGAAATAATATCTACATATAATAACCACATATGAAATATATTTAAGGCAACTCAGGAAGGAATGAAACAATGAGTGGAGAAGAGAAGGCACAGGACATAAGAAGAGAAGGCACAGGACATAAGAAGAGAAGAATTATCTTGTATAAGCATTACAAAGATGGCTGGACTCTCCAGTGTAAGAAATCAACTGTTACTTGAATACCTATAGATGCCAGGAAATGGGTAAAGAAGATGGTTCTAAAGAATTAGAGGCTCTAAAAGAAATGTTTTATATTTTACAATGCTCTTCCAATGTATTTTTAAAAAATTCAAAATCTATACTTGTATCAAAGTACATGAAAAGATGGAAATAAAAAACATAAAGTAACATGGAATAGAACTAAATATATTTGTATTTCCTTTCCATTAATTAGTAGTCCTATCATCATACTTGCTAAGGGAAATGTTATTAATGTGTTCATCACTTTATTCCAAAGTAGAGATAGTTGACACATTATGATTATGTACTATCACTTCTTTTCCTCTTCTGATAATAGTAATGATAGCTAGCACTTACATGGCATTTTAAGATTTCCTAAGTACTACAAAACATTACCTCATCTTTATCACGTGGCGAAACTAGGAAAAAAAGTCATCATCATTTAAAACAGAAGGAAACAAACATGCGGACACTAAATGGCTTACTCAAGATCATTATAGCTAGTATTTGAGGCAATATTTAAGTTCTAATCAGTGCTTTATACCTCAAACCAAAAAGCTACCTATCATTTATTAGACACATACTATTCACGTACCTGACAATGAACACTGATAAAAGCAGAAAACCACTCAAAGTTTATCTTTACACTCTAATGTGGGGAAACAAAAAAACAAATGTGTACAAACAAGACATATGGAGGATAATTCAGGAATAATCTCAAAGAAGATGCTAAGAAGAAACAGAAAAGGTTTCTTACAGAAGATTTTAGTCAACAATTAAAACCAGGTTAACAAGAAATAAAAAAAGAGGAGGAAAACAGTTCTAGCTATGACAGTCACCAGTAAAAATGCTATCATCAGGAAAGTTTTGTGAGCAGAAAAGCAAGAAAGGCAATGTTGTCACTGGATGGAGTTTAAAAGGAATTAAATGTAGACTGAAAAGGGAGAATATTTTAAAAGGGTTTATATTTTTATTTATATCTATGATACAAGAAATAACTACAAAAACAATTTGGTTTTGATAAAGAAACTTTAATATCAATCAGTGGAATAGATTTAGGCATATATGTCATAAAGTAGCAAATTAATACCACAATAATATCCAATAAATAAAGAGTTCAGCTACTAGAATAAGTTTTCATTATGTGAGAAAAACTACTGGAAAAATTTGAGATAACAGCGGGAGAAATTCAGATGAAGATGTCATTTTCTAGAAATATAAGCTGCAAAATGATTTAAATAAGGCCACATCATTAAAAAAAATTAAGAGGAATATGAAAAAAAATTACTGATGAAATCTATGGGTAGAAGAAAAGTTTATGAAGAAACACAAAATGGAAAAAGTAATAGAAAATTACTAATGTTAATTACATAAAATTAAAATATTTTCCACAAATCTAGTACAGCTAAAATTAAAAGGGAAAATATTAAGAGGGGGGGAAAAAAAGTTTTTGCAGCAAGTTTCTCTGATTAAGGTCTCATTTTTGAGACAGCATGGCCTTTTTGTTTTTTAAGTCATTCCCAAATTGATAAATGGTCTACAGATATGAACAGACAGTTCTCAAGGAAGAAATTCAGATTATCATGTTTAAAAATGCAAATTCAAGATATTCCAAGATTCCACTGTACATTCATAACAATAGCAAAACTGATAGAAAAAAGAAAATTATATATGTTGGAGGAACTATAGAAAAACAGTGAATAAAATATGATGGACTTGTAAATGTGCACATCCATTCTGGAAAGCAATTTGGAATATGTAGAAAAAGGTACTAGACAGTGCATGTCCTTTGACCCAATTATACAGTCCTCTAAACATCAAAAGGAGAAAGCAGTTTATGTAAAACTTTAAGATATTCTCTCTCCTTTATGAGTTCTCTCAGCACCTTCTGTTCCCATTGCATTTCTCTTTCATGTGTCATGTCTCCTGCCCCCAACACTATCATCCAACTATGTCTGAGCTGGGACCCAGTTTCATGCCTATCTATCCTTCATTCCCTTCATTCATCAACAGGTCCTGTACCAATTGGGGATACTGAAGGCTTCTGGCCAGTTCCAGGAACAGCAATGTGAAAAAGCTTTATAAGATCCAGCAATGCTGGGATCCCTATAATCCCCCACCTGGAGTCCAATGGTGTCACCCAGACCTCTACAAGCCTTTTGGCTTCTATCCATTCAGTGGTAGATTTGAAATAGAAAAGGAAATATTAACCATATCATCATCATTCCATAGAAGCCACCATTGTGTTTTTTGGGAGGAGATAAAAAACAGGGTATCTTCAGATGATCAACATAACTTTTGTTACAGTTTAACCTTGGGAGTATGATTCCTGGGAACACAAATACCCATATATCAAGGCCAATGCAAGACCAGGTGATCCAAGGCAAGAGTAGGGAGTTACTCTATTACAGGGAAGACTTACACAAACCTTCAGTTGCCAATTGAAAAAAAATGAGTTAACTGAATTAGACTAAAATCGATTATTTGGTAGTTCCAGAAAAAAAAAAAAAAAAAAAAAAAAAAAAAAAAAAAAAAAAAACTTTGAAAGATCTAAGAATTCTGTGTTACCCACTTCCTAAGAGACAGGTCATAAGACTTTTTTGACCTGATGACTGTATGTACTTTGTTTTGCTTGACAAAATGTTCAGTAAGAAGGTTCTTCTTTTCATCTCCAGTTTTACATGTGTGGGAATAAGGATACATAGCAACAGTCATGTCAGGAACCATTAAAACATTTTTAAAATGTACCGCGGGGGGGAAAAAAAATCTCAAAGGGAAACACAAACAAGGAGGACAATTTATAAGGTAACACTGATTTTATTGTGTAATTTCTAAAAGCAGTAAGAAATTTATGCTTTCATATATTCCCTTCATTGTGTTCCACTGTTTATAGAAATGTTTTTTTCTTAATAATTCAGAAAAAAAATTATTGAAATTCTTCCTGATGGACTACTATTAAACATAGCCAAAATTTGGACAATTTAATATGAAAAGATTAGGTATGTCAGACCAAAGTTTCCAAGATACTCATTTTGAAATTAATTTTTCAACTGTCTAAAATCTACATTATGAACACAAAATATATTCAAAATCAAAACAAAATCAAAAATTATCTTTGTACTTTAGCTTAAGGTAACATTACATATTTTCTCTTTCCTAATATGTTTGATTGGGTATAAAGACAGTCTACCTTTTGTTTTTTTTGTTTTTGGTAAACAACCAACTTCTATACTAAGTATTAGGAAGCAATATAAGAGATGAACTCTTAGTCATCTAAAGTTGTAAAGATTTCTGCAGAAAAGAAATTTTGATTTAAAAAATAAAGAAAAGAAGGTATAATGGCATATTTACAAACATGCTTTTTATTTATTTTAACCTAGGGGGATGTAAGACAACCTGTGAATTTGCTTTAGACAATCAAACAAAGAGATGGAAAGGATCACAGAGGCTGTGTAGTTCAAATACATAATCTTCACACACACACACACACACACACACACACACACACACACACACACACACGGACATCAAGGCCCAGGACATGAAGTTACTTGGCTTGGCAGAAATGGGCTGAGCAGTTGGGTCAGACTCTTATAGTCTGTAAGTTCTAGCATGAGGTTTGAAGATGAGTAAAAGGACCACGTATCTGTGCTAGTAGCTAAGAATTATACAAAAGCAGCATTGGCACAGATCACAAATTTGTTGTCAAAATAGGCCAGCCTTCCATTTGAATTTTAAGTCAAGAAGAGGTAAGAAGATCCCAGTACAGTCTTAGTAGGACACAGGGTCAATTAAATCTTTGGATACATATTCAAAGATTCCAGCCCCATGGATTTTAAATCTATATTAAACAAAGAGACAAATTATTCTCACTCCTTCCATTTTTCAATTAAGGAAACTGAGAACTCAAAATAAAAAACTGCCAAACAATTTTTATAAAGGTCAAAGAAGTATTGATAGTTGGAGAGTGGTAGTTCAAATCCAGGTCTTCATACTTGAAATCCAAAATTATTTCCATTGCATGACAACAACTTGATAATTGTTCTAAAACTATTCAGATTTTTCAGTAAATACTTCATTTCTGTCTTTAAATTCCTAATATTGCCACAAGGCCTGATAAAAAGTATACACTTAGTACTAATTAGATACCCTACAGTTCTAAAAAGAGAAATGAGTAAAGAATGTCATTAGGTCATGTAATAAACATTATTTCCATTGGAATTTTGCCAATCAATTGCTCTAGTATATTTTCATCTGTCAAATAGTTGCCAGGTGCCCCAATTTTCAAGGCTACTTTAGCATCCTTTGATTAGCCCAAGAGGTAAAGAACTGTCCATTTATATTTAGTTTTATTACCATTATCACTGCAATAGCAAATATTATGTTTTCCATGCACAACTTATATGAGTTGGCAATGAGAACAAATCATTTATTTATTATGGGTTAAATTTGTAAACAGTATTAAGAAACTTTGATTATATCTGTTATTACATGTAGAAAAATTCTAAAATAATTTCAAGCCTCATGACAAGTCTAGTTTTCTGGGTTGTTTTTTTTTTTTGTTTTGTCTTGTTTTTTGGTGAGGCAAAAATCCAAGGTGATACACCTAGGAAGTGTAAAGTGTCTGAAGCCAGATTTGAACTTAGGTCCTCCTGATTTCAGGGCCGCTTTTGCTTTGGTCTTAACATTGGTCACAACATTTTTGCATAAAATCTATAGAAATTAACATTCATCTGTAAATCCTATATTAACTTTTCATTTGTGAATCTTTTTCTTTCTATACTATAAGGTCTAAATATTACTGAAACCCTTAAATTTACTCAATGCTTCTAAATTGGATGTTCTAAAAATTACTAGATCACTTAAATTTACTCAAGTATTTTTCATGTTGGTTCAATCAAGATAACTTTCTCAAGATGTGACTCTCAAGTTATCACTGCCCACTGTTTTGCTTCACAAACTTAACAATCTAAGATGACTAATATGCAGTCTGTTTCCAGGTTTTTAGTTTAAATGTAACTTTTTGAAAAATGTTCATTTTTGGGGCAATTAGGTGGCGCGGTGGATAGAGCACTAGCCCTGAAGTCAGGAGGACCCGAGTTCAAATCTGGTCTCAGATAATTAACACTTTCTAGCTGTGTGACCCTGAGCAAGTCACTTAACCCCAATCGCCATAGCAAAAACAAATAATTTTAAAATGCTCATTTTGATGCTTTTAAATTAAAACTCAAAATTAGCAATGTTGAATACATACTTTTTAAAGCAGGGGGAAGAAAGCTGCTAATTTGGATTATGGATCAGTTCACAGTCACCAAGAAGAGCATTAAAGAAACCCTGATCTAGTTCAGGAATGACTACTGAAAAACAATAAAGCTTAAAATACACTGATCCATTAATAACCACTCCAGTTCACTGCATTAAAGACAACATACTTTTAACAGCACTTTTTGTTGCAAAAAATAACTATGACAGATGAAATAAGGGAAGGCTAAATAAGTTTTAGTTTGTGAATAAAAAATGGGTATTATTATTGCCCACTAATGACAAAAGATTCAGGAAAACTTGGCATGTATTGGATAAAGCTGAGTGGAATAAGCAGAACCAGAATTTAATGGAGACCAGAATAATGATTTAATAGTTTTAATAACTTAATAAAATAATTAAGTAAAGCAAATACAAAACACCAATCAATGTAGTAACCAATCAGGAAACCAAACTGCTATCATACCACCCCAACTCCTCATTGACTTGGAAGGATTACAGTTATAGAATGAAATGAACATTTTCAGACACAATGTAGTTATTTATCTTGGTTTATTACATAGTTATTACAAGAGGTGGGGTAACTAATTTATAATGATAGTTATGCAAAAGAGGTAAAGAAGAGTAACTGAAAAAGCAAAATAATACAGAAAATAAAAGTGCAAAAAGGGACAAGATAGTAATATTACAGGTAACATTCTTTAAAATTTACATAATAGAATTTCATATATTCAGATAAAATCTATCTTGTGCATAACTTACATTAAAAAAAACAAACACAATAGTAGATTAGCACTCAGGAGGCCCCATCAAGACCATCTTCTCATTTGATAGTTATAAATTTGACAATTAAGAAATTACTCTTTAGAATTGTGTATGTTTAACATATATTGATTGGATCACTTGCTGACTACAGTAAGGGGTGGAGAGAAGGAGAAAAAATTAGAACACAGGGTTTTGTTGGAGTTAATGTTGAAAATTATTCCTGTATATATTTTTTGAAAATAAAAAGCTATAATCTTTTTAAAAAATTACTCTCTAGGCATCATTTTGCATATTTAAAAGAGTAGGGGGGGGGGGGGAGGGCAGTTAGGTGGTACAGTAGGTAGAGCAACAGCCCTGAAGTCAGGGAGACTTAAGTTCAAATCTGGCTTCAGACACTTACAACATTTCTTAGCTGTGTGACACTAGGCAAGTCACTTAACCCCAATTGCGTCAGCAAAAATTAAAAAAATATCAGCTTTAAGTTCCTTCTCCAACTAAAGCAGATTATCTGAACTAATTCAGAACAGAAACAAGCTCAGAAGTGGGTAGAAACTAATGAATCACTTAGCTCAAAGTTTTATTGTTGATGTTTCATTGACTTGTTGAACGGGGTTCAGCACCAGAACCTCACAGAGCAGGCCTTTTTGATTTTTGATGAGAAATTTTCCTTATACTGAATTTGAGTGAAATCTTATCACCTTCAACCTTTGTTCTCCACAACTACAAAGAGTAAATGTAATATCCATTTCACAGAAGCACCTTTCTACAGTACTGAATTTGGAATAAGATGACACAGACTTCAGATCCTACATTACATCCTTATGTGAGTTATCAAAGTCAAGTCCCTTAAAATAAGGTTTTCATTTATAAAAGTGGAGATAAAATGTAAAACTTGCCATGTAAGGTATTATTCAAATGAAGTAAGATGTTATTATGACATATCTTTATATAAATTCATAATAGGGATAATTAAATATTAATTCTATGAATAAATCCTCCTAATAGTTTAAGTTTACACTACACCTCACCATTTAAATTGTTCATTCAATATTTAATATCTAGTATATACTATTACGCCACAGTCTCCTTGAACTGTTCTACCTCAGTTACTCTGCATTAGTTTCCCTGAAGTTATATCTTCATTGCCTTTGAGAAGTCAGTATGCAAGCCCTGCCTTTTTTCCAGTCCATTAGGGCACATTCCAAAAGATAAAATTATTTCAGATACCTAACTGACATCTTTACTTCTGTTTGTTCAGATATCCTGACTCTGGCTTCCTAGTAAGAATTTATAATTTTCCCACCATCTTGGTAGAACCAAATTTATGGTCCTGAAACTTCCCCCTCTTTGCGTCCTGTCTTTATTTCTCTTGTTACTAGAGTCCTATTTAAAAAACCTGCGATTCTCACATTCACCACTGGATAATTTTGAGATGAAAGTCCTGTCCAGTCAATCAATTAAGCTCTCCAATATTAAAACTCTCTAATCTCTACCTTGCCTCAGTTTCTCTGGCCTTACAATACCAAGCATTATATCAGGGCTAGAGATAAACTCTCCTTCAACACCCCTTTTCCCCCATTTCCTGCTCCCAATTCCATTCAGACCTCCATTTTCTGCTTTCAGTTCTCTAAATAAATCCTTTGTAATCTGGTTTCTGATCACCTTGGGAGTTTCAGACTCCCAAAAATTGTCAAATCTAATTCTCATTCTCCTAGACTTCTTCCCAGCATTTATCACAAGTTGTCCCACTGAGGACCTTACATATCTTTGATTTACCAACATTGCTCATTCATCTTTGTGTTTCTCCTCCTGTTTACTTTGTTCTTTCTTCATCCATCGTATTTATGCCCATTAGTTGTGGGCATTTCCCAAGGCCCTGTCCTAGGCTCTTTTAAAGTCTTTACACTCTCAACTGGTAGTCTGACCAGCTCTCATTCTCCACCTCTACAGCAAGTCACCCAAAATCTGCTTACCAAGTCCCAGTCTTTGTTCTCTCTCAAAATCCACCAATTGCCCATTTTTACCTAACCATCCCAATGTAATCTCAAAGAAAGAGCACAAAACAGAACTAATCTCCTTTCTCCACAAACATAATCTTTTCTGAACTTCTTTATTGTGGTGTTCCTCTCACTTTGCCTTATCTTGCCATTTCTACCTTCACAATACCTCTTTTAAATACCCTTTTTTCTTGATTCAGACATGAAGTTTTTGAACTACAGTAGCATAGTTCTTCTAGGAAAAAAAATCACCTCATGTCAAGGGAATCCAATCTTGATATACTTATTAAAATGATAAAATAACTATAATACTACTACTTAAAACTGGAGGGGCTACATATTGAGTAACAAGAACAAAAAATCTATTGGATATTTAAAAATCTCTATGATGTATCTATCCTATTTCATATGCCCTATCATCTAGTCATACTTAGTTACTTGTCCTTCACACAGAAAAGCCAATTTCCAACTTGAGAGGATACTAGTTTGTTCCCCATGCCTGGAATACTCCTTTTTTGAATTCTATCTCTGATTCTTTTTAAGATTCAGTACAAAAGTTGCCTTCTGGCCTTTGTGCTCCCCTACAGTTGTCACTGCCTTTTCCTCTATTTTGTATCTCATATATATCTGCTTCATGCATTTTATATATATGCTAACATCTCACACAATAGAAAGGCAGTCTTTTTTTTCCTCTTCAATTCCTAATACTTATCACAATGCCTAACAAAAAAAGCACATAATGTGTTCAAATCACTATTTTAATTAGGAGAAAAACATCTAAATAATTTCAACAATATAAATAGGAATTGGGGAGGGAAATCAGTAAGAGGAAAGTGTCATGAATCTGAATAGAATGCAGTCAAATTGTGAATGGCTTAAAATTCCCAACAGGAAGTTCATAATTTTTATAAGACAGCAGGATTACCTAAACAGGTGATTTATAAATTTGAATGGGAAAAATTGTATCTTTATTTGTGATAATTGCATGAATATAAAAGGGAGGATTAAAAAAGTGGAGGATCCAAAAAGAATTAAAGAACTAGGAGGGAAAACGAAGAATGCACAATGACTCCTCGATATAGAACCTGGAAAAATAAAGACATTCAATGTTCCTTTCAAAGCATAGCCCACTAAAGATCAACACAGGGATGAAATACATATCCTTTCCCAAAAATTGACCAAAGGTTAAAATTTCCTCATCTTGACGCCTTATTTTCTAATTTTATTAAGCTTTATGTAATTACTATCAAAATTTAAGTCATATTTTTCTTCTTAAATACTTAACACTTTCAAAATTATTCTATTAATTCCTAAATGTTAAGCTAAGCAGCTCTAAAATTTGGAGCCAACTCTATAGTTATCTTTAAATACTGTTTTTAACTTTGATATTTTCTTTTTGGGTATTTTACTAAAAAGTTTCATGAATTTCCACCCCTAATTTCAAGCAAAAATAATTCTGTATATGCACTGGATATATTCAAAATTTATTCTTCACAAGATAATTAAAATGCATAATAGTCTTACAAGGATTTATTATTTGGATTTATTGGCTCATTAGTTGCAAGAGGAATAAAACTTATAGAATCCAACTTTGCCATTAATATTTCCTGTTAAATTGAAATACTTTCCTGATGGCTTTTAACATTCATTTGAAAAACTCAACACATGTTCACTCTACATTTTACTTAATAGAAGAATTTACAAAGAAATAATTTTAATCATATCTTTTCATTTTGATAGGATAACGCCCCTCATTATAGGAATTTTATTATAATCCCAGTGAATAACTGAAAAGAGAAAGATGATATAAAAGAAGCAATGCTTTGAAGTAGGAAGAAAAAAAATTTAAGTCAGAACACTGCAATTAAACTCTAGCTCTGGTCCTTGACAATTGTGGATGCCCATGTTTAAAAAAAAAACAAAAACTGTGCCTTAACTTTCTTCTCTAAAAATATTTCCAAAGAATTGTATAAACATATAATTACAATGTTTTACATCTACAAATGAAATGTGCACTATTGGCACAAACCCTGGTCTTAAAATATTTTTCTGTATATCAATTTAAAATCCTTTTAAGTGAAAAAATTCTCCTCTACAAAAAGATTACTAATGTGAATTCTCATCAAATGCTTGCATATTTTAAAAAATTTATAACATTTTCCAACATTCTTCTTATAAGATCATTTTCATGCAGATCTTTTTCATCAACGAAAAGGAACCTATTTCACTGTCCATCTTTTCTACATTTTCCCTAAATAAAGCCATGTCACACATAGCAAATTTTTCGCCTATAAATTAGTCTCATTAATGAATTGTAGAATTTATCCTTAACTCTTGACTCTTGCAGAGCAAAACAGATGCCTGAACAAGTCATTTATCTTTCAATATATCTCATAAATTGCCTATGAATTTTAATAGTGCCTGCTAGTTTTGATATTGTAGTATTCCCAGAGGTCATAATCATCAGCAGAACACTTCTTAGATGAACTTGAGAAGATTTTCAGGCTCTAAATTCTCAAGCAGGGAGCAACTTATAATAAACTCATTGTAGCTGCTGCTGTACCCAGTGTTTGTGTGCAGTTATGTATTTGGAATAATATTGCTCCTTTCTATGGCAAAAGTAGACACGAAATCTTTATCAATTGAGAGATGTTATTGCAAAATGTGTTGAGACACTCAGATTATAAATTTTAGAAAGCTTTACCAAGGAACAAGGTAAATAAGGGCATCCCCAAAAAGAAAATATTTTAATTTAGAATACAGTATCTGGATGATTGCCCAAAATTAACACTCTTATCAAGAATCTTTGATAGGAGGCAGCTATCTGTAGTGTAGTGAATACAGCATTGGCCCTGGAGTCAGGAGGACCGAAAATCGAAATCTGTACTCAAGACACCTAACACTTATTAGCTGTGTAATCCTGGGCAAGTCATTTAACCCCAATTGCCTCACAAAAAGACCGACAAACAGTTCAAAACATATAGCAAAAATGTCTTTAAAGAAATTCATCAATTCCTGACATGTCTTGTACAATAAAGGTTTAAGGTTCCATTTTTTCCTCACAACAACCCTGTGAGGTAGGTTCTCCAAATGGTATCCACCATTTTTAAGAAGGAAAATGAAACTGAGACTATGATCAACAGATACTGTCAGAAACAGAAATTCAAGTTTAACATCTCTCAATTCAAAAATAATGTTGTATTTCATTATAATAAACTGTAAACATACTAACTTTTGCACTGTGTAAATTTTTAAGAGATTCATTATCAACAATTACCTATTCACAGGTAGTGTAAAAGATAGGAAATACAAGACAGAAAAATAATAGGTTGCTCCCATAGTAAAAGTGACCAATAATAAGTTGATGTTAACACTGACTTTAGAGAAGCTTAAGGGAATAAAGGGTTGTAGTGCAGGGGTGTCAAAATCACATATAGAGGCCATTAAAGGCAACATGTTAACCATTGACTTAAAAAAATTACCTATGTTCTATATTGTTTTTACGTGTTTTCCAATTCTACTTTAATTTAAATCAGTATACCCTCAGGAGTGTGGTGGGTTGCGTTGGACACCTCTGCTCTAGTGTACTGGGAAAGTCCTGGGTACTTATGAGTGCTGATATGTTTAGGACAGATAGGAGTGATCAAGAGTTAAGAAGTATTAAGATTTTACACTATCATGGGATACTCACATTGATGAGATTATGCATCCATTGTAGTAGTCATCTTGAATATTCTTCTAGGTTTTTAGTCACATTATATCCCCTTAATATTCCTACATATTCTTGCCTCTTATGTCACAAGTGTTTGACTATCCATAATGCTTTACATTTAGTAGCCACTTAACATTTCTTAAACTCTTTAGCTTCCTAGAGTAAATGCAATGGTCTTTTGTGAATCATTTAATCTGTCATATTTGACAATGTTAACTGAACTCAGTGAATACTATTTTTGGTGTTCAAGACACGATTCTTCCTTTTTTATTCACCAGCCCTGAAAATTATGTTTCTTTGATTTAAATTCCCTAATTTTCAGGCTGAATTAGAAAATTTAGATCTCATTTTCAGGCCATGCTTATTATCTTTTAGTATCATTTTCCTGTCAACCCAATGCTCATAGTTGCCGGTCAACAATATGATAACCAACTCAAAACTGCTTATAAGATGGCCCTTAAACCAGCTTGTGTTTCCCACACCCAACTATTTTGACAAGTGGTTGAACAATTTAAAGACCTCCATGAATATTTTAGCCCACACCAAGATGATACATTTAATGTTTTTAAGTTTTTCAAAATGCTTACATGTCATCTCATGGATCCTCAACAATAATTCCAGATGAATTGGTTTTATACCTACAGCACTTTCATGTTTTATTCACACTATAGTTTTTGTTGCATCTCCTCCCACCTTCCACTTCACTGATTTCAAACTTTATGAATTCAACTATTTAAGGGTAAGTAACATCCCTAATTCTTCCCCAAAGCACTTTTATACTGCTAGACCTCTTTCAATTAGCAGACTATATGCACAGGCACACAATACATGTGTGTATGTACCTGCCTAATTAGTGAGGTAGATATTGACATCTCACTTAATTTTTATTTATTTACTCATTGTGTGCATCCAATTTTTTTTTAACTAAATTGAAAAGTGCCTAGGAAAAATTACTTTTTGAAAAACATCAACATCCAGTGCTAGTGATTGTCCTCAATATACCCAAGTGGAATGATACAAAGTAAAAATTCCAAATTAAATACAAGATACCATTCTTATACCAATGATGACTTTAGATATATCAGTATTTTAATCCATCTCTTCATTTGTACTGAAAAAAAAATGCAGGTTTTTCTTGGTGAATGCCTCTCCAATTTAGTTCCAAGCTTTCTCTCATGTATCTATTTTTATGAGACTTATGGCTTTTTTTTTCTACTTTATTATTTTCTTTTCCTTACCTGTGAAATAATCTTTCATATACAATGAATTTCTCAAAACTGATCTTTCATTCAACATAACATACTGATGTTGAAAGAACTATTTCTTAAATGCCTCTAAATACTGTATTTTCCTGTAATTGAAAACTTGTTTCTGAAGTTAAATCAATTTAAAAAACCATCTTGCTTCTATATTTCAGAATATTCCTTATATTGACATACTACAAAAAACATTTCATCCTATTATTTTACTTAAGTTCTTGAGGCAGGAACATTATAATAAGCAGTATACAAGGGCTGACATGAAAAAAAAAATGCAATAAGAGTCAAAGTAAAGTAATACTTAATGTTATTAGAATGTCAATAATTAGCTACAATAGGTCACAAATTTGGATATATGAGATAAAGTTCCTTTAAAAATATTGCCCCAAATTTTTATTCAACACAATCATATTAATAAATCATTTTAAATATTAGAATGAAATTCTTAAGCATATATAAAAAGAGAATTTGGAGTAGCTTCAAAATTTTCTTCTAAAAAGAGAAGAAAACGAAGGATAAAAATTATTTAGCATTTTAAAGTTTAAAATTTTTTGGTGATCAATACCAGGGCACAGTTTCATCTATGACACAATTTCGTGATGTTACCAAGAGTAAATAAGTTGCAGAACAGTTGCCAATTTGCCTTAGAAAAAGGAGTTTCTCATGAGGAGTGTCCCTAAAATGATATCAAAAAATGCCAGAACAAAAAGTGAACTTATATATGAAATCCAATGAGAAAAGTTAATGCCAGTATTTTTAAAATGTCAAATTACAAATTATCAAATGTACAAGAACCTAACTTCCTAAATTGAGATTCTCTAATAAATAAACATATTCATTTCCCAAAGATAAGTATGACTAAAATTCAAAAGTCACTAAAACTCAACAAAAATTTGGAAAGGAATGAAAATTGGATAAAATACATTAATTACAAATAGTAGCCTCAAGAGAGAACGCTAACCAAATGTCAAGTATTATAAGCTGGTAACATCAACCAGTTATAATAGACTAACTTTCTAAAACTATACTATTTAATTAAAAGTAAATCAAAATGACCTTTTAAAATTATCCTATTGAACAAATTTTCATAATTTGTCAAATTACAAAGTTCTCACAAAAAGCTGGCATTTTTGCAAAAAGAAATTGCAAATTTATAGTATTTTTGTTTATCATTTGAAAACACATTAGAATATTTCCTTTTTTTTTTTTTTTTTTTTTGTTTTGTTTTGTTTTGGCCAAGCATAAAGGGAAGGATCTTAAGTCTGTATCTACCAGTACAGGCTATGGATAATAAAATCATAGTTCCTTAAAAATAATTTTTTTTTCAAATTAATCCATGAATCTGTCAGTAATCTGATCATTTGAATTTCTACTAAATTGCATTCCTACATTTCTGTTATTTTTCACACTACGTACTTATTATAAATCAAAGCGGGTGGGAAGGAGAGGAAGGGAAAGAGGAATTTTGTTCTGTTTCTTAAAGAGCACTACAATTCTCAAATAGCAAAGTTTATATGAACCAGGTTAGAATATATAACTTAAAATTCAGCTTGAGTTTGAAGTTTCCTTGGAGAGTTCTCAACAGTTCCCCAACACCATGGTACCAGATCATATTAGAGGATCCTATTGGTCCAAAAACCAAGTATTAAAAATATAAGATGACCACAGAGAATATGAAGTGAAAGTTAACTACCAACTAATAAAACCCACAACTAATCAACAATGGCCTAACGTTTTAAAGACAAATTGTAATTTCTTTATTCATTTTAGAGGTATTTTATAAATTTACTATGCTTAACGGAAAAAAACCCAGAAATATTAATTTTTTTATTGCATCTTTTAAAAGTAATTTCAAAGTTGGTAAAAGTAATGAAATTATGTTGGCTTGAACTTGTGATTTTATCAGTAAAGTAAAAATGTTTAAGAAATTCTGTCAACCTATACAAACAGGCAACAACTCTCCAATTTAATTAACTGATGACTTATTAGGGTCACACAACCAGTATCTATCAAGAGATAAACCTTGAATCCAGGCCTTCCAGATTCTGAAGAGTGATTCTATCCCACTTTACCAAGGCCCTAAAGAAAGTACAAACTGTAACAACACTAGGCTATTTTTTTATTCCCATGATTGCAATCAACACATAATAAGAAATATCATTTCTTTTGATGAACTTTCTGTTGTGCCAATCCTAAATTGTTTTAGTGTAAATCAGTAAGCAAAATGGAGAGATTAACTTTCTGTATGATACCTGTCTTACCTCGAAATGGACCTCAACAAGTCCTACTCCAATGTTTCATTGTGGAATAGATATTGATTAAAATGAGAAGTGTTTCTATTCAAACTAAAAGAAAGTTTTGAGTATGGTTAATGTGAATAAACTTAAGAACAGTCTCATCTGTAAGTAAAGACTTAATTAGTAATCAATAAATTAATAATTTATTGGCACAATATAAGATTCATTCATACAATAAAGAATGAAAGAACTACAATCTGTTTTGCTAGCTGGTGGTTAGCATGCTTATTTGCCCCAGGTTTAAACACAGCTCCCAAATTGCTATTTCATGTTTTATACAAACCTATATGTATCAGTTCTTAAGATGGCAGGTGTTATTTCATTTTTGTCTTTGCATCCCAATGACCTAGCCAAAAGCCTGGCAAAGGTAGATGTTAAATATTTGAGAATAAATCACAGTTGTTAAAAGATAAGCCAGTAGCAAAAAAAAGAAAAAAAAAATGCAGTTGAGTATTTTTACTGTAGTCATGAGACCACGTTCAATAATAACCAAAATAATTATTTCACCTCTCAGGGTCTACTTCATGACATCTAGTACAGGAAAGTACTGGATCGTACTGTAGACTAAAGTATTTGCCATGATTCTTTCAAAATGGAAAATTCTGTAATGCCTACTAATATTGGAATCTACTATGAAGGTAATGAAGTATATGTTATTTCTTAAGGATATGAAAGCAAAACGTCAAATTTGCTCTCATATAAAAGTTCCTTATAGAAAAGATTTTAAAAGCAGTATTTGTGACTAAAGGTTTATCTCAAATGGCATTCTGTGTAAAGATAGCTGGAAAAGGAAAAAGAAAACTACTCCAATGTCTCTGCCAAGAAAAGCCCGAATGAGGTCACAAAAAATCAAAACAGACTAGAGAAGATATTAAGTACAGGTGGTTAGGTATTTTAAATAGAGAGGATGAAAAGACATGTGAGAAGGAATAAAAGTTCTAAACTAAACCTGTCTTTCAATTAATTTGTATTAAATATTTAAAGAAATCCTAGATTCATCATTTTTTGAAAATTGTCTGTAAACATGTTATTGATTACATTTGCACATAACTTAAACTTACCTCATTTAGGTGCCAAAATGCCATTCCAATTATTTTTAAAATGGAAATTTTAATTAACACTAATTCAAACTAAAATAAAAGATGTCTTCATGATCTATTATAATTAGGCTGTATTAGTATTAAAAGGTGTTTCCTAGTTTTGATATGTTGCCCTCTATCATTCACCTTCAACCACTATTGTTTCTAATCTATAGTCTATTTAAGGTTACCAAGGAAAAAGAGATAATCAAGTAATCCTTAATCTAATCTTACACATAATTAAAGGATTATGTGCTATGGATTATTTTCAATCTATCTCTCAAGCTTAAAAGAGAATAAGACTATTTAGAGCTTATTTAAGAATTAAATTTTATTTTGATGGTTGTCAAGCATAATATAATGGAAATCTGATCACTAGGGTCTCCTATTTTGGAAAAATAATGACCTATATTTAAAAATGAAAACTATAAATTTCTAATAATATGATCAATCTCCTTAAAACTATTAAATGTGTCTAAATACAAAATTTTTTAAAACTGTGACTAACAAAGTATTTGTTTTAAAAAATCAGAATGTATAAATTGCACAATGTATATATAAAAACCAAACAAATGAAACTGAAAGATTAACATGTCTATGAGTAGAACTAATTAACCCAACTAATTTTGTCTTTCATGCATTCAAAAGAGCATTCATGACAAAACAACTTATTATGATCAGTATTAAATTAGAAATTTCATGAGGAAAATGATTGAAATATTTCACGAATGCATTTTCCTAATAATATATTAAACTTTTATTAGGAACATTTCCTAAAAAATTACAGAATGTAAGGAGAAAAGTTGTTACTTCTAAAGTCTAATAACATTAGTTTTATGAAGAATATAGCAAATTGCCATCTAATAGTCAAAAGGCTAACTTTCAAACAAGTAAAATAAAATAGAAATTTTCATATTTTTTTGTGGAAAAAAATAAGATGGAAATGATTAATTCATACTTTCTAGGAAAAAAAAACAGTGAAAAACCACAAGTATAATGAAAGCCTGTAAAGCAGGGGTTCTTAAACATCTGTTATATAATTGACACCCAGACACTTGAATCAAATCTGTGAATACCCCCTTCCTGAAATGTTTTTTAAATTAGCAAAATATATAGCATTAATGTATCAAAATGCAATTATAAAAAGTATTTTTAAAAATGAATTACTCAACCCCAGTTTAAGAATTTCCTAGGAAATTCTGTAACTGATATAATCTATAAATATTTCACAACTTAAAAAGGTAAATCTTAAAAATAAATATAAACCTTCATTGCTGATATTTAATATCCTTGCTCCATCTTACCTCTAGTCTTTGTGGTACATTCAGAAGGATGAAGATGGATCTTACCAATCCAAATGAGATAATCACATTGTTTTACAAAACAAATTTAAACAAAAACAACACTTTAGTGTTATTTTCATCAACCTTCAAATTTGGAAACTAACTTCTGGTTCTTTGGAGATAAATATTAAGAAATTTAAGTATTTAATTTTTTTTTTCCCAAATGAAAAATAATGGAGTAGAATCAGAATTTTTTTCTTTTTTCTTCTTCTGTTACTGTGTCTAGCTCTTAAAGGCAATTACCATCTCAGAAAACCTTATTTTTAAAAAACATTAATTTTCATTAAAATTCTTGAGACTGGTTATGTAATATTTCTAAATAATAAAAAACTGATTAAGTACATTCATACCAATATTATTTCAAATACTTTCAGAATCTTCAAGTTCAACTTTTTAAAAGATTAAAAGTATAAGAATAATTTAAGACATCATGTTTCTCCCCTGAGATATCAATACATTTTTTAAAAACTCAAATATTTCAAGAAAAAAAAAGGTACTAATCGTTTTAAAAATGTTATCTTCTTAAATTCCACCACATTTTTCAAGGGATTCTTTGGGACCAAAGTAAATTACAAGTTATCCTGAAGGATGAAGGAGGGAAGGGAAATAAGAAGGAGGGAAGTATGTCTACTATCAGCCAGGTAGTGGTTTTTGGGCTCTTACAAATATTACAAATATAAATGCATCTGCTACCAAAAAAAATAAAAAATAAAAAATAAAAAAAAGGTAAGAGAGGCTTTAATATTCTTAACATTATATGTACAAATGCCGAGTACATAATAGTTAAAATATAAGCACTTAGGAATTCACTTATTGAGCTGTTTTTCCCAATGAGGCTTAAGTGCAAGAATTCAAAGGCTCCTACAATTTCTTTCCAAGAAATAAGTGATTGCTCTTGTACACTAAGATAACTATGAGTTAAACTACTCTTTAAAAAAATTCTTAAGAGTCAATAAATTTCATTTTGAAGTACCAATGCTAATATTGACGCTCTTTATCTACAAGCAAACTGCTTCATGTAACTATCATATAAATAAGCTCTGAATTTCACTACATAGAAATACTTATACCAGATTAGTAATTTTTAGTTATGTTCATGTTTCAAATATTTTAGGGAGAAATTTATTTATTATTCATTTGTTTTGTGAGGAAGCTGAGATTGTTAATGATTTACAACAAACAAGAGTTAAGTGCCTATGGCCACATTTGAACTCAGGTACTCCCACCTTCAGGGACAGTGAATGCTCTCCACTGCACCATCTAGCTAATTTATTACTCTTGAAGAAAAACTAGCTGCCCCTTAGGGAGAAAACTTAAGATGCTTTAAATACTACTAAAGTGTTTTTTATTCACACACACACACACACACACACACACACACATATATTTTTTAAATAAAAATGTTGAAATTACATTTTATTATTCTCATTAAAGACTTGTGTAACCCTAACTCATGCCTAGATATCAAGGTTATTTGGAGCTTCTACCTAAATTAGTGTTTGCTTAAAAAAGGAAAGATTAAAACAAAATTTACATAGCCTAATTCCAGGGAAGTAAAAACTCAAATAAGGATTCAGAGATCAGGGACAATGCATAAAAAGCACTATTTGAATCCAATCCTAAAAAGATAGGAAGCTGAGGGAGTATCATACCAGAATAGAATCAGCAATTTGACTCACCTTAAAAGAAAAATTGAAGAGCAGAGCAGATAATCATATTTACCAAACAATAACAAGATCCGTTTCTCTGATAATTACAATGGAAAATTCTATCGATATAAAATTTTACCCAAAAAGAGCTCTATTCCTATGGAAAAGCTATTTCTTGATGCCTTTCTCACTTAATCGGATGCATCATGCCTAAACTAATGAAATGAAAATTCCAAGTTCAAATGCAATTGGAAATATTTAAGATAGTTTCAGTTAATATTTACTTTAATGTAAATTGAATTATTATTATCTTTGGCACAGAGGTCTTTTAAGTTTACCTAGTTATTTAAATCAAATTCTCAAATTTCATTTTTTAATACTGAAGTTATTTAATCTGACCCTCAGTTGTAATTAAAACTAATTTTAACAAATACATAAAAAACAATCATCTTGGTTTATAGATTTTATTCACTAAAACTTTTCATCAAGTGTCAAAATTCTTAAAACTATGAAATTCCTAAATAAGTTATTACTGCCTCAAAAAAGTAAACAAAAAAGAACCACTGGGCAATAAAAAGGAGGGAGGAGAAACAAGAAAATGGTTCTTGACAAAAAGGAAAATAAGATAATTCAAATAAAATCACAAACATGAAACTCCCATTTATCTTTTTCAAAATCAGCTAAATATCTATACATAAAAAACAATCATCTTGGTTTATAGATTTTATTCACTAAAACTTTTCATCAAGTGTCAAAATTCTTAAAACTATGAAATTCCTAAATAAGTTATTACTGCCTCAAAAAAGTAAACAAAAAAGAACCACTGGGCAATAAAAAGGAGGGAGGAGAAACAAGAAAATGGTTCTTAACAAAAAGGAAAATAAGATAATTCAAATAAAATCACAAACATGAAACTCCCATTTATCTTTTTCAAAATCAGCTAAATATCTATTAAAATCCTAAAAATATGTCTCAAAATATAAAATCATTTTGTTGTCTAATTTAGCAAGTTAAAAATTGTAAAAGAAATAATTTTCATATACATTCACTAAGATAATTTTTAATAAAAAAAATTTGAATGGCTAGAGACATGTGATATTCTTTCCAAGTTGAGGAATAAAAAGTTTTCATCAAATAATGTAAATCAGTTATAAAGAAACCTAATTGCCATGCAAACATGTAACCACTATATTTCAGTACAATATTTTTCGAAAAAAAAAAAAAAAAAAAAAAAAGAGAAAATCAAAGTTTTTATGAATATTATCTCATTTAGATTCAAGGCATTTTTTTTGATACAACAGACAGATATAATTGTCCACTTTGTGAAGTAGTAAACTAAAGCTAATATATCAGTCGTTTTGATAACCAAAGTTACTACAGAGCTGGCCACTAAAATGTTCTGATACCAATCACTGTAAGTGATATTCTGAGTTTGCCAAAGTAATGCCAGCAAAAAGAAGAGTTCAAGAAAGACATAAGATAAAAGGTATGAGCTATACAACAAAATCAATTATTTTACAAATATGTTTAACAAAATAGGAAGAGTGGACTTCAAGTGATTGATTTGTATATAAAAGAAGTTAGGAAGATTCTAAGAAATCTGTCAGTAGAAACAATATTACAAACAAGTATTTTATGAAAAATCACAGGCAAAACCTAACCAGGCACCTACCATATTGATGTTTTGTTTTCCTTATTGTCCCAGAAATATAAAATGATTTTTGTTAATGAGTTTCAGTTGTTTTAAAGAAAATAATTTTTTGGGAAATGTAATAAACAATTATAAGTAATTAAAAACACACTATATTTTACCTCTTAAAGAAAAACTACCTTCTTTTGTGAAATTACATGAAAAAAGTATTAGTCCCTTGTGCGACAAGGTACCTAAGCACTTTCTCTGGCTGTCTGGTCATCTATAAAATACCATTAATATTCCACACTTTTGCTACTTAAGAATGTTGAAAAATATAAGGTTTTATAAACCTGAAAATATGTAACTATAATCAATTTTCACCACATACAAAAGTGGCTTAGCAAATAAAATCATCCCAGTTTAGATGAGAACATTGCTCAAAATTAAGTAGTCAGAGATAAAGATGAGGTGACTGAGGTGCTTGTATTTAGAAACCTATCCAATGATATTATAACCAGTTAATAGCAAAGGCTAGAGACAGTGATAATACAAATTCCTAAAGTTCATACATATTTTCAGCAACACTGAAGTAACTAAAAGCCCAAATAACTAAAAAATTAAATGAAATTTTATATATTTTATATTTTACATACATATGTATGTAGGTAGGTACTTTATATTATCAAGACAATCAAAACTTGATACCATGACAAATAGAATGGTTAAATCTAAACATAAACATTAGCCTAATAAATTAACAATATGTAAAAATTTTATTTCTTCCAGGAATATTTACATTTCCTCTACTATTATCCAGAGATAAAAATATAAACCATAATATGCAGACATTATTTTAAACATGTCTTAATATAAATTCATATAAACCAAATCACTGTTTTAATTGCACAAGGACCTACAAAACTAGATATGGGACTTTGAAAAGTGAATAATTCTACCCTTTTTTATCTTTAATAATGTTATATTCTATTACCTATACTACTTTAAAGATTTTATGAAGACATTGAATTTTTCCAACCCCAGCAATTTCAAGGATCAATAATTACAATTCAAAAAATTTCAGGACACAGCCCTAATGTAGATACATTACAACCACCTCACAGTTCTTCAAACTGTTACAATTAAAAACTATCTGCACATTGTCTACTCAACTACTCAACTTTTGACATTTTTCATTTCCACACACACAAACACCAGCAGATCACTCACACATCAACTACATTCTTTCATCTATTTTCGTCACAATGGAATAGACATAAGGTCAATCCAATTTCTTCCTAGTTTAATGTCTACAACTGATCAAAATAATAAATTAATGCATTTCAGGTTCCTCATATCAATGCTGGCTAAACTTTGTACCTTCATTAGACATGATCTTCAAGTAAATGTTAATGTAAACTTTAAAGAATACTTTGAGAATTTACAAATATCAAAGCCCTTATTAAAGTAGCCACTGGCGTTAATTTACTATTTCTGAAGAACTCATCTAAGAAAATAGTCCTGCTTATGAAAAATTTAGTGATATTTTAATACTGTAGGCAAGGAGCTACTGTGAAATGAATCTGCAAAGTCTTTGTTCCCAGGATTATGATGTTCACTTCTTCCAAAGTCCAGGAAATTAAATTATTAGAGACTAAAAAGAAACTGTTGTCCCCTCATTTAAATATATATTATACATTCCCCGCCCCCCCCAAAATGTTTTTAATGTCAAAAGTAACAAACAACACAGGAAACATTTTTCCACCTAAAATAAAATAGTGAGAAGGATGGATGCATGTTTATTTTGACCACGTTAATTATTACAAAATGTAAAAAAGCTGAATATTTCAAACTTTAGAACACAACTATTATAAGCTATACAAAAAGAAATGAACTGCCACATCATGCCAAAATTTGATTTATATGACCTTATAATTAGTAGGAAGGAATGTTGGCAGCAGTTGACAAATTTAAGTGACACTTTAAGTTAACATTGCTAAATTTTCTATTTCTATACTATCACTTCTTGCAACTTATAGACAAAGGCAGACAAAATAAATCCTTAATTCCACACATTTTACTAATTCAAGGAAGAAGAAAAAAATTTAACAATAAAGTTATTCGATTATACAAGGATGTGGGTAATGATGCTAAAAATGCATAAACTAAGAGTTCATGGGTGCTCCACTGGACTGGCACTCAGAAGCAGACTGTCCCCAGGATATACTCGGTAAGTACTGAAGAAGGACTTTCTCCGTGAAGGGCCACAGGCTGTGAAGAACTCTACTCCGGAAGCCATACTTGAGCCCAGACATTATGATGTTCAGTAGATGTAACACCCATTTTTTGCATTGGCTTTCAAATGTTCTTGATCAAATCAAATCATACAGAATCTCAAAGAATGGCACCCAGGCTGACCTGGTATTTCATAGCCAAGAACAAAATTTCACCCCACCCTATTTCAAATTTGTAATAAAATAAGACACTCACAAAATTGTCCAGTATATAACAAACACATGCAAACAATAAAGTATGTTTAACTATAAGGTTATTATGATAAGACAAAGCTTAAAAAAAAAATTTTTTTAAGTAAATATTTGCCATTTCTTCACACCACTAGAAAATAACCCCAAATTGTAGTAGTAGGCTAGTACTACTTATATTTCTTCTCTATCTAGGGCATTCAAATAATCTCCTATGTTAAGTATGTGCAGATAGTCCTAGTGCACACTCCCAAAATAGTGCCTGAATATTAAAATTAAGAAAAAGAATATGACATTTTTTAATTGCCAAGAAAAATTCAGGGCACAGGAGCAATGAATCTCAATTTTTTAAAATTATACTACACTAAAAAATAAAATTTGATGAACTTCCTCTGAAAAGTTTAAATCATTTAAAAATCGAATGAAGAAAATCATTCCATTTCTAAAATTGCTACAAAGAGTGGCTCAAAAGGCTTAAGTTTTATTAAAATTACATTAAGATTTTTGGACCACCCATAATGATATGATACTGCAAATACCATGAAATAAAAGCCAATAGGTAATACATAAGAATTTCTTGGTATGTGATTTGTTATTCCCAAAACTTAATTTCTTTCCAAAGGTAAAAAAATCATTCTGTAACACATTAAAAAGATGTTTTACAAGCAACTATTTGAGCAGTCGAAAACTTAGTATTTTAAGTAAATCTAAGTTTAAAATGAAAGCAGTATTTTGTAGAAGGATAAGCTTTTGTAAATTTGATTACAAAATTGAAAATTACCTAAATGGCAAGTTGACATAAAAGCTCAACATGTCCCAGGTATGTTGGAAGGCATTTATAGACGATAAGATCATTTTATCATGGCAGTACATTATTAACATACTGGATACCATTATTTAAGACCCTGCCAATCTTGAAGAAAAATGCTCAAAATTAAATGCTTTCAGTATAAAAGACTCAACATAAATCCAATTATATCTAAGCAAAGTTCTAATTGAAATTTGTCATAGCAAACTCTATAACTACTCCCTTCTTAACTCCTCCAAATCCTGGGCAAAGCTAAACACTGTTTTTTTTGGGGGGGTGGGGGTGGGGTGGGGGGTGGGGGTGGGGAGAATGTGGTTTGGGAAATTGGTACATTTGCTATGTACACGATTTGATTTTTAACAAATGTTGGAGTGTTGCAACTGACATACAGTTAATTATTACAAGTCCAAATATACTTAAAACTAAATTTTTCTATAAAAGCAAAGGAGATTGGCCTTCAAGCAGCTTTAGCCAAGAATCAAAATATTTATTTGGAAAATTGAACACAGGACAAAGACTTTAATATTTCTGGTCTAGTCTAGCTTATAAACCATAGACAGTATAACCTTGATTTTACAGAACATTAATGGTTTGTACAAATGTATATTTCTTCAGATGTTGTACTACCCTTCAACCCCTTAATACAACATGTATTAACCATCTTATCTTGTAAAGTCCAGTGCTACTTGCTAGTTTACAACTAAAAAGCATGGAATCATCTTGCTTTTTGAATAGCTGGCATTATTACGTTAAAGCAACCAAAATGTTATTAGTACAGCAAAGTTTGGTAATACTTTAAAGGAGCATACTACTAATAATATTTCAAATTATTCAAAGTGATTTCTTTATTGAGATCAAGTATCTGCACAAGTTTTACAGTACGATCGCATGTTTATATTTAGCTAAAGTCACAAACACATTTGACTTTCACAATGATGAGCATCATCATTTCCACTCTAGACTACAAAGCTTATTATGTACGACTAAAGAAAAAAAAATACAAAAACTTCAGGTTTTACAAAAGAAACTTTGAAAAGACTACATTAACAATAAAACCATTTCTTTCAGAAAACAAGTAAAATTATAAAGGCATACCACTAAATTGTTTTTTTCTCTCTAAATTGCCAAGGACTGAAAGATTCTTTAGTATCTGCGACGTTTATTAGGTCCTTCAAAGTTTCCCCCTTGGCTTCCTCTACCAAAGCCACCAGGACCACCACTCACAGGACCTACACCACTCATTGGGGTCTGAGGGGTTTCAGTACCTGTTCTACTTCCCATTGGTGAACCCATTTGAGATGGTGGTCCTTGGGAAAATCTATCATTATGCTATTGTACCACAAAATAAACATTAAGTCCATTTAGAATACAACGAATAATAAGGTATGAGAAAAATTATCAAAATCCCAAGTGGTGGTGTCATGAAGTTCAGCAGAAAGTCCAGCAGAATCAGGATCACACATAGAAGGAAGAAAGGAGCATTTTAATTAGTCACTATGCAAAAGGCAGCTGAAGAATTACATATTGCTATTTTTTTGCCCCAATTTCATTAAACAGAAGAAAATGAATTTTTATGATGCATGATACACTAACAAGTTATTTCCTTCAAAAAGATCTTGCAAGGTATTCTCTATAAATATAAGAGAAACGTTTAGTTTTGAAAATCAACACAGCAAAACTAGAATGAAGCAAAACATTTTAATTAATGAAGTATTTTGTAAATAAATGGTCAAAAATGCTTCATTATATATTTTGTTTAAGCAAAAATCACTTCAAATACCCTATGTATCATAATAAACATTAAAGCCAAAAGCATATGGCATTTCTCAAGTATTACTGAAAAACACATTGGACAAAAATACATAGTACTAATATTTAGGCTAAAATCTTTTATCATATAATTTCACATTTCTATGTAAAAAAAAAAAAAAATTCCAGCATACGACTTTAAAAATATTAATGCTGGAAAGCAATTGTCTTGAATACTACATTGGCTGGGTTAAAAAAAAAAGTTTAAGGAGACCAAGCCAATATAATAATTAAAAGTTGTCCAACTCAAGAAAAAACAACTTAAAGACAGCTCTTAGGCTACTGAAAACAACACGTATTTATTTCCTATAGTTCTAGGCATATTAAAAGTTCACTCAACCACATCAATTATGTTTCATTATACAGAGGCATCATAATACAATGGAAAGACTGGACTAGGGAGCCAGGAAGTGGGTTCAAACCCAGCCTCAGATTTTTAAAAACGATATCTGAGACAGCAAGGTGGCGCAATGAATAGAGTGCTAGATCTAGAAATCAGAAAGACCTAAGCTCAAATTCAGCCACAGATAGTTGTGTGACCCTAGACAAATAATTTACATTTATTTGCCTCAATTTCAACTACATAATGTGGATAATAACAGCACCTACCTCTCAGGATTGTTGTAAGGATGGAAAGAGAAAATAGAAAGTGCCTATACATAAATATGTGATTAAAAAAAAAAAATGGTGTGATCTTAGGTAAATGATTTAACCTTTCTCAGCCTCTGTTTCCTTAGCTATAAAATAGGGATAATAACAGCAGCTACACCTCAAACAAGATGCCTATAAGGTGCTTTGCAATCTTTAAAGCACCACAGAAATACTAGCTATTATTACAGTAATCCATTACAACTTAAATGCCTAATATATGAAAAAAATCAGAAAATTATAATATGAACTGCATCTGCATATTATAATATACAGAGCACTGTTATTACTACAAAAATATGCTTTTGAATAGTTTGTAATTTGGCACAGAACACTCTTTATTTTGTGTTCATAAGAACTGTACCGTTTCAGAAAGTCTACAATCACACCCTAACCAATCCTCTTGATGCAAATTTCACTTTGGCCAGTATTTAACAAGTTATCAAATACATATTTTATACCTGTAAGACTAATCGAAAATAAACTAAAACCACTAAATCAACTCTCTAAATTTAAAAAATTTGCATATGCATATTCTGGTTTCTATACTAAACATGTAATAAAAATATAACAAATAAAATTATAATTTAAAAAAATTTTAGCCCACCCAAAGATATCTTCACACTCTAATGCTTGAAAAGATTAAAGTCATATTCTTTAAAATTTGCTCAAATATAAAAGAAATGCAACAAATTACATACAAACTATATGTCCAAGCAATCAATCTATATATATATATATGTGATATAATTAATATTCTGGTTTAAATCAAAAAAATAGTTCAAGTTATTCTAAATATTTTGTAGAATTATGAGTCTTCACAAGACTTAATTCATAATATACTTTTCTGGTCCCACAACAAAAGAGAATGCTATTTGTTGACAGAATAAAAATATGGTGAGGTAAAACTCAAATACTTCTCCATTATTTTTTAATATAATGGAAAATGTTTTAAATGCGAGTAAAAGACACCATCATATATACAATGAAATGTAAAGTTAATAAACTAACTTTAGTCTTCTTCACTGCTACACATGACTTCTAATTTACACATTCAAAAAATAATTCTATAAGCACAAGTCAGTCCTATTTAAAGAGCACCTATTAGAACTGCTCCTTTATTAAAAATACTCAAAAGTATGTTGATTCTTGACAAATTTGCCTGTCTAAAAAAGAGATGCCAAATTATGTTAAGTGTGAAGTTATCTTTGGTGCAGAAGTGTATCATGATATAGCTGAATAGAGTTAAAATAAGTTTTATGATACATTACCACTGCTCCATTATCTGGCATCATTGGAGTTCCCATATTTGCAGCTCCTTCTGGTCCCAAGGCAGGACCAGGACCCAGAGGTGGGCCAGGTATAGTTCCTCTGTTGTTCATATTCATACCCATCATTGGAGGAGGACCTTGGTTACCAGCAGGTGCTGGGCTAAACGCATCTATGCAAAACAATCTATACTTAGAGCTGTCCTATCTTAGATTTTACATGCATTTAAAATAAAGTATTTAAAAGTTCTAAAACTTGAAATTTTTTATTGGTAAAAAACCATTTTTCTTCAAAGATTTGAAATATAGCTCAATTATATGCTCCAAAATGGATTTTCCCCCCAATTATTGCCTCCAATGTAAAAAAAAAAAAAAAAAAAAAAAAAGCAAAGTTTATTAAATTTAATGCAGTGCAGTAAGAAACTTCAATATTATATTATCATAGTTTCCCCAATTTAATTTTATACCACTAATGCCAATGTAGTTTTCTAACAGCAGTGAAGGAAATTCAGAGCAAAATATTATCTACTATCGACTTTATACATCTTACATACTACATAGGAAATATATATTTAGAAGCATAACAATGGAGGCAAATCACTGGGAAAAAATTCCCATTTCCTTTCTAAGATATCTACCAGAGAAGACAAATTTCTGACAAGAAAAATATCCAAAATATTTCTATTTTTATGTAATTACATAAATATTAGTGGAAAACAATTTTTAAGTACAGTCACACCAGAATTCAAAAGTAACAAGTTAAGTTTTTGTGAATGATATGGGGGGAGGGGAAGGAGAGAAATACTATATCTTAGAGAAAGCTTTAAAAAATAATTTGACAGAATTTCAGGCGAGTTTCTAAATTCAAATCAAATAAACAAATACAAATGAAATAGTAACATAACTAACTCATCAAAAAGCCTACTTTTGCAAACTTTCTTCTTTTCAATGAACCCCATGATAATATATATTACCAAAAATATGTTAAAATCTGGGACATGTAATTGTCATATTACATAATTATTGTCATATTAATAACCTATCAGATCATTTAAGCTATAAGTGGGGTATAATACACCAAAACTAAGTACAAGGAATACATAGAAGTATTTTATTATACCCTTTGCTTTTGTAAAATTTATAAATCAAGCGATTTCTATAAAATATTAAAAATATAGGCAGCTCCCAACTTACAGGTAATGATTTCTTAGCCAAGCAAGTAATACTGACATTTTTCCTTTATTAAGAGTAGTAAGTAGGTTTTCAGACTAGACCTCCAAATTAATCTAACATAGTCCCCATTTAATTCATACCAATTTCAGCAATATTAATGCTAATTGTGGGTACTACTTTTAGTATTGAAGTATTTTTCATGTTCTTAGACCTATTAAAACTTTCCATGTTTCAGAATTACTTACCTTCCCCCCTTCTTTCCCAATCAGAGCTCTATGGTAAAATCATCTGAACTAATTTATAATTTATGATCTGTAAGCTACAGCCCCTAACCTAATGATTAATCCAAATGAAGCATTAAAAAGATAGCAAGCAATTTTTGTTCTTCTTCCCGAGTTATTTATACCTTCTAAATCCAATTCTCCCTGAGCAACAAAAAAACTGTTCGGTTCTGCACACATATATTGTATCCAAGATCTACTGTAACCTATTTAACATGTATAGGACTGCTTGCCACCTGGGGGAGGGGCTGGAGGGAGGGAGGGGAAAAAAATCGAAACAGAAGTGAGCCCAAGGGATAATGTTGTAAAAAATTACTCTGGCATGGGTTCTGTCAATAAAAAGTTATTAAAAAAAAAAGAAAGAAAGAAAGAAAGAAAATGAAAAAAAGGAAATATAGCAAGCAACGTAAAGCAAGTGAAAAAATAAAAATCAATTTTTAAAAAATCCTCAAAAAAGATGATTTAAATCTGCCATAGGATCAGATCAATTCTGCCTAAATTATTACTGCTTTCTTCAACTTTTTCACTCAACTACATTGGGAGCACAAAAATTCTTTAAAACATCAATTTTCATTACTCAAATGGCACTGGTGGTAAAGTCTCCTAAAGCATTAGGATAGGTGAAATTATTCATTCTGTATAGGTTGTTCTTTCCAACTTACAGGTAAGTTAGGAACTGCCTATATTTAAATTCTAAATCGATTACTACTGAAAATTTTAAGCCATGTAATTCTTCCTTGTTAAAGCAAAAAAAAAACTACCTATGTGGTAGTTAAGAAATGGAAGAACTGAAAAAGAATTTTAACTCTAGCAAATATATTATTTTCCCCTATGGAAATAAAAACAAGATCTTAACTTCTCCCCCTCCCCCCCAAAAAAACCCACACCTCTTTATAAAAGTGAACTTAATATATCATCTAGTCAATGAATCAAATACAATTTGATTCAAAGTCTTTTTGAAGTAACAGAAAGATGAAAGATTGATTTTTAAGTAGTCAGGAATCATATTTCTAGCAGACACAACCAGTCAGAAAGAAAACTTCCTTAATAAAGAACTGATAAGAAACATAACTAGCAATTCCTATTTTCTAAACTAGCCATCTAAACTGAATTCCAGATATATTCTTACTACCATTAATCCTGTCAACCTAGTCCATGCTAATGGACTATAATGTAATAAGCCCTTCAATCCCTCCTACATTAAAGGGGAAAAAAAAAAAAAAAAAAAACACACTAGGGATACTAAGAGAGATATTTATACTTACAAAGAAAGAAAAGCTAAATTTTAATATCCAAAAATAAAGGATTTCTGGGAAAGAACTGAAATATTTTGCATTCTTTATCTAATTTTTCAAATTGTGCTACTCATCCCTCCTATTAAAAAACAATTAAAAATAAAAACTTCCCTATTTCAGCAGCTTTTCCACTTTCCAAGGTTATCTAATATTAATAGCTTGAACTCTTAAAATGCAGTCTCATGTCGGAAGTACTCCAGTCTATAACGATCATCACCCGTCTTAACAAATTTTGAAATTAGCCTCCATTTCAAAATTAAACACAACTTTTTTGTTGTGTGTGTGTGTGTGTGTGTGTGTGTAAAATATGGAAAATAAAGTTCCTTGAAGGAAGAATTCAGAAATAATAGGTTTTCAATTAACTCTGGATAACATGTTAATAAGTTAATGGTAAAATAATAATAAATGTTATAATTCAAGGATGCTTAGATTAAAAAAGAAGCAGTAAAGTAACTTTTGAATTACTTTTAATTTACCTCAATTTGAATTGAATAAATTTACAAATTCTCAGAAAGGTCTGCTGGCCTCAATATAAAAAAGATCAAATAAAAGGGAGGCTGAATATAGTTAAGACTATCTGAATCCCATCCCATGACCCATGCAAAGTGTAGATAATACCAGGAAATATTTATGAAGATTTGTCATTTATAATTAATTTTTACTTATTAGCAAAGCTAGTCAAGTTTATAACTGCTTTCAAAAGTTTTGAGGAACTAAACTTTTTGATAATAAAATAAAACAAAAAAAACTGGTTTGTTCAGTGTTTTAAGTTTAAACAAAATGTAGTTTCTTCTAGGCATATTACTTAAAAACATTTATTGTAATTGTTTAAGAAATATACCTGATTTTACTATCAACACAAAAGTACTAATTCCATGAATTTATTAGTCTGTCATTAAAAAGTAAACACCATAAATAACATATACAGTCCCAAAGAATTTAAGTAAGTTACAGAAGCCTTTTGCTTCAAATCCCTACCTCCCATGTTTATTGCTCCACGGGGACCCAAATCACCCATTCTCATTTCCTGTTCTCTCTGTAAATAAACATAGTTGTCACAGTCAACCTATCGATCTTATGATTTTATATTTCCCATCTAAAATAAAACAAAAGATTAAATTGGGACAGCATTTTCCATTTTAAAAGTACAAAAAAAATTGCAGTCAATCACTATTAGAATCACTAAATCAACCTAAAAAAAAAAAAATCCAAGATTTTAGTACACATTATTACAAATGCTAATATATTATTCACACTACAGGAATAATTTCATGAAAATGTTATTATCTTCAATTATTTTTCCAATTGCTACAATGTTTACTTTTTTTAAACAGTCCAAAACTTCTATCTATCTACAAGACAAAACCAACTATTACTTAGTATTAGTAATTTCCATCCCAACTCATAGAAGTTATATTGGAAATGCCTGTTTCCATGCAAAACTAACTTCAAAACAAAATTCTTTAAAATTTTAAATAGGACTTATCCCTTAACTTTATTCCAACTCTCTTTTTCAACTAAATAGACTGATAATGGTTTTTCCCTCTATTAAATAGTCAAATTAATAATATTTTAAAAACTAAAATTTGAAGTTCTCCCTTCAATCTGAGTTTTTCCTGCAACACTAATATAATGTGGCTAACCAAGATAACATCTCTGTATAAAAAATGCTCAGGAATTGCAGAGCAAGTCATATAAAGATGATGATTTTTAAAAGGCACAAGGCATATATATCAGACAGAAAACTCCCTTCAATAGAGCACTAGATGTAAGAAAGTAAAAATGTCCAATACACTTCCTTGTGTACTTCAACTTTGCAGGATCTTAAGACACAAGATAGGACTAAATCTTCAGGACATTTCCTGTGAAACTATGCAGTCAATGGAGTAGCACCATCAATCCAATATTGGTTAGCTTTTTTTCTCCTTCAAAATGCAGTAAATATTTGCATTTCACTGATACTAAACTTGCCTTATTAATTTATTTACATAACAATTACTTACAAAGTCTTTTCATATTAGACTATCACTTTTTTTTTATTTTGGCACCTGTACCTACACGGGGCCAAAATACTTGAAAAGCCTCCATTAGGCAACCTTCCAAAATTCCATTTCACATGAAAAATGGCTTAAAAATTGAGTGTTATACTATATGACCTACTTCACTTAAGATGCTCTAATTACCACAAATTTTCTTAGCATGAACACACATAGGTAATGTGTATCAAATATTCAATGTAGCCTATCAGGGACTTTAACCAGGATCATAGTTTAGCGTGGTAATGCATCACTTATTTAGCGTCATAGAATAATAATATAGTTGAACATCCATCATTTCAGGGGAATGTATTATAAAGTATTAAGTCCTGTAAGAAATATTTTTAATAATAACCTTCTTGAAGTATTTCTTTTCTAGTTACTTCCTTAGGTACATTGAACCATTGAACAAGATTTAACATTTATTTAAAGACAAAATCATCATTAGTTATTAAATAGTATGTAACTAAAATATAGTGTGTAACTAAAAATATGACAGCATTTTGATTTAAAAACTATTAAAAAGATGAAAAATAAATAAATTTGCTTTATAATCAAAGCGTGCTGCTTATATCATGCTTAATCAACTACCCCTCTCTCATTAAGAACAGAAATAAACTGGAAAACAAACCAACTCCTTTGAACTCCAAAATATAGAAGTATAAGGGTTCTGATGAAAAAATGAATTAAAAATCAAAAGCTTTTTCACTTAAGAGTAAAAACAGATGAGGGGTGGGAGTGAGAGCATAGTTTTCTTAATTAATTTATTAATATTACTCTACTTTAAAACTTTAATGATATATCAGAAAATAAATTTCATATTTTTTTTCCTAGGATCTAAGACTTACAAAATAGTTTAATATTATCTTTGACTACCATTAAACCTATTATCAATATGGACTACTAATGAGAGGTAATGAATTTCGTGAAATAGCTTGTTACCTTTTACACATAATGCTTCTCATCTTAAAAACTAAAAATGGTTATTTTTAAGGTCAAAAAGTCTATATAAAAAAATCTATAGGAACATTATGTTCATGTTTTCTAGGTAATACATTTTTCTTATTGTAAAGAAATCAGAACTGATTGCAATAATCTCAATGTAGAAACATCAATCTAATCTTAAATCTGGTTTATACATAATGGTATCTCCTTATGAAACATAATAGTTTTCATTGCAGACATAAATAGCTAACCTGACTCATTACACCCCATTGCCTCTAAGGATGTCCAAAACTATGTCTTCAAAAGACAGCTATTTTACAGAAAATCACCATAAATTAAGTCAATAGGGTATAAGTTATAATTCTAAATCATTTATACTTGTTTAATAATCACAAAACCAAGAAAAGCCAATACTCCTTCTCCTGCTTAACATCATTTATTAGTCCTCTTCAAGGCTAATGGCCACTTCTCTAAGTGGATTGAAGCAGGATACTTTTTGGTAACCTGGAAAGGGGACAGAGTACAAGTATTGAGTTGAAGTGCTTTTCATCTGGGACAAATACCTATCTAGCTATAAAAGGAAATTTCAACAAGCAGGAGTTGAAAATGTTTTTCATTGTATGTAGAAATTTAAAAGTCAAAGCTCTTCCTAATGTGCATTATAAAAAAGGTAAGAAGAAAAAAAAAAAAAAAAAAAGGTAAGAAATAATTCTATTTTTAATAGCGGTCTTGCCCAACACACACTCAATACATATATTTTCAAAGGCCTTTTATCACCATTTTTCTTCTTTAGTACTTACGCTTTTCAACGCTCATTAAATTAAGAGGTAGTCTGCAACAGATTTTTGTTTTTATTTTTTTTTAAATAATGAATCTTATTGACTGACAAGCTATAAAATATTTTCATCACTTTTTCAAATCTCAACAGTGAGAATTAGACCAAAAAAGACTATCCTTCTACAATTAAGAAAGCTGTAATTAAAAGAAAAATACTTCCAAGGGGCACACAAAATCCATGCTGAAATAAAGAGCTGGGAAGAAAATTCAAGATGACAAGTTATTTACCAAGCAATATATAATAGTGGGAAATAATAGGGGTAAGGAAAAGGAGAAAAGGAAAGCCTCAAAAATGATTTAAAAGGCAAGTTAACACAGCTATTCTGTTGGAATTTATAATAAATGAGGTCACAAATGTTATGAATATATCAGATTCAGAATTGCTAAATTTCTTTTTTCACCTTAACTCAAAAAACTACTAAACAAAGTATCCTTTATAAGGCTCCATGAACATAATTTTATAGCAATTTTAAAATCCCATTTTGACTAACAAAAGCCTCATATCAAGCAGTCAAGTGAAAATCAAAGCAACAACAAAAACTTTTCAAACGAAATGCTGATTTTCAAAGCAAAATCACAAGCAAATCAGAAGTACATTACTTATTAAAGATTTTCCTCATCTTGAAGTCTCTTATTAATAGAACTTTTTCAATGTTACTTTTCATAGGACTGAACAATATTAGCCTTTTATTTATTTTATAAGAAGCCTGTCTATAGACATCATTCTGACAAGACTTGGGAAGTTTCAAACAAAATTGATTCTTCAATGTCAGAAGCAAAATAAAATCAAGATATCTATGAAATGATGAGCTAATTGAAGGAATTCCATACATAATAGATATTTGAGGACACAAGAAAAATATTACAGAGCCTAATTCAAAGAAAACTAACACTGTCTAATTTTTATGTTGGTGATTAAAAAAACTATTAATAAATGTATCAATATTTCAGAAGTAATACATTTGTCCACACGTACTATAATCTTGTACTCAGGTAGAATATATAGTAAGTTTAGAGTATTTAATTCCCTAATTCTTCTTTTAAGGAACCAGAATTTAAGAGGAGGAAAACAGGATCAGGAAAACATTAAGAATTTTAAGTCAAGGAATAGAAACTGAAATCCTTAATACTAAACAAGATCCTGTAGACTTATAAAGAATGCTCTCCCTCATCCACTTAAAAACTAATAAAAATATGTCTGAGAGAGCAAAGATACTGCCTATAATATACTATACATCTACATGAAGGAAAAACTATTATTATTCTGTGTTAAAATACAGGTGGATCATCAATACAACTCACCTTTCTCATTAGAAGTAAACAGAAAGGATAGAAAATTGAGAAATAATGGATAGTAAACAATGGACAATGTTTATGAGATAAAAATATCTAAATAAAATCATTGTACTAGTACGAGTCAAATAACATGCCTATTTAGAAAATACTTTACTTATTAGAATATGATAAAGCCAAACTTTCCAAAAAACAAAATACCCAACAACTTTAGCATTATATCTCATCCCACTCCAAAATAATTAAAGGTACTCTATTGTTAATGTCTTATTTCCAAAAAGATGCTAGCAATTGTATGTATCAGGATAAAGAACCACTGGAAAATAACCCTTTTGTTCAATATGCATATAATAGCAGACTCTAGACAAAGCCCAAATATTAATTTTAAAACATATTTAACTAAGGTTTTAAAATCCATACCTGTTTACAATGGAACAGCAGAGATGGACAATTATATTCTGCCAAACAGAACTGCATCTTGCCCCACACCCTACAAAAATAATTACTTACCCATCTACAATTTTTGCCACTTGATTTCTTGTCATACCCTGAAGAAGGAATAGAGTAGCCACCCAATAGAAAAGACATAGAAGAGAACTAGGGAGCTCAAAGTCAGCTATGGTGCTTGATTTCATAATGTAAAAATCTAATGTATGAATAAACAGTGAAACACCAGTTTCAAAACAAGAGTTTACAACCAGTGGTAAACCAGAGAAAAACAAAAAACAAAAAGAAAGCTAAACACATTAAATATCTTACACATAAAATTGTGGACATAATTAGAAATATCAAGTTTGGGTGTTAAGTGTTCTGAAAGTTTCCTTTTTCTTTCAGGAAAAAACCCTCACATATTTAAAATAGTTCTGACAATTAAATTTCTTCAATACTTGGTTCAGTAAATATTTAACAAAAATATTAGAAATACGTAGCCATTTCTATAGACAAAAATTATTAAGTTAGAAAGTTATATAAGTTATTTTTTGGTGGTCTTTCTTCCAACCTTTTGATTATGTCAACTGAATTTAGAAAATAAAACTTTCTACTTTCTGACAATTATTAACATTATCAAAATAAATTATTCTTTAAAACAGCATATATATTCTAAATGTGAAAACATATGTATCAATCTCCATTCTGAAAGTAATGCTTATTAATAAGTACCAAGTTACCAAAATAAGCTTAAGAGTAGGGGGGAAAAATATTTTTTTAAGCAAAATTATGAGTTAGAATCAACCACAATATAAACATGAAGAAAAATACATATTTAAAGCAATTTCAAAAACCAATTCTTGGTTTTTAGAATAATTCTATTAGAATTATTGATGGTTTCTTTCAGAGGCAAAGAGATCATGATAATTATGTTACTTATAACAGTATTGTAGAAGTAGTGACTGCATTTTATCATATTCAATTTCTTCTTAAAATTTCATTAAATTAATTACTTTAAATTTCAAAGCTACAGTAATATAAATAAATGCAATTACTCTGGTCCAGTTAATTAAGATGGAAGTATGCAAATAAGAGGTATGATTGGTAGCTCACGTTGGATAACTTTGAAAGTAAATGAGTTAAGGATGCTATAAGAAACAAACAATTCATTGTACCTGGAATTGAATGAAAGATGGTAGTTTTACTTTAGTATGTAACAATGTGAAATTTGTTCTCAGAAATTATTTCTAAATATTAATAGAAACAGAAGTACATACCATATTAAAATCCACTGGTTTCAATGACATTTTTTTAAATTCAATTTTAAATCAAATGAAACAAAATTCACCCCCCCCCAAATTATAAACTTAATAAAAACTTATTTTTTGCAAAGGATTTTCCATATACATATGGCTAATAATGAGAGAGGGGAAAAAGGAGCAGAAACAGTAATAAAAACAAAAAATTTTAATGCACCTTGTCCATACTTTAGAAAATAATGATATAAACCTCCCCACCAAACCCCCCCCCCCAAAAAAAAACATTCTTACCCACTTTTAATTTAAAACAATGCCAACTCATTTTGCATTGCTATTAAAACTGGTTTATTGTTACTTTCCCCAAATTTACTAGCAATCTTTTCACTGAATGTTATTAGACAATTCTCAACTTTCTTCATTTCTTAGCTACGTTAGGTAGTAGTCAGTAAGTTTTAAAATTACCTCTGTTTGTATAAGAAATGGCACTTGACAGAACAATCAATTTCCAATTCTATTTATAAAGTTAGGAGAACTTTTCAAACAGGCTTTATGTATTTGTGTATATATATGTGCATATATATGAACCCATATGCATGCACAGATACATACATAGATGGGGGAGGGAGCACATTTATATATGAGATTTCACCAGCATAAAGAAACTCCTTGCACCTCAGCAAACTGTCTCTACCCTTAAACTTAATAGTTTTAGAGAGAGCTAGTTGGAGCACTTGGAGTTTAAATAATTTTGCCCAGACTCATACAACCAGTATGAGTCAATGTTAAGAGTAGAATTCAAATATTCTTTTATCCCCAAACTGATTCAATATGCTACACTGAAGTGCTCCCAAAAGTATAAAAACAAAAAATATAAAGAATTATGCCAATGCAAATTAAAAATATTGCTATAATAAAAGTGTTTTTAAATGATAAATTAGTACATATAACTATATAAACAATTAAATCTTAATTACTAAATATATTAGTATGTTTTACAAGCACAGAAGTATTGCAAAAATAACATTAGTTAACTATATATTGTTGTAGTGAAATGTTTAAACAAGAATTTACCATAACGATGAATACTTATTCATAATCATGGGACATTTATTGCACTCAAGTGCAATTAAAAAGCCAATCACTCCAACTAAGATTTGATATTATTCACAATTTACAACATACGACAATACCATACCATTAAAAAGGAATATCCACTAGCTACAATCATCCAACATAGCTTCTTATGCCTCTTATATCTCATTATTAACTCATTAGAAGCAACACTATACATCTTCAGGTTATAAATGCTGTGGATAATGGTGAAAATGGAAGAGGAAATGTTATATATGAAACAGCCTAAGAAGGGAAAAAAAAAAAAGGTATTTTAAATTATTTTAAAAGCAACGACTTTTCTACAAAAAGCTAAAATAGAGCAACAATTATTTATGTCAAGTGAAATATTAAAGAAATGAAAGCCTAGTATACTGTATTCCCATATATATATTTACAAATGTGAGCAAATAATTTTTAAATTTTCTTTAAAAAGGCTAATTTCAAAAAGGAGGTACAAGATGTTTCTTTCAACTGAGTCACTTTACTTAAATACTAAAAAATATCATTCTAAAACTAAAATAACCTAAGTCTACATAATGATCTGAGTTGTCTTCAATGATGGTAAGCAAATAACCCAAAAGTTTTATAAACGGCCATAATCCATTCAGAAGCTAACATTTTAAGTATTAAATATAAACCAAGATATAGCATTAAAATAATGACTGATTTTCTTGTGCCGACTGTACAGAGACTCTGAAGACAATTTGAATGAGGAAATACCAACTGCTTTGAGTAACAACCATCTATGTTCAAGCAGCAGAAAATATGCTTCCCATGAACAATGTGAATTGTTATTTTCTGTTTCTTAACCCTTGTTATGCCCATTAATCTTGGATTTCTCCAAATTCTATGTTCTGAACCTCCTTCTTCTATCACTTTATAATGTCTAACTTTGCAAACGATTCATACATAAGACAGATAAGTCTCTTTGCTGAATTATAATCACGCATCACACCAACTTCTTTTTCAAAATCTCAATCTGACTAACCTATATACCAAATTGTCCTTTTCAAAACTTTTCTTTTCCAAAATCAGCCTTTCTGCAAAGATTTCTTATTTTTGTCAAGGATACCTACTACCTTTCCTCCAAGACTTCAAAGTATGCAAACTTTGGTGTTATCATCACACAGTCACAATTTATACTCTCTTATCATTCCTCAGATAAATTATAAAAGCTATCTTTATAAGTGTCCTCCCTAACTCTCTTCCTACCAAATCCATCTTTCACTGAGTTGCCAATAGGATTTTTCTGAATTGTAGATCACACCATGTGTCCTATGACTATTATCAATTTCTCCATATTTTATCAGTTTCCTAACCTATCGTCCCTAGCACTACTTTTTTCAACCTCTTATAATCTAATACCTTCCACACATGCTACAATTCAACTATCTGGGCTAATTTGCTGATTCTACCTGGAAGATTCAGTTTGGGACTCACCTCCTGAAGGAAGCCTTTCCTGGCCTCCCAAGTTGCTAGTGCTTGCTTTTCCCCTCTGAGGGGTCTTTCTTTTTTCTATCTATCTTATTTATATTTTGCCTTTCATCCCTACCTCTATCTATTCATGAGTTCCTTAAAGAATGGAATTGTTTTTGCCTTTCTTTGTATTCCCAGTGTTTAGAATAGTGTTGGACATTTTCTTAAATGCTTGTTTACTACAAAATGAAAATTTAAAGCTACTTACCAATACAACTTAATCTAACTATAGCAAAAGTTCAAAGTCCAGTATTACCAGAAATTAAAAAGGAAAAAACTGTCCAATACAAAAAACAAACAACACATACACCAAAAAAAAAAAAAAAAGAACACTTTTTGCAGGCCAGATTATGCCTCTAGTAAGGTATATTTTGAGTGATTTCAAGTTTCAGAAGTCTTTAATCTTCATTAAAATGTACTAAATGTTAATATACCGAAGTGGAGTTTGGAGGAAGTATTTATATTAAGTTATTATAGTGTTGATTTTCCCGTCAATTTTTCTGATAAATTAAAATTAAATACATATTTTGTGAGCATTTGTTTTTCTTCAATTCCAATGGATACCAATCTGACGTTAAAATTAATTTAAACAGAAAAATTAATTAAAACAAATGAACACAAACTAAAAAGTTGGTCTACTTTAATTTCTGTTTTAAAAGATGGATAACTAAGTCTTATCTTAACTGTGGTAGCTCAAACAAAAATAGTATGACTAAACAAATACAGGGGCCAATACAATAATAATTAGTCCAGAAAACAAGATTTTATATGCATTATTATGTCTGCAACAAGAGCTTTCATTTGGGATATTCTTAATGGATTTCAAAACCAGAAAAAATATGGAAAATTACCTTCAAAAGTTTACTATTTAGTGGGAAATTGCTCTACAGAGCCAAAATTATTCCCAGATTATCCTTGTTCAAAGGCAACATATATGTGACTTAACTAAATCTATCCTAGTCATTACTGAAGAAATTTCCCAAGTTCTAAATCAAGTTCTTTCTTTTTAAGTTCTAAACCTTTTCTTGGCTATATTACTGATGCTACATTATCAAATAAATAACTTTATATTCAATTAACTCCCTTCCAAGACAATGATATTTAACTTCTTCATTATAAATATATTTACACATCACAGAAATATTAGATTCATTCAACAGCTAAAGTGAGGACTTGAAATAGTGCAAAAAAGTTTTTTTCACTTAAGTCTAACCAGATTCCTGAAATTCCAAATTTAAATTAAAGAGAAGAGGTTTTACAAGGGAGAATATTAGAGAAATGAACCAAAATCTCATATAAGTTCCCTTTTGTTCCTACCTCTAAATTTCTATTAATACTCCATATAAGAGATTTAAAGTTCACATTGTTCAATTAGCTTAGCCAACTTAATAAAATGTCCAGGTAGGACTAGAACCAAAGTTCTCGTAGGCCTCTTAGTATACTACTCAACTAAAATCATACTGCTTGTCCCAGCCCACAAGCAGGTAAAAATAAGTCTAGTCAACAGAATGTAATATATACCACATGAATTTCCACAATAAATTGTTATTAAGGTCTACACTGCTAGAACACTACTGGCAGCTTTCTCAAATTGTACTGTTAAACTTACTGTAAATAAACTGCATCAACTCCAAATTCTTCTGTAATTCATCCCCCTACAAAACAGCTATTTGTACTACTTTATAAGATGAAACCTGTATTCCAAAAAGGCAGAATTTCTCCATTTCTTCAAAATATGGTTTGTATTTATTTTTTCCCTCTGTGCCATTGCAAATACTGCCAATTCACCTTCCTCACTATTTCTGTAAAAGATTCTTAGTTCAATATCTAAATCATTTTCATGAAACCTCTTCAATTACTCTAGCTACCCCAAATTTGTTCCTATTTTTCCAGAATATTAGTTAGTACCTCAGTTTAACAAATACACAAATGTTTCTTAGTAATTTTATTTGATCAGGCTCTCTATCTTGATTTTTAAAATTCTAGACACTTTTTATTATAGTACGCATTTTAATTTCCTGACAAATTTAAATGGATAACAATAGACACATTTTATTATTTATTATAGCAGGCATTTTAAATTAATTTCCTGGCATATTTAAGGGGATAACAAGCCAAGATGTTAATTTGATTTTAAAAATCTAATAAGCTAATCACACCATTTTCAATTTGATGAAAAATTTACTCTCTGTGCTCTAGTTTTATAGTCAAGTTACAAATCAAGACACTTTTAATGCAACCATTATTTTCAAGTAAAATATAAATTTATTATCTATCCTTTTAGTCTGACTGGTGTGTCTTAAAATATAATTCCAAACAACTGATCCATTTTGTCATTAAAAGCTCAAGAAATATATTCACCAGTTTTTAATATGTAACTAATCTGTATCACTTCAAGGTTTACAAGGAATTTTATCTATTTTCTCAAGCTCTATAAGAACAGGGATTATGCCATTCTTTGTAAATGCATCCCAAATACCTAACATACCTGACACAAAGTATAAGCTAGGTAGTTGGCTGGTTATTATAATCTCATTTCACAGATGACCCAATTGAAAAACAGTTAAGTGATTATTTGACATATCTATGGTCACAAAGAAATGACATGTCAGTAGGCACAAATCTCCCTGCCCGAGTCCAACTACATACAGCAATCTTTGTATTATACTATGCTATTTTCCTGATCCTTTTTAAAGCCTGCAAGACATACATGTAGAAGAAAAGAAATTAACCCCCAACTGCAAAGGTGCAATAGATTTCGTTTAAATTATCAAGAGAATAGCTTCATAGTAGGATTTTTATAAGAATTGTTTAATGTTATCTTGGCCTACCATGGAGTGGAAGAAGAGAAAATTCTGAATACATAAGGTAAAAGGTTAGAAGCAGAATGGGAGATACAGGAGTGTAATGATTATGCCCGAGTTATTTTTCTATTATAAATTCCTTTACAAAGTACAGAAGATAATATAATCTTTTGAGGTCAAGTAATTAACCCTTAAAGATTTTTAACCATGAGAATCAAATGGATAATTTTAAAATAGCATAAAAAAATTAATCATCAACATCATCTAGCCTGGCTGCCACTTATAAGAATTTAGGAAACTTTTAAGAAACTCATTTAAATTTTAAAAATCAGCTTATGTCTAAATTATTATTTGTTTTCCTTTATTCAGAATCTACTTCAAGGTGCTCCAATTGCACATTATTCCTTATGAGCCATGTGTACCCACCATATCTATGGGAAGTATATCCCTTTAATTTTCTTATCAAGGTGAGATTTGGTGCTGTTCATTATTTAATAGGATTAAGAAAATTTAGAGCTAAAATGAAATGAAGATGATTTATTCTTACCACCTCATTTTACAAAATGATTCAAGAAAAATAGGAGACATTAAATCACTAGCTCAAGTCAAATATCAAGTAGAAAGTAGAAGCTAATGACTTTTAACTAGACTTTTTTCTGACACATCATATGAAGAATGAACATTTTCCATTGTTGCTATTTGGTTTCTTCCCGAAAGCGTCCCCAAATTCATCACCAAGTCCTGAATCAAACTAAAGTTTCCTATTCTTCAATATACATATCCTTCATTTAACAAATTTGTTAACATTCCAAAAATTTAAATATTCTTAGATCTACTTCTCTGGTGATGAGCACACAATCTTCAGGGAACATTCATTTGTTTTCCTAAATCCTGAATATGTAGAACTTACTATGAAATTAAGACTAGTTCAATAAATTACCAGTAGTACCAAAAAGGTAGGGAAAAAAGGCTCTTTGGGTGTTTTGAAATCATACATTTTAAACAATAAAGTCACAAATATAAAGGTTTCAACCATATTGCCCAATCCAAACTAAAAGTGGTTAAGATCACTGCTGACCATAGGAACAAATACAGCTCCTCTCACAAATTTGATGATTCATCGCTTGCCTGAAAGGAGGTAATTATGTGTGTCAAAGAAGTCCTTTTCTCACAGCTCCTGTTAAGACTAAATAAAAATCCTGTTTATGTTAATGTATATAATTAGACAAATGACATCATTTAGAATTTCAAAAATAAGTAACACACAGTGTACCAGTAAAAAATTTGATTTTTGGGGGGGATTTATTTTGACTCATTATTTTGGATTTAAATATACTGATTTTTTTTTTCTTTAAAAAAATCATTAAGATATACAAGCCATTTTATGAGAGATCAAATTGTTTTGTAAGAATTCTATATGTATTATCTATGTATATATGTATATATATACATACACACACATACATATAATACATATACACACACTTAAAAGTACATCAAGAAAAAGAACACTTTCTAGGGGGCTGAGGGATCATAGGACCAAAACCATTCAAAGCAATTAATTCTCATCATCGTTATTTTTCTACCCTGCCCACCTCTCCTCCCCCCCCCCAAAAAAAATCAACATGCAACAATGCCATTTGACTAGAATCTTGGGATCCCCAGTGACTATTAAGACAGAAAGATTGGTACTAATTACATTACCAACTAAAACTCGGTGCTCAATTTCTCATTTTGATCTCATTTCCAAGAACTACTTTGAAATTTTAGATGTATGACTAAAGTTCATTTCCAAAAATTATAAAATCGAGCAAGAAACTCATAATAAACTATTAGTTAAGAACTTCTAATAATAATTTTGACACAACAATTCTATTGCTTTACCATTGTCCTCAACTCTCAAAAGTTATAAAATTTATAAAAAGTAAAGGTGAAGATGTTCTCAAAAACATTTTAGCAAATTACATTTGAAGTCAAATTGTTATGTCTCAACCACTATACCTTTTAAATTTTTTCCTAGTCAAAAATTCAAAGGAAAATTGCTCCAGTTAATTGTTTCATATATAAGTAATCAAACCATCAAAAAAGTACTTACCCTTAACTAAATTTTTATAGCATCAAGGTATATGCATATTAAATATTTCTGAATTAATATATAACCTGAGAAATTTCTGAGAAAATGCACCTAAAAATTTTGTACAACATTTCTAACACACCAACTCTATTACAATGATGAAGAGACTGAGCCTACTTGAAGAGTCTATTATGACAACAAAAAACCTTAGAAAAATACTGCCTCTGAATTTGAATTATATTCTCTTTTGTTCCATGATCACCATCATTCCAGAGACTCCACTAATCCAAAAGAATCAACTATAAAGAGATGGATTTTTTATGGGAATGAGTGGTAGGGGAATAGTGAAATTTCTCAAGATGGGGTTGATGGGAAATTGTGCCAGAAGCAATGAAATCAGATTACTGAAGAATTAATGTCTCTAACATGAGTTATCTAAGCAATAATTAACAATGCAGAATAAAAAGGTGCAACTCATTCCTGCTTATAGTTAACTAGCTCTTGAGAACCTTCTATGACTTAATAGAACATAAAAGATTATTTTCCAGCCAGGTTTAAACAAATTTTCCCAAGATGACCATTGCTAAGATTCTAAGATTTATAAAAATAGTTATTAACTTAAAGTGTGAACTGGCCACATAAACATAGTAATTTCTTCAAAATATAATTTCAGATGAAGTAATATTTGATTTACGATGAGTAGTATATATGGGCACTAAGAAAAGGTTTGGATTTCTTAACAATACAAATAGGGCTAGAAATTTGACCTTTAAAACATAGGCAATAGTAAATTGAAGATGAGTCAATATTCTCTTCACTACTAAAAAACAAATGATAGAAATATCTCCATCATAAGTTTTTATCATGCCAAAAACACTATCCTTATTTCCCTCTACCCCCTCATAATTGAAGCACCATAGCTCCATCCAAATAATTCTGACATGTCATATAGAAATGCTAAGAATTTACAAGAATATTATCTTTTTTGTTAATATGGCTTTTTTGAACATTACTTTTGCCAAATAAAAGGGCATTATATAATAATACTCATTTCCTAGGATTGAAATGCCTTCTCTTTCCCATATAATGTCCTCCCATAATTCATCCTTCCCCACCCTAACATCACCACTTTGCAAATAAGTTCAATGCTTCAAGCACACAAGGTATAAATAAACAAGCATAAAATATAGCTAGTACATCACAAGATTAACATAGCAGGAAGCCATTCTTTAAGAGACCTTACGCTTATAGAATGCCTGTATTTCTGCAAAATAAGCAAATTACATGAACCTAATAAAATCTAATTACAAATCCAATTAACTCATTACTGTGGTGAAAATTTGTCAGATAACATGAAATAAGGAAAAAATTCTGATCAGAGTACCATCAAAACTAGATTTTTTTTTTGTCCAAGAAAAATTGAGAAAATGTTTTACATGTAATTCCTTAAAGATGTTTACATTCAAGAAATAAAACTTTGGACATTTCCCCTGGGTCATAAGAAAACTTTAAAAAATCTATTATAACTTAGGAGTAGAACAAAGTCTTTACTTATCCTTGAGACCTCAATTCATTAATCTTCAAAATAGTTGTGACTACCTTTCAAAACAATGTTTTTGAAACATCAAACATTGGTTTTATTCAAGACCAAACACTGGAGGCCACCAAAAAAAATTTTTTTTCTAGAATAAAATTTGAGAGCTTTCTAACTGCCCCTCATTACCTCAAAAGGAAAAAACTAAGCAAGTCAGAGATGGATGGTGCCTGTAAGAAATTTAGGTTTCAGTTACTTCTATATTTTTTTGAAAAGCAATGAAGAAAGTTTAAAACCACAACTAACAATCTATAGACATTTCCACACCACAGAGTACTAATATAAATAAAAGTCCTACTTTATAATAGGAGTAAGTTATGAACTTTTTAAAAAGAAAAGAGGCTTAAATTAAAAAAAAAAAAAAAAAACACACCTAACTGAATGTTTTAACTCAATCTGAGAACTTACCATTTGGTTCCTCTCCTTTTAAAACTAAACAATGAAGAAATTAAGAAAACACAAGAAAGCCTATTTTCTAAGTTTTAAAAAGCAAAAGCTTTCAAAATTCTTTGCAATTCTTTCCTTCTAACAAGTCAACAGAAGATGTAAAAATTGTTTAACTTTCTTTTTTTTTTTTTTTTTTTTTTTGGTAAGAAATCTGGAAGTTCTACCAATTATTATTAGCTATCGCAAAAGACAGTGGCACCAGACAAAAGAAAAGTCACCAAAATGATACACATGCAATTAAATATTCACTCTTAATAATAACACAGAAAAAAATTAATGATTATTTCTTGTTAATTCTAACATCATAACATGCCATTAAAATTAAGCTGTAATTACACACTACAGGAAATAGTTTTAGTCAAAAAACTTAGTATCAAAAAATACTAATGGGAATGTCTTTTATACATTTCAATTACTGAATATGCACGATTATTTATATATACACCCACAAATGAAATTATTTTATCTAAGAAAATATATGAGGAAAAAATGAACAGGTTTCTGAAAGTTTTTTTTTAAGTGTACATGCTATTCAAGGCATATATGCTAATGAAAAACTAAGCTAATAAATAATGCAAAACAGTAAACTGAATGATTTCTAGAAAAGAATGACTTTTAAATGTCTACATTGAGAAATTTCCTTTTTTAAAAACAAGTGATGATAGTTAAAACAATGTTAGATTTTTTAAAGTTTAAATTACTATATTGTAATACTTCAGAGTAATTTATTTTCAATCTTAATATAATTTTTAAAAATGTAAAGGTATTTCCTCACTTCACTATATTGTTTGAGCAAAACATCAGAATGTTACTGCATTTGAAATGAGGTATTATTTGCTAACACTTGACATTAGCAAAAAATTGCTAATTAATTAATTTGCTAAAGTATGCAATTATTTTGAAAATTTTAGATTAGCATAAAATCATAATACATTGAGCTAGGTTAAAGCTCAATAAGTTAACATTAATTCAAAGCTTTCTATTCTTACACAACATTCAAATACTGCTTTGACATCCTTTCCAACTGCTGAACAATACCCTCAAAACTATCACTGGAAATACACACTTAACTGAGGTTACCATGTCTGAAATTCCTTCCTTAAGGATTCAATAAAAACACAAAGATAAAATGACATATAACATACCAATCCAAATTTAAAATGGTTTATTGCTGATTATTTTAGAAGGTTTGACTCAATTTTTTGGACTCACATTTCCAAAGTGTAATTTTTTCAAATTAACAAAAAAGTAATTTCCTAGTTTGTGTAATATTATCTTTACTTTTATTTAAAATTTTAAAAATTAACCACATAATTATACATATTTGTTTTCTCCTTACCAGTACCAAAAAGAAAAACATTTAAAAATCTAACAAATTATCTATTTTAAAAGCTCCCCTTTTTATAGATGCTGTGTATTTTAAAAGTAAAAAACCTGAAAAAATATCAAAATGTTAACACAAGCTGAATAAGGATTTGTAAAGAAGCTAAACTGTTAAAACATAAACTATATATACTTAGCCAAAAAGAACCCTAAGTAATATTCAAAATTTATAGTCTATTAGCAAATTCTTCAAGCTATAATACAGCCATTACTTTAATTTAAAACTTCTGAAATCTATTTCTATCAAATTAACAATGTATAGAGTAATTTCATTTTTAAAATATAAGTAGTAGTTTGAAGGAGTCAAAATATAAAACAATGTACTTAATGCCTTTAAATTCATATTAAATTTTGTAACAGAAAAACCTCCAAAAATTGATAAATAGAACAGCCCAAAAAAAGCACTTTTCATCCTTGTTATGTCTACTAATAAGAAAAAGCAGACAGCAAAGAGTCTCTGCACAATTACATAAAGAAAACACTAATTATTATAGTAATCAGTAAAACAATATAAATTCAACTACTACAAAAAGAAATGTAGAATACAGGATCCAGGTACACCATTTTCAGACAAGTATTTTTCATTGATAAGAACACTGAAAAGAAAATCTTCCTCTAACGATAAAGAAAAAACCCATCAAGAAACAGAATAGGAATTCAAGTATATCCTTCTATCTGTTGAAGATTACCATTTTTAATTAACTAGTATTCTACTTACATTTTCCAAGTAGTTTGGTTTAAATCCTTCTTGTTGTCTTCGAAGTTCCTCTTGTTCTCTATGACGTATCATCTCTTCTTCACGACGACGGTGTTCTTCTTCATGTCTAAAGGGATTAACATAGTAATCTCTTATTAGTATTAATTCTATCTCATAATTTAATTTTCATTTAACTGCTCTATTTCATAGCAATGTAAGTCTATTACTTGGCACACATGTCTTTATTCTGTTCACTCAAAGAAACTATAACATTCTACTTATAGATTCTCTACTTTTAAGGACAATGACATTACTACAATTGAATGGAGAATATACCCACTCTCAATTGCTCAAAAACCTCTATTTTGTTATGACCACCATTCATTCCCCAATACTCGCAACAAATTTAATATTGTTACTATTCCCTCTCCCTTATATCTAAAATTTATGCTACATTTACACATCATTCCTCTTTTTCCCATTATCAACTAGCAGGGAATTCTAGTTGTATGGAAAATAAAAGGAAAGCAAATATTTTTTCCTCAATTACTTGAATTGGAAACACTATTTTTTCCATTCCAAATAATATTAGTTCTTGGTCTTGAGATATTTGACTTTGATAATTTTAAATAGTCCTTTTCTAGGTTTTTGGTTTTTAGAAAAAAAAGCTTGTTTTCTTTTGTCACTGGAACCTATTGATATTATCGTGTGTTTTTTTTTTTAAATTACTCTATATTTATGCTCATTGATATCCTATGTTGTCATCCCTACAAACGACAAAATCGTATCATTTAAAAAAGAAAGCAGAAAGGTATTGGACTAGGGTCACTAATGTGAATGGTAAGAACTATCACATCAAGTAAAGAAAATCACTCAAATAATAACACATGGAGAAAATTCAGCAAAGAGGTGCATAAAATACTATGACATAGTACAGTATGTCTTCTTCCTTCATAACAGCAATCAGCTAAAAATTTCCACCAAATATGTGTTTAAACTTGCTTTCTACTCAAGACGTATCTACATAATGAGCATATTATGGAAGTCATCAACCAGTTATTAAAATAATGTTTCAAATATTTTACAGTACATGACATGAATAAGAGAACAGATAGAAAAAGACTAAAGGCACCTAGAAGATAAAGTCAAAGAATTACCATATAGCAACACAGCGATCAAAAGTAAATATAAAGATGACAGGAAAAAATAATGATGATTGTTGGAGGGGATGTGGGAAAACTGGGACATTGATGCATTGTTGGTGGAGTTGTGAACGAATCCAACCATTTTGGAGAGTAGTTTGGAACTATGCTCAAAAAGGTATCAAACTGTGCATACCCTTTGATCCAGCAGTGTTACTACTGGGATTATATCCCAAAGAGATTATAAAGAAGGGAAAGGGACCTGTATGTGCACGAATGTTTGTGGCAGCCCTTTTTGTAGTGGCTAGAAACTGGAAACTGAATGGATGTCCATCAGTTGGAGAATGGTTGAATAAATTGTGGTATATGAAAATTATGGAATATTACTGTTCTGTAAGAAATGACCAACAGGATGATTTGAAAGGCCTGGAGAGACTTACACGAACTGATGCTGAGTGAAATGAGCAGGACCAGGAGATCATTATATACTTCAACAACAATACTAGATGATGACCAGTTCTGATGGATCAGGCCATCCTCAGCAACGAGATCAACCAAATCATTTCTAATGGAGCAGTAATGAACTGAACTAGCTATGCCCAGAAAAAGAACTCTGGGAGATGACTAAAAACCATTACATTGAATTCCCAATCCCTATATTTATGCACACCTGCATTTTTGATTTCCTTCACAAGCTAATTGTACAATATTTCAGAGTCTGATTCTTTTTGTACAGCAAAATAATGTTTTGGTCAGGTATACTTATTGTGTATCTAATTTATATTTTAATATATTTAACATCTACTAGTCATCCTGCCATCTAGGGGAGGGGGTGGAGGGGGGTAAGAGGTGAAAAATTGGAACAAGAGGTTTGGCAATTGTTAATGCTGTAAAGTTACCCATGTATATATCCTGTAAATAAAAGGCTATTAAATAAAAAAAATTTAAAAAAAGTAAATATAGCAAGCAAATGTAGCTTAAAGTTACTTAGAGACTAAACTTCCATCTTGATACTCTTAAGAACTTCACACTGATCAAAATGAAATAAACAAGAGCTATACTTTCCATACCTTTATGCCTTTGCTTAATTACTTCCTTTCTCTCATTAAAAAAAAAAAAAATCACTTCTCACTTTCCTCTAAGACTGAAGTAATCTTTCTTCCTTATCTCTCAAAACATTTTCCCCATCACCAGTTGTACTTAACATATTCAATCTTAAATCACAGCTGCCCATGGAAACTTCTAGGATACTACAGTGATTACTTATTTCTGTCACCATTAAAAAGAAATGTGTATTAAATTCAACCAAATGCAATCTTTCCCACTTTCTTTGCAAAGCTAAAATGTTCAAATCTCTTTACATCTTTCAAATAAATAGTGTAGTGATATTAAAAAGCAATGTTCCTTTGGTATTTTGAAGTCTTAGAAAGCAGTTTTACACTCTTAATTCAAAGATTTTGGAAATTACTCAATTTAGAAATATGAAGAGATGTTGAGAATTTCATCCTCATCATTTATTTTTCATTTCTTTTAAGCCAGCAAATTAAAGAGCAGCTGTCACTACTATCTACACAATTACTTTATCCATTACTTTCCCCAAATTTTGCAAGCAGATTTTATATAGTTCAAGCTAAAGTAGGAATTCATTTTTTGAAAAAAAGATCACCACTTACCTCAACTGTATTTGCTTGCGTTTCTGAAGCTCTTGATTTCGAAGTTCTTCCAAACGTCTCAATTCTTCCTGGCGCCTCATAAGATCTAGAAAATATTCATTTTAAAATTATCTCATCAATTGTGTATGGTGGTCAAGAGTTGATGGTTAATTCAATAAAAACTGTGTGAAGTCAGTTTACTCAATTCAAAAGAACTAGAATCAGCAACTAGAATTTTTAAAAACATTGGTATGATACAAACTTCAGTCTTACTCCATTTTTCTCAGTATCATGCTCTGCACAAAAGAGAAACTCGGTAAAAGCTTACCAGAAATTCTTCAGTAAATTTTTCTCTCCGATATTTAAAGTTACATCAAATTTCTTCTTTAATCAGCTTTAAGATTCAATCACATTCATCTTGCATATAATTTTTTTTTATCAAATCATAAGAATAACAGGAAGGGCCAGATGATTTCCTAAAATTCTTTCAAGTTCAATTCCTTTTATTTTACTTTCATATATAAATAGGCCCAGAAATATTATTTTAAATTAATTTCTAATTTATATCAAGTGATTTAAATAATTCCTACTCATTAATTTAGTAACCTAACCCAAGACAGCAAGTTGGGAGAATAAGATGAAAAAAATCCATTACCCACAAAAGCAATGATTACTTTTTAATTCATCTCAAATATAAAAATAAACCAAGAAAAATGACAATAATTCCAAAATTATCATCTTAGTAAGCCTTCCATAAGAACCTTTTCATCAATTAATAGTCTATTTCCTTTGTAAAATTCCTTAACACTAGAAATGGTGCTAAATATAAATATATGGTCCCAGTATATATATGATATATATATGATATGATATGATGAATATATGATAGACCAGTGTTCATCACTTCCAGAAAAGGTCATATACCATGCAATCAAATTGTCCTTGTCACTGAAAACTATCCTACTATCCTGAATGAAAAGTTTTTTTTAATATTCATCTTTGTGACCAGATTCATTAAACTTACCTTAACTACTAATATTTTTTTTGCAATCTTGACAGTTAAATCCCAATTTTATAATAATCAACTAAAAAAATAAAACAAAACAAAACAAAAAAACCCAACAACTTAATCAACAAGCCTCTCTCATAAGGACTTGATAATCAAGACACATAACACAAATAAATTCAAGTCTTTTCCCAATAATGAAGTGATCAAAGAATATAAACAATTTTTAAAGTACAAACTATTAACAACATAAAGATGCTTCAAATCATTAACAAGGCAATGTAAAACAAATTCTGGGATTTTACTTCACAATTGGCAAACATAGTACAGATAAAGATAAAATACTTGATTTTGGAGGGACTCTCAAAAACAGCTACATTAATATATTATTGGTGGAGTTGTAAATTAATAGAATCATTTTAGAAAACTATTCAAATCATGTAAATAAACTGATTAAAAATGTTTATAACCCGATTCCAAATTAAATGTTAATATAGTTTAAGGTCATTAACAGAAAGATTCCATAATCACCAAAATATTTATAGTAGCATTTTTTATGGTAGCAAGGAAATGGAAACAAAGTAGATGCCTATCAAGTGGGGTACAGCAAAATAAACCCTGGTATACAAATGTAACAGAAAAAGTTAAATAGAAAGAACAGCCACCATTATAAAAAAACTGAACATGAAACTTGTGAAATAATAAACAAGAAGTTTGGCTCCAAAAGAACAGATATGAATTCTTGTAGTTTCCTTTTTTCTCCATATCTTAATCAAACTAATGCTGACCTGCTTGTATTTTCTCCAACATCACAACCTATTTCCAATTTTCATGCCTTGGTACTACTCTTGGCCTCCAAACTAGGAATGTCTCCCTTCCATCTATGACTTAAGTTTCCCTAACTTTCTTCAAGATTCAACTCACCCAACCTATTCTAGGAGGTCTTTTGCAATGATCTCAGACACTTAAATCTTTTCTTCTGTATCCATTTCCAACCCCAATCCATCTATACATTGATTATATCCATCTTCTTTTGTAATTCCTGGTTCCTTCTTCCTGTCTCAATAGATTCTAATGCCTAGCCTTTGAGAGGAGGAGAGATGGAGGAAAAGGGGGGGGGAGGGGGGGGGAAGAGGGAACGACAGAGACATTGTGTGTGCATGTGTGTGTAACTAGTTGCTTATATCTCCAAGGACAGGGAATTATATTTTACTTTTCCATCTCAAGTACTTGGCACACAATAATACTTGTTTGCAGAAATTTAAGAAGTTATCTTCCCCCAATCCCAACCTTTGCAAAGGTGGGAAGATACAATATTACATAAAAATCAAGATTTTTTTTTTAAATGTCTTAACTGGTTTGGATAAACTTTTGTTGCAAAAAAATTTATTTATTATAAGCAAGGAAGGAATACAGGCTAAAATGCAAGACATATAAATACAAAACTTATAAAACTTTTAATTTTTTTTCTTACATATAAAATACCATCATATCTAGGACAATTTCACACTTAATCAAGATTTTTCAATATAAATGGAAAAAAATATCATCTCAAATGATGAGATAATTTAATACAGAAGAATGATTTGGTATAAATAAACCTGGCTCAAGACAAATTTATTTAACCTTGAAATTCAGCAATCCTTCAAGCTATCTGTTTGCCTCATGCCTCCCTGATTCTGCCTACACTGTGATGGGATCCTAGATAGGGTGAGCTTGGTAGATATGCAGAAATTTGGGTATCTGTGCTGCTGTGAACCAAAGGACTGAAATATAACCAGCCAGATTAATTTGTATTGGGCTATCTGATTCTTCAGTGGGACTTGAAGATATAGGGAATTTCCATCTAATTAATGCTGGCAGAAGGAGATATACACTGGAGAAGTTACCATCTCCATGTTAGCATTTGGTAACCTGATCATTAAAAATTTGCAACTTTCAATTAATTATATAAATTATCCACAAGAACTCAAAATTTACTCAAATAGTACCCTGGTTTTCAATTTTTATTTTAGATGTTTACTAAGTATAACACAAAATGTTTAATTATAAAAATAACCTATACAATTTCAAATGTTCTAAAAGAATGGTTTGAAAAAAACAAGTCTATCTTATTCATAATCCTTTAACGGTATTAATTCATGAAAACAAAAATGATTTTCCTCAAAATAGGGAAATTCAAAGCATTCACATCAATGAGGAACTTTCAGAATTAGGAATTTCACTCATATAAACATAAAATTTTTCTCTGCACTGAGAACTAAAAAAAAAAAAGTCTGTACTGATGATTATAAAAGCATAAAGTAACCTCTAATTCATTTACTAATATTTTTTATTTGTTGTTGCAGAACCAACTTTTGATGATCAAATTTGGGATTTCCTGACAAAGATACTGGGGCATTTTGCCCTTTCTTTCTTGAGCTTCAGTTGCCTTAGGGTAAAATGCAAACTCCTGTGGAATTTAATACCAGAGATGACCTACAGCTAATCTACCTTTTTGGCCTTAATATATATTATTTCCCTTCACACACTATGGTGTAGTCAAAATGGCAATTTTATTGTTATCTCTTAGAAAAAAATAACCTTTTATTCAGAAATAGCATTCCCTCTCCTATCTGGCTATCCCCATATCTCACAAGAGAACTGAACAATGTAACAGCACCAGAGGAGAACCACTTCCATTTGAATTGTCTTAGGAAGATTCTGAAAATCACTTGGCAAGTAAAGGTGCTGAACATTGAGGTCTTTTCTCAAATTGAAACTGCCAAGCATTCAAATCCTTCTGCAGACAGTACAACTTTGATAAGCTGGCCTCACTGTTTGAATGCCAAACATAAATTTGTCTAAATGACTATTTTTTGGAGAAGTCACACAAGACAGAATTCACATGATAGTGAGAATTTAACAGAACTCTCAAGATATCTCTAAAGAGCTTTGATAATGGTTATGAGACATGGGAAACATTGGCATAGAGTTGTTTAGCATGATATACCCCACCATCAAAGAAGATGCTATGTTCTTAGGAGCAAAGCAGTTGCCCAAAAGGAACCCAAGATGAACAAAATTAGACATCTCCCTTCCAAACACAGACGAGTTGTAGCAGACGTGTGATAAAACCTTTCAAACTTATATTAATATAATCATCCACAGCTGAACACACTGAACACATTGAACCCAATAACATGCTGTCCTTTTAGTCCTCTTCACTACAAAGAACAAAGCACATGAATGTTGAACACTATCTTCGTATGTATTTTGAAAATAAAAAGCTATTATCAAGAGAGAGAGAAGAAACCATAACAACTACCCGCCTCCCCGGGATTGTATTCTCTAACCATATCATTGCTCTCAGAATCTCCACTTTCCTTCAGATCTCAGCTCTCAATCAAGCTCTGCTTTCTACCAGAGCTCTTTCTTAGTTCAAGTTATCATTCCTTCTCCCTTGTTTTCTTCTGAGAGAATACAACCACTTTGAAGGCAATCTTTGTGTCCTTAGCATCTAGCACAATCCCTGGCATGTTTAAGGCAATTAATAATGTTTGTTGAATGATTACTAAGCACAGCAGATAGTATTTTTATTGTACTCTAAGGTTTAACCAGTATTTTAAAAACAACTCAATTAAAAGCATCTTTGAATCAGTCATATTGTTGAGTTCATCTTATGCTTCTATTTAGTATGACTACAAAACAAAAGAAAAAAAACCTAAATACAAGAAAAAAAAAAGATAAACAAGTATTTAAGCAAAACAATTTACAAATAAATTAAGGAAAACAAGTTTAAAACAATAGCACTTGAATGTTTCAAAATTATTTTCCTCAAAAACATACAAAGATAATCAAAGTATCACCCTCTTTGAAGAAAAAGAAAAAACTGAAAATAAATAAGATGTGGCCTGTTCAAGTTCTGGCAAACTCAAACCTCTAATAATATTACGACTCCAAATCCAATTCTTTTGGCAAAATATGAAGAAAATTGTAGAACTGAAGCATCTCATCACTGATATCTCTTGTCAGTGACCAACAGGCAGAACATCTCATTTCCAATGTGATCACTCTCTCATTAAAGTTTTATATACATAGATCTAAATGTGGAAAACAAATTAGACTACTAGAAACAGATGATGAAGACCAATGATTGTATAAGGAATATTCAAAGAGTATGAATAAGAAATATTGTGAGAATTTTTAAGAAATCTGGCAAATGTCTGCACATGTAGGGCAAAAGAAATTGTGAAGTGAAGAATAATTGCAAACTTACAATCCTGGAAAAGGATGATGGTGGCACGCTTCATTGTAACAGAGATTAAAAAGAAGGATGAATTTTAGAGAGAATATAAGGATTTCTATTTTGTATCACTGCATACCTCTCAGACTGGCTAAGAGGACAGAAAAAGATAATGATAAATGCTGGAGGGGATGTGAGAAAACTGGGACACTAAAGCATTGTTGGAGGAGTTGTGAAATGATCCAATCATTTTGAAGAATAATATGGAACTATGCCTAAAGGGCTATCAAACTGTGCATGCCCTTTTATCCAGCATTGTCTCTACTGGACCTATATTCCAAAGAGATCTTTAAAAAAGGAAAAGGGACCCACATGTGCAAAAATGTACCAGCCTTTTTTTAATGACAAAGAACTGGAAATTGAGTAAGATGCCCATCATTGGAGAATGGCTAAATAAGTTATGGTATATGAATGTTATGGAATATTACTGTTCTATAACAATCAATCAGCAGGATGATTTCAAAAAAGCTTGGAAAAACTTGCATAAATTGATGCTAAGAGAAGAAAGCAGAATCAAGAGAACATTGTACACACCAACAAGAAGATTGTGCAATGATCAATTCTAATGGATGTGGCTCCTTTCAACAATAAGGTGATTCAGGCCAGCTACAATAGACTTCTGATATAAAGAGTCATCTGCATCTACAGAGAGGACTGTGGTGACTGAATGTGGAAAGTATTTTCACCTTTTATTGTTTCCTTGATTTTTTTCCTCTTTTTTTTTTTTTGATCTGATTTTTTTGTATAACCCAACAAATGTGGAAATGCATATACAAGAACTGCAGATGTTTCACCTATACTGGATTGCCTGCTTTTAAGGGGGAAAGGGAAATTGAGGAGGGAGGGAGAAAAATATGGAACACAAGGTTTTGCCAAGGTGAATGAACTATCTTTGCATGTGTTTTGAAAAATAAAAAATTATTTTTAAAAAAAGTTCTACTTTGGATATATCAAATTTGAAACACCTTCTGAACAACCAGTTAAAAAGATTCAAAAGGCAGTTCTAGTCACATATCACTAAAACTCAGGAGAGTCTAGGGATAGCTATATTAATCTGAAATTAACTGCATAATTGCACCCATTTGGAATTGATGAGATCACTAAGTAAAAGAGTCAATAAAGAGCAAGAGTCTAAGCACTATGGGACACACTCACAATTAGGAGGCATTATATAGAAGATGAACCAGGAAAGACGACAAGGACAGAAGGAAGAGAACCAAGAAAGAGTAATTCAACAAAACCCAGAAGTGAGTGGATATCCATAAGACAACAAGGTAATGTTGGAAAGAGCTATTTCAATTGAGCAATGAAATTATAAGTCAATTTATAAAAGTATTAGAAGAGATTCAGTGAAGTAGCAACATAAAAGGTAGAAAGTATTTTAAGTAATTTTGACTATGAGAGGAAGGAGATAAAGAACGTCTTGAAAAGACTGGGGTTAAATGAGGGATAGGGAACGAAATCAGTTAAGTTATATTGAGAGAACAAGAGTACATCAAATCCCATTGATTCACTGTGCTAAATTTACTATTTCTTGGTCCATGCTTGTATGGACCATTATAAGGCAACTAAGAACAAACAGAAAAAGCATGGAATCTGGAGACTCAAGAAGAAGAGCTTTGACAATAAATGAAAATTAAAATAACTCCAATAGTTAATCTGTATTATCATCAGGTTGATAAAGACAACAAAAACAAAAAAAGTAAATAGTAGAAGGGGTATGGAATATCCACCAAATGGAGAACATATTTAAGTTCCAGCTAACATGGCATAAGCAAAAATAAGAAGGCTAGGTACCATATTTCAAAAAAATCATAAATGAAAAAATTCAAACTTAATAAAACCAGAGAGCAAAGTAGAAACAGACTTTACTAGTCTTTCCCTGAAACCACAAAATGAAAACCCCAATAATGTCATAGCCAAAATCCAGAACTCCAGATCAAAAACTAAAAGAAAAGAGTTCATGTACCAAAAAAAAAACAAAACAGGATCATGAAAGATCTTGGAAGCTAATCCTCCAAAAGTAAAGACCTAGGGATTCAATATTCTAAAAGATAAAAGCTTAAAAATAAAAATATTTCCCATTATACAAAACTACATAAATCCTACAAGGAGACAACATAACAAAAACAAAACAACAACAACAACAAAAATCCAAAAGAACAGATTCTTAATAGAACTTTCAAGCATTCTTTGAAGTATATAAAGAACACTAGACTTAGATTTAGCAAGATGTGAGTTTGAATAGATCTTTGGACAATTAACTGTGTAACCATAACTCATTTAACTCTCTCTCAGCCTAAGTTTATTCAAACCCTGCAAAATGAGGATAATAATAGAATCTGTCTTACAAGGTTGTGGTGAGAATCAAATAAGATAATTAGTGCAAAGACCTTTAAAATTGGCCTATAAAATTTATCTATAATTCTTCCTAAACCAGAACTTAAAGTTTGAAATGAAAACCAGAAAGGTGAATACCTCTGAGCATTCAAAGAGACTGTACATTTCTCTTCTAACACATTCTAATTTAAACACATGTGCATGTGTATATATTCTAATAAAAAAATTAAACATAGCTACAGAATCTTGATGTCATTAAGGGCCAAAGAGGAGAGTTAAATAAGATTGGAGGGAAGGGGTGTGATGATGATCTGTTTTGGTAATATTGAAAATAAAAAGGAAAAAGAAATAAAAGTAGAGAACAAAGAAAAAAGGGGAAGTGTTCAGTAGCTCACAAAATGAAGTGAGGATGAATCTCACTTTCATCTGAACCAAAAAGTTGAATACTCATATATTAAGAATTTGGTGTAGAAATACATTAAACTGAACAGAAAAATAGAAGCAGACAAGACAAGTAGACAAGGAAGGTAGAAGAAAGAAGAGTTGGATTAATTTTAAGTAAAACAAATTCCAAAATTGGAGGCATGAACAGGTGATTAAGATTTTTTTTAAATTAAAAGAGTAGAGGTGCAGAAACCAACACAGCTTCAAATATTATTCACACTCTTCTCTGTAAAGAGGAAAGAGCAGAGAAAAGGAAAAAGTAGTAGGAGACATAATTACAATCAATACTGTGATACAGAATGGTTCTCTGGAAGGGAAAAATAACTTTTCTTAAGAGAAATAACTTTTGAAAAGAGAAATTTTAGGGACAGTTAAACAGTACAGTGGATTGAGTACTGACCCTGGAGTCAGGAGGACCAAAGTTCAAAACCAGCGTCAGACACTTTCTGGGAGAGAGGGGGAAGGGGAGGAGGGAGGGGAGAAGGGAGAGAAGAGGGGGAGGGGGGAGGGAGAGGAGAGGGAAAGGGGGGAGGGAGAGAAACTTTAACCATGTAAAAATAAAAGCTATTAATTTTTAAAAAGTCACTACTTTGAAAGTGGAAGGGGTTATTACAATATTAGTTAGCACACTATTATTTATATAGCCTCTTCCAATAATTTACAGTGTTTTACCTTTCTAGGGTTCTTCTGAATATTGCATTTCAAAGATCCTACTCAACTCAGAGCTGGAAAATATTTTAAGAGGTCTCTAATCCACTCCACTTTGCAAAATAAATTAATACATTCTTGGTTGTAAGCCCATCTCTAGAAGGAACCAAAAGGCTGTCAACCCTGACTTGACAAAAGACTTGAACTATTTCTTCTTTCTAGGAAGCTTGTAGTATTTCTCTGGTGTGGGAGGAGCTCTGTTATCTACCAAGTTTGCCTATTTTGAGAATTTCTTTCAAGACGTGATCAATAGATCCTGTGCCCTCTGATTCTTATATCAGGTATTCTACATATTCATCTTTTTTGTTTTTAAATCTTATGGTAATGTTTTCTTTATTTTTAATCAGAGATATATTTAGGCTATTCTAATATTCCGACAGTTTCTTATTTGAATAAAGTTTACCATGCTTTCCCCAATTTTTCCTCCATTGTTTTAATCTCATTTCTTTTAATCTCTTGCTTTTTATTTCTAGTCATGTAGTCATTGATTTAAAAAATATGCGTTCCCCTTTGAGTAGCTTATAATCATTATGTATTTACTCTTTGTTCTAGATTGGTCTAGATCTATAATAATTTTTATAATGTGTTTTGTTTCCTCTGACTTCTCTCCAGCTTTAGCTCCTGAATAGAGTAACATACAAAGATTTCTCCCCTTCTCCTCTTTTTTATTTTTACATCATTCATTTCTAAATCTTTCTCTTCCAATAAAACAGTCACACACACACACGCACACACAAAAGCTTATTAAGAATATATTTACTCCATAGCAATAGCAATTAAGGGGGATTAGGATATAAAAGTCTTCCTCCCTGCAGAGCTTTTGGGATGGAGGTGGCCCCAAGACTCAGCTGCATCACCTGAGTTTTGGCAATAATAATCCACCAGCTTGCATTATATTCCCCTTTATTTTTGAAGTTCACAGTCCTGGATTTTAAGGGCCCTATATGTCATCCTAAAGCCTGTGTCTAAGAACCACTGCTGCTGTTAATGTTCCCTACTCCATGGGTTTTCCAAGATTACCATTGTGGTGCTTTCTGTTTTTACTGATTCTTTTTTGGGCAGATCTCTGCTTTTGCTATGTCCAAACATTGGATGGCCCCTTGAAGATTATACCTCTATGTGGAATATGACTGGTCAGCCTAGAAAGATGAATTCTTAAGAGTTTGAATCCCCACAGACAAAAGAAATGGAGCATTATCTGAAATGAAACCACTAGATACCATCTCCTTTCCCTGTTGGCAGTTAACTAGCCGGGTGAATTAAATAGAGATTCTTCAGTGTCAATTTCTAGATTCTAAACCATTAAGAACTGCCTGTATCTAAGACCCCTTTAAACACCACAGCAAAAAACATCTGTCTATCTCAGATGAAGAAATTGAAACTATTTCTAGTCATATGAAAAGATGCTCCAAGTCATTATTAATCAGAGAAATGCAAATTAAGACAACTCTAAGATACCACTACACACCTGTCAGATTGGCTAAGATGACAGGAAAAATTAATGATGATTGTTGGAGGGGATGCGGGAAAACTGGGACATTGATGCATTGTTGGTGGAGTTGTGAACGAATCCAACCATTTTGGAGAGTAGTTTGGAACTATGCTCAAAAAGGTATCAAACTGTGCATACCCTTTGATCCAGCAGTGTTACTACTGGGATTATATCCCAAAGAGATTATAAAGAAGGGAAAGGGACCTATATGTGCACGAATGTTTATGGCAGCCCTTTTTGTAGTGGCTAAAAACTGGAAACTGAATGGATGTCCATCAGTTGGAGAATGGTTGAATAAATTGTGGTATATGAAAATTATGGAATATTACTGTTCTGTAAGAAATGACCAACAGGATAATTTCAGAAAGGCCTGGAGAGACTTACATGAACTGATGCTGAGTGAAATGAGCAGGACCAGGAGATCATTATATACTTCAACAACAATACTATATGATGACCAGTTCTGATGGATCAGGCCATCCTCAGCAACGAGATCAACCAAATCATTTCTAATGGAGCAGTAATGAACTGAACCAGCTATGCCCAGAAAAAGAACTCTGGGAGATGACTAAAAACCATTACATTGAATTCTCAATCCCTCTATTTATGCACACCTGCATTTTTGATTTCCTTCACAAGCTAATTGTACAATATTTCAGAGTCTGATTCTTTTTCTACAGCAAAATAACGTTTTGGTCAGGTATACTTATTGTGTATCTAATTTATATTTTAATATATTTAACATCTACTGGTCATCCTGCCATCTAGGGGAGGGGGTGGGGGGGTGGGGTAAGAGGTGAAAAATTGGAACAAGAGGTTTGGCAATTGTTAATGCTGTAAAGTTACCCATGTATATATCCTGTAAATAAAAAGCTATTAAATTTAAAAAAAAAAAAAAAAACCATCTGTCTATAGAAACAGAATGAGCTAGTCAGCAGCCATGTCCTTTCCAATATGCTACCCCTAATAATGTTATTACTGAGTTCCATTAAACACTTCAGGTTCAAGTTCAAATGGAAAAGAATTAGTTCATTACTGCTACATCAAGTGTTAATGATGATGGGAAATCTAGAACCGAGTTTGCCTATCATTCCCTAAATTTGAATGCTAAAAACATGTTCACTATACAACAACACTAAAACATATTTCATATCAAATCAGGACAGAAGGTCCCCTTTTTCTCCTGGCTGATCATCCAATGCAAATTATTAAACAGTTAAAAGCAATTTGCATGTACCTTATACTTTCCCAAGAATGGTAACAAGAAATTTTCACAGTCATTGTAGGTAATTCTAAATGAATTTATAAAAACAATTTTTGTCCTTCTGAGTTATAAAATGCCCTGAAAATGTTACTTTGTGCCTATAACTCCCAATGCTTTACAGAAATGCTAAAAAGGAAAAATAAATTTTTAAAAGGGTCTGAGACTGTAAGAATAGAAAAATGAATCACATTAAAAATATATCAGAGTCTAAACTAGATGAAGAAGTAGCACTGGCCTGTTAAAGTAATGATTTAGTTATGTGATTTAATTGGGAATAATGGAGTATCACAGAAATGCAATTACTAAAATAAACTAGCTTTCTACATTCCCAAAGCAGCATTGCCTTACAAAACTAAAGAAAGAAAATGATTTATATGAAAATGAAAAAATCAACTAAAGTAAATCAAAAAATGTGCTTTTACTTTTAGGGATATTTTCACAAAATGGGGATGACAATTTTGAGGTTATTTTTAGAAGTATGTTCTAGTAATTAAAAAAAACAAAAGCCAAATAAGAAAATTGAATTCATTCTATGCCACACGGGTTCCAAACATGAAGAATACAATAGTATCATCCCCTTTGGTAAATCAAAGCATGTTTTTCTTCTCAAGTTGCAAGTTTAGAGATTGTATGAATTATTGAACTCTACCTGTGCTTAAGAATATACAGCCAATTTCATATATATAAAAAAAAAATGACAGTATCACAGCATTCATCTAGAAAAGAAAATTCACCTTACAAATATTAATAAACTAAGAAATTCCACAGAAAAAGTAGTTATAAAAGCACTTTCTACATGTCAATTACCTTAAAGCAAGAGTCAAAATGGTCAAAAGCATGAGGTCATCATAATTTAATTTAACATGTGCTATATAGGAACAAACTGTCTTCTCTCTACATATTTTTTCTTTTTTCAAAATACATATTTTATCATTGGGACAGATGTATAGATTGCTAAGAATACCTATCACTACCTAAATTAAAGCAGCAAAAAGATGCTAGTTCTTGTCAAGAAGTATACTTAATAGAAATCCCTAAAGGTAAATTGTCCCAAATGCGTTATAACCTATGATGACCAAAGAATATATTATAGATAAGCAGGTATAAACCATTGCTAATTGGGACATTTCAAAAGTCATACATAAAGCATATACTCCCTATAAATCTGCCATACAATCTACTTGCCTTCAGAATTTTATTCTCGTACTGTAAGATCACACTCAAAATTTTAATAAGCAAGCTAATTTGGGGGAAATTTTTTGAGCCTTACATGTGACTTCACTAATGTAAGGAATTCACTAGAAGAAAACAGTACCAATGAACAAGAACAGCTACAGCTACTTTGTATCTTTAGCAAGTTTCCTGGAGTGCTGAGAATCCATGACTAGTCCAGAATCCCTTAATAATATGTGTAAGAAGCAGAAGGGGACAGTTAACACATTCTCTGCCTCTGGATTAATCCTGTACCCACTTGACCACAAATCTTAAGAATATGAAATATTTTCAGCATAAAATTTAATAACAATAACGCATTAAGAATATACTTACTCCATAGCAATTAAGGGGGATTAGGAGATAAAGAAAAATAGAAAAAAGGAAAAAGTAGAGAAGACTATAGTTGAAGGAGGAGGAAAGAGAAAGAGAAATTGAATAACTAAAAGGGAGAATAGTTTCTGAGTCAAGTATATAAACATTTCTTGTTCATCTGTCAGCTAAAAAGAAATAGCTCTTAAAATTGGTAGCTCGCTCTCATACTCTCTCTCTCTCAACAAGGCAAGATATCTAGAATCTAGAAAAAATATTCCCACTTCATCAAGTCAAATCTCTATTAATTTATATATTTAGTAATAGAGAAGTGATTTAGAATACTATACTTGGAAAGCAAGAGTTATATAAATTTAAAGTTTTGTACTTCCTGTGCAATGAGGAAAAAGAAAGATAAGGATATTAAGTCAATTTCAATCCAGTTTAAAGATCACAATAAATGCACCATATGCCATGGACTCAACGTAAAGAAAGAAATACTTTAAGAAAAAGCTTTTAAAGTAGAGAAGGGAAAGACAGGGGGGAGAATACTTATTGTCATCAGAACTGACTCAAAGAGGAAATAACATGCATATTCAATAGGGGTGTAGAAATCTACCTTGCAGGAAAATAGAAGGGAAATGAAATATGAGAAAAAATGCTAAGAGGAGATTTACTGGGGGAGGGAGTGGTCAGCACTAAAACACTTTTGCAAAGGGACAGGGTAAAAGAGTATGGGGGGAGGGGCAGGGATTAACTAATTAATTAAAAACATCAATACAAGTTTCTCTGATAAGACTTCAATTCTCAAACATAGAAGGAACTAAGTAAAATTAATTAAAAAATAAGTTATGCTTCAATTGATAAATGATCAAAAGATAGGATCTGTGCCCAATGGGGTATAAATTCATGCATATCCTTTGACTTACCACCACCACTACTAGACATGAATACCAAAAGAGATTTGGGGGTGGGGGAGAAATGACCTATATGTATCAAAAATATTCATAGCAGATCTTTTCTCAGGACAAAAACATTTAGAAATTGAAAGAATGCCCATCAGTTGGGAAATGGCTCAATAAATTATGGCATGTGTTTATAGTGAAATATTACTGTTCTTTGGGAAATGATAAGCAAGATGATCTCAAAAAAATTAACAAAAAACCTGGAAAGTCCTCCATGAACTCAAAGTGAAATTTATTATTATACAAAGTAACAGCAATACTCTGGGATGACCAGCTGTGAATGACTATGTTATTCTCAGTAGTACAATCATGCACAACTATTCTAAAGGACTTTATGGATGAAAAATTCTATTCATACCCAGAGAAGGAATTGATTATGTCTGAATACAAATTGAAGCATTCTCTCTCTCTCATTTTTAAACTTAATTTTTCTTGAGGGTTTTTATTTTCATTAGGATAGAAGATCTTTGTTTTCCTTCACAATTTGATTTTCATGGAAATGTGCTGCATAATTTCATATGTGGTTTCTTAATTGTAGGCAGAGAAAAGAAGGTAGAAAACCTAGAACTCAAAAATTTTAAAAACAAATGTAAAAAAATGTTTTCTGTTGTTTTGAACTGGGGAAAAATATTAAATAAAGTTTGTTTGTTTTTTAAAGAAAGTGCTTAAATCTTAGTTTAGAAGGCAAAATATTTCAAAAGTTCACTTTCTAACAAGACAATTTTTAACACAAAAAAGTACTGATGTCATTAAAATTAAAAAAAAAAACTTGTTATCCACAAATAAAAATGTTTCTATCGATCCACTACCTGCATATCAGTTTTTCCAATGAGAAGCAATGATTTTGCAGTGATCCATTTAATTATTCTTGTCCATCAAGATTTTCTTGTTCCTTAATGCCAAAGAATGTGAAAGTATAAAAATAGCTAGAGAAATGGAAATATATGTATGTACATACGATTATATTTATATAGTTTTTCAAATATAGTTTACATTTGTACAATACAGTGGTTTAAAGAGGGACAAAATTTAAAAACTTAGACATGATTAGCCCCATACTCTAAACCATTTGTACAAGTTAGGTATAAATTAAACATTAAGCAGCCTTTTGTTTGCCAGAGAATGTCACAACTCTGAACTTTGGTAAACAGAGCTAGTTATATAGAAACTAGGGAAAAACTAGTATTACCTTGCCTCATCAGCATTAACTGATGTTCATGTCTTGCTGCTTCCATTTCTGCCTCTAGTTTTTCTTTGGCTTCCCTGATGTTTCTATCAACCTGCTCCCGCTGCTGCTTTTCCATTTCATCCAGTGCCTTCCATCGTGATGCATACTCAAATTCAAATGTCCCGGGTTGAGCAAATCTAGGAGGCTGTTCTCTTTCCCTAAAATTATATTTAAAAACAAATACTTTCCTCAAATACCTTATTTTCAATTTTAATTCATATCCATTTATATACAGGTAGCTCTCAAATTATGAAATGATTTTGAGTTTTTTGAAAATGGAAAAGATTTTCCACAGAAACTGAGTCATAAATGGTAATTAGGATTTTAAGCCGGTGAACATATACCAAATTAATCACAACATATCTGAAGCATAATAATATCTATTTTTCAATTAATATTAACAGTTATAACCTATTTCTGTGAATATCTATTTCCTGTCACAACTAAGCATTTCATAAAAACAATTACCACCTCCAACCCCTCTTAGCAGCAACAATAGAAACTTTTTCCATAAACCACCCTGAGAGCAGAATAAAGGACTTGATAAGGTTATATATTTCTTCAGCTCACAAAGACCTGAGTTAAACTAAACCCCACTTTTCATTAGATATGCATTACCCCTTTAAATTATTAAATAGGAGCACTTAAGTAATAAAAGTAAAATACTAAATCGCTTGCCATTCTGGAAGCTGGAAATTCCTATTAACTGCCAAATCTGCACATCAATATGCAAAATGATATTTATAATTATCATAAAGCATCCTATTATCCTGAAGTGACTATGAACTGAATAAAGATTAAAGTGTCTTCAATATAGATTGTGTTAAATATACTTAATCCTACTCTATACAGATATATAGATATATATGCTCATTTATATCTCTATATATATTTAATCTATACACATATATCTATATATACTTAATCCTACTCTAGTTCTATGAAAATTTGACAGTCCAATGGGATATGTAATAACTTCATATTAACCAAATTAACTGATTAACCAATTATGTATTATGTCAAAGAATGTAATAAAAACATCATTATAGTTGCTTTTTACAAGTAGCTTACTTATGATACTGTTGTGTCTTTTGCATTAGTTTCTCTGGTAGTCCATCTTCATCATCAAACTGTTCCATGGGCTCCACGATGACTGGCCGAGGTGTTCTAAAGAAGGAAAAAAAATTTTTAAATGAAAATGAAGATACTTAAAATTAGCTTTCTGAGAAACTGATTTTGTCTTATGTAAATTTTCTCATCAACACATTTATTGTAATATTTCAGAATTGTGTTCAAAAGAAAAATAAATTTTGTTTAATTAAGTTACATTCTTCAAGTTGGATTAGAGATGTTTTTAATAATAAATGTTTCAAATTAACATTAAATATTTGTTTTTATAATAAGGATATATATTCTTTTTTTCATGGCTATTCTAACCCACCTAAAGTATAGTTAACTGATGAAATTCAGAATGAAAGGCTAAAAACAATTTGTTTTTTTAACTTCTGGTCAGCCAATCTTAGGTGCAGGTATAATTAATTATATTTAGGTATAATTATTTACAAAACTAATTTAGAGTAATAACAAATTTTCTCTTTTATGATATAAAAACTTATTTGAAATAATTGATGCTATGTAGCTCACCAGAAAAGTAAATTTATTGTATACTCTTTCAGATTCCTAAATTCCCCATCCTAAACCAATGCTCAAATAACATATTTAATAATAGTTGTTTGAATAATACCTCTACATACTTCCTAGCCTAAAAAATCTACTTTTCTCTGTTCAAGAACCAAATCTGTGGAACAAAAATCTGAGAATCTCAACACAAGCCAACCAATTTTGCTTATAGCAGGAAAGCAAACAGTAAATATTTGAAAGACTGGTAATAATTCTCTAGAAACAAAAGCTTATTTCAGATCCAAACTCATGACACATATTTAGCATTAGATTCTATACTTTATCATTTGATTCTTTCTTAACTCTGCAATAACAAGACTTTCTTTTCTTCCTCCTTCATAAAAATCACTTGTTACCAAGATCGAGAACTCAAGCTTTAACTATTAGCAAATTAAAATCCAATGAACATTAAAAATGGCTTTGTAAGCTAAAACATATTAACAGTTTCTAAGCATTTATTGAGCATCTACAATGTGTGAAGCAATGTGCTATTATTAGCACATTTAAATCAGAAAAATCCTTTTTCTGATTTAGTTGTTTTAAAACAACTAAATTTTAAGTAGCTTTCTTCTAAAATTATTTCAGCTGCTTACAACAGTGTATCCAAGATGCCTGTCAACTGTATTGAATAAGCTTCTTAGTATTTGATAGGAATGAGATGGGACTTAATTAGTTTGAAACTAATAAAGAATTTAAAATATCAGGAAAAAAGAAACAGGGTGTAAAATCCAAAATGTATATAGTATTCCAAGCATCCCTTCTCCACATTACCTACATGATGGGTTTGAGTTCCTAAGTAACCCTCCCCTACCTCACTTAGCCTTTTCTAGCAGTACATAGGGAAAAAAATGAAAATATTTTGATAATACCCTACCAAAGTAAGGCTGAAATAGGATAAAGGTTGTGTAACCCATAAAGAAAAGACAACTTGGAGAACAAATGATGAACTCAAGATGCAGAAGGAAATATTTTTGGATATGATCAATGTGAGGATCCAATTTGCTTAACTATGAATAACTGTTACAACAATAATGTCATCCTTATTTTTTCCCCAATTGGGAGGGGAGAATATAAAAGTAGAAAATAAATTAATTGGGAAATATTTTTGAAGAGGCAAAACAAAGAACAATACCTACCTGACATTTAAAAAAAAAAAAAAAAAAAAAAGTAAGATTAATTGTGTTTAAATCAAAGCGAGAAAATCTTACAAACCATAATTAATGTGGAACTACTGAGAATTTTTTTTTAAACCTGAAGGTTAGAATTATACAATTTTTAATAGGCATAGCTAGAAGAGACCTCAGAGGGCACCTAGTACAACTCTCGTTTTCCAAATATAAAAACTAAAACTTAGAAAGATCAGATGACTGCTTAAGAACACTAAAATATTAACTGTTGAGAAGTAGGTTTAAAAGCAAGACAGCACCCTTTTCTGCTGTATCTTATTAATTTTTCCAAATTCCTATCTTTTGCGACTGAAGGCAGAGGGCTAATGCAGCTTATCTCTTGGCTTGTTTTCTAATGATAGGATTCCTAAGCTTTATATATAAAACAAAATCGCCTAACTATAATCATTTGGTTATTCTAAAAACTATCGAAAACAGTTTTCCTTTTTTTTTAATTAGTTCTTGGCAAATTAATTCCATACAATGAAAAGTAATTTCTCGTCACAACCCTCAAAATTCAACATGAGTAGGCAATTTTATTGTTAATGTTGTGGCAGTTAGTCTCTCATATAATTTGTTCGAAAAGACATTCTTACACATTTGTAGAAATTTTTGGTATGTTTTGGATAAAAGATTTTAGACATTTAGTGATGTTTTAAATAAATTTAAACAAGCACAAACATTTCCATGTATGAAAGAGAAAGCGGATTTTGTATGAAACAATTTCTAATATATGCAGCCTGTTTTGAAGTTAATCCAACAATACCAACACTGCCTTGCTTGTGCCCTTCTGAACTTTTCTTTTTTTCCTTCCTTTTTTAAACTTCCTTTACTTTTTTTTTAAACAAACCCCCTATTGAAATCGACAGTTCTAATCTATTTATTGGAAGTTGATGTTTCTTATCTACTTAACTGAAATAATTTCTTTGTTTTTTTGTTTTTTTTTGCTTTGTTTTTATAATTTTGCCTACTCTCCACCAGAGGTGGAGACTTGTGACCTAAGGGTTCAAACCCACAAAATTCCCAACCAAATTAAAATATAGCTGGGTTAGGGTTAAAAAAATAAATATGCAATGTAACTGTTAATTGGCAGTACCCTAAGTCAATAAATAGGCAGCTGGTGGGAATCCTTTGAGTTTGACAGTACTGTCTTATACCAATCTAGTTCCTGATTCTATCATTGCTATATAGCTAGGAATTTCTGATGTCAAGTAATAATGGTGACAGAAAGCCTTTTTGCCTTACTTTTAATATTACACACATGGAAAATTAGTGTTTTTTCCATTAGATATAATGCTAGGTGTTGGTTAACAATACTTTTACTAAAGAAAAGTCTTATTAAAAATAAGTCTTTATTGACTCTTAATTTATAAGAAATCAAGCCATTCTCCAATTGATAAATGGTCAAAGGCTATGAACAGACAATTTTCAGATGATGAAATTGAAACTATTTCCACTCATATGAAAGTGTTCCAAATCACTATTGATGAGAGAAATGCAAATTAAGACAACTCTGAGATACCACTACACACCTATCAGATTGGCTAAGATGACAGGAAAAAATAATGATGAATGTTGGAGAGGATGTAGGAAAACTGGGAGCCTGATGCATTGTTGGTGGATTTGTGAACGAATTCAACGAATCCAACCATTCTGGAGAGCAATCTAGAATTGTGCCCAAAAAGTTATCAAACTGTGCATACCCTTTGACCCAGCAGTGTTACTACTACTGGGCTTATATCCCAAAGAGATACTAAAGAAGGGAAAGAGACCTGTATGTGCCAAAATGTTTGTGGCAGCCCTGTTCTAGTGGCTAGAAACTGGAAAATGAATGGATGCCCATCAATTGGAGAATAGTTGGGTAAATTGTGGTATATGAATGTTATGGAATATTAGTAAGAAATGACCAGCAGGATGAATACAGAGAGACTTGGAAAGACTTACATGAAGTGATGCTGAGTGAAATGAGCAGAACCAGATTATTATATACTTCAACAACAATCCTGTACGAGGATGTATTCTGATGGAAGTGGATATCTTCGACAAAAAGAAGATATAATTCAGTTCCAATTGGTCAGTGAGGGATAGAATCAGCTATACCCAGAGAAGGAACACTGGGGAATGAGTGTAAACTGTTTGCATTTTTGTTTTTCTTCCCAGGTTATTTTTACCTTCTGAATCCAATTCTTCCTGTGCAACAAGAGAACTGTTTGGTTCTGCACACATATATTGTATCTAGGTTATATATAGTATAAGACTGCCTGCCATCTAGGAGAGGGGGTGGAGGGAGGGAAGGGAAAACTCAGGAACAGAAGTGAGTGCAAGGGATAATGTTGTAAAAAATTACCCATGCACATGTACTGTCAATAAAAAGTTATAATTTAAAAAAGAATACGTCTTTTACCAGTAGGATAAATACAGAGAGGCTTGGAAAAACTTACATGAACTGATGCTGAGTGAAATGAGCAAAACCAGGAGATTATTATATACTTCAGCAGCAATACTGTATGAGAATGTATTCTGATGGAAGTGGATATTTTCAACAAAGAGAAGATCTAATTCAGTTGTTCAATTGATCAATGATGGACAGGCTACACCCAGAGAAGGAACACTGGGAAATGAATGTGGACTACTTGCATTTTTGTTTTTCTTCCCAGGTTATATTTACCTTCTGAATCCAACTCTTCTTGTGCAACAAGAGAATTGTATGGTTCTGCACACATATATTGTATCTAGGATATACTATAACATATTTAACATGTATAACACCGCCTGCCATCTAGGGGAAGGTGTGGAGAGAGGAAAGAGAAAAGTCGGAACAGAAGTGAGTACAAGGGATAATGTTGTGAAAAATCACCCATGCATATGTTCTGTCAATAAAGTTATAAAAAATTTAAAAAAAAAAAAGAAGAAATCTTTTAATTACCCAAAGTTTCTCCAAGAAATTAAAAACCATCTTTTAATACCAGCATTTTTCTGGTGATAACTTTAAGTTCTAAATTATGAAATTTTTATCTTAAGGGCAAAGGAAAGGCACAAGATGAACTTGAACTGGCAACTACTTATTACCAAAAAAAGTAAAATTATACAAAAAAAAATACAAAAGATATCATAAAAGTAATATTTATACCCAAAAAATGGGGTAGTCAAATATTAAAACTAAGGGAAAAATCATAGAAACCACAGTTCCATTGTGAATAAAGATGGTAGGTATAAACTTATAAAGAGGGACTTGGCAAAAGAGGATCAAGAATGGACAGTATATGCCATCTATATTAATGGAAAAATAGCCACATTCCTAAATTCAATGACCTGAACTCAGAGTTGTCTAAATAGCAACAGCATTTGTGGGCTACTGAGAGAATATCATTTTCATTGTTATCAATACATCAATACTGATTCTTTTTGTTTCTTTTACAAAGTTGTATCATTTTAAAGAACAACCACCTCCAGTGAAATCTCTTTTGGAGTCACATCCATGCCATCATTTTCATTCATCTTCATGCTTTCTCCTCTTTACATGCCTGCTCTTCCAATCTGTCTATAAACCATGCTAAAATTTCAGGGATGGGAGTTTGGGATTATACCTTTTGATTTCAGCAACGTAACTAAGTCCCAAGTAAGTAATTTCCTCTACTAATGAATTTATGTTATAAGAGTTGACTAGTGAAGTGGTATAAAACAAATGCAAACAAATCCCTCCTGACCACATACTCAGAAAACCACAAATTAACATTATGTATATTATACTAAATTTTTACTTACTTTATTAAACATTTCCCAGTTACATTTAAAAATGGTCCATTGCCCAGCTGCCACATATCTGACATCTCTGTCTTATAAGGCTGATTTGTCCAGGGTCCCAGCACCAGTGTATCAGAGGCAACACTTAAACCCCAGTCTTCCTGGAGTACCTTATCATCATCTTTGAAGCTACTAAGATATGTCTAACTCACTTACTTCTGCCATTTTCTTAGCAGTCATATTGAACTCAGCCCTCAGCATTCTGATTTCTCCACTTCCCACTACTAATAAAGATCACAAAGGAAATTTATTAACAAATTCTTTATTCTAATACTTCTTGATCTCACTTCAGCATTTGATGTTGTTGATTCCCTCTGTTCTTTTTTCTTGAGACCTATGTTCTCATACTACCTTGTATGCCTATGTCCAAGCTACTCCCTATACTACAAATGCCATTCTTCCCTCTTTTTCTTTTAAAACTCAAAACAAATGATACTTCTCAGAGAAGCGACAAAACAAGTAGATCCTTTAGACTTCACATAATTTTTAAACAAACCTATTGCTAATACTTTAATGCGTTGTAATAGTCTATTATTTATGCTGAAGATATTCTACTACTAAGCTATCAAATTCTCAAAAGTACCAAAACTTTGTATCTTTACCCCAGCTTAACACTTAACCAACCTATCTTCCCAACCTCATTATATACATTACTCCCTTTCCTTTATTCTTCCACCCAATTAAAATGGTCTTCTCTATTCTTCAAGCACAATATGTATCCCTCATATACTCCCTTCCTCACCTCTACCTCACAGAATCCCTTTCATCAAATCATCATGGCATAATTCAGGTACCACACAAAGCTTTTCTTGATACCCAAAATGTTATTGTTCTCCCTACCAAATTATGCCTCCTCTCCCCTTCCCATACCCCCCACACACACACACACACACCCCTTCCCTGATAGAATGTAAAGTTCTAGAGAGAAAAAAATTTTTTTTAAATTTGTATACTCATGTGAACGAATCCAACCATTCTGGAGAGTAGTTTGGAACTATGCTCAAAAAGTTATCAAACTGTGCATACCCTTTGATCCAGCAGTGTTACTACTGGGCTTATATCCCAAAGAGATTATAAAGAAGGGAAAGGGACCTGAATGTGCACGAATGTTTGTGGCAGCCCTTTTTGTAGTGGCTAGAAACTGGAAAGTAAATGGATGTCCATCAGTTGGAGAATGGTTGAATAAATTGTGGTATATGAAAATTATGGAATATTATTGTTCTGTAAGAAATGACCAACAGGATGATTTCAGAAAGGCCTGGAGAGACTTACACGAACTGATGCTGAGTGAAATGAGCAGGACCAGGAGATCATTATATACTTCAACAACAATACTAGATGATGACCAGTTCTGATGGATCAGGCCATCCTCAGCAACGAGATCAACCAAATCATTTCTAATGGAGCAGTAATGAACTGAACTAGCTACGCCCAGAAAAAGAACTCTGGGAGATGACTAAAAACCATTACATTGAATTCCCAATCCCTATATTTATGCACACCTGCATTTTTTATTTCCTTCACAAGCTAATTGTACAATATTTCAGAGTCTGATTCTTTTTGTACAGCAAAATAACGGTTTGGTCATGTATACTTACTGTGTATCTAATTTATATTTTAATATATTTAACATCTACTGGTTATCCTGCCATCTGGGGGGAGGGGGTGGGGGGGTAAGAGGTGAAAAATTGGAACATGAGGTTTGGCAATTGTTAACGCTGTAAAGTTACCCATGCATATAACCTGTAAATAAAAGGCTATTAAATAAAAATAAAAAAATAAAAAATTGTATACTCAGCATCTGATAGGAAATAGCTAGTTAACTGATAGTATCTCTTAGTGTATTGTTAATCTTTCCCCTGGCCCTTAAATGTGACTTTCCCAAGGCTCTCAAGAAATTTCTTGGTCTTTTAAAATAATCTACTTCTATAATTACCAAAATGCTAATTGGCCACATTTTTATTTCTACAAGCTACCTCTCTTTAAAACTCCTATCTGATTATCATTAAATAAAGTTTTCTAATATACATATAAAATGTTTAAAACCAAACTCCTCTATTCTTTCCCCACAACATTTACCATTCCCCTAATTTCTGTTTCTGATGGTACTACCATTCTCCCACCTCCCACTCAAGCTTAAAAATTTTTGCTCTCTTCCCTGACAACTTTTAAGTACAAGTTGTAGAAAGCACAGAACCGCTATTTCTTCTCTTTCTGTTTTCTTCTTTCCTGATCTTTGTTGAGTGAACATATGAGACTAAATAGATTAGGACATAACCTTATGAGCTTCAAAAGATACAGTCCAGCAGTCTTTTGACATGGCAGCGTGAGGCACAGTTCTATAAACAAAGGAACAACTTATCTACTTATCTATGGCCTATGTCACATCAACTTTATAAGGACTCCTCCCCAATGAGAAAAGGACTACCAACATAGGGGAGGGAGGGGAAGAAGTTATGTAGGAGGAGTGGAGAATATCTTGTTAATACATCAAGTTTAACAAGGGATGGTTTACCTCTCAGATTTGTGGAATTTATGGCCAAAGAAAAATTAGAAAAACATTATGAAATGAAAAATGAATAATTTTGATTACATTAAAAAGTTTCTGCACAAACTAAACCAATGCAGCCAAGATAAGAAGGTAAACAGATAGCTAGGAAACAATTTTTACAGCCAGTATTTTTGGTAAAAGCTTCATTTGTAAATCAGACAGAGAACTGACTCAAAATTATAAGAATATAAGCCATTTCCCAATTGATAAATGTTTAAAGGCTAGGAAAAAACAATTTTCAGATGTAGAAATTAAAGCTGTTTCTAGTCATATGAAAAAATGCCATAAATCACTACTGATTAGAGAAATGAAAATTTAGACAACTCTGCAGTACCACCTCACACCTCTTAGAATGGCTAAGATGACAGGAAAATATAATAATACTAGAGGGTATGTGGGGAAAATGGAACACCAATGCATCACTGATGAAGTAATGAAATGATCCAAACATTCTGGAGACCAATTTGGAACTATGCCCAAAGGCTTTTATAAAACTCTCCATACCCTTTGATCCAGTCGTGTCTCTACTGGATCTATATCCCAAAGAGATTTCAAAAAAGAGAAAAGGAACTACATGTGGAGCATTTGGTTAAGACTTTCATGTAGCTTTTAAATAGCTGTTGCATTAATCCTTTAAGAAAGGAGGAAGGTATTTTAATATGTAAAGGTTAATATTTGGGCAATAGGCTCCCAAATTTTTTATTTCACAGAAACTTTTGGAAAGGCTGGTAAAGGCTATAGATTCCTTCTCAAGATACTGGTTTTAAATGCATAAAATATACAGGATCTGAAGCAACTGTGTAACTGAACTGAAGCAAATTCTATTGGAAAAAAAAAAAAAAAGGAAGGTGTTTTTTTTTAATACCCCTAATTAAGAACCTTGTCCTAACTGGGAAAAAATAAAATAAAATCACAGAATCATAGAACTAGATAGAAGAGTGTCTCAGAAGTCATTTTGTACACCCTTTTTGTGTTGTTTCTCTCACACCACATTTCTTAAGAGTACTTTGCCTGAAAACTTTTTTTTACTCAACAAAATCAATATTTTGTTCTATGTGTGTATGCACACAACGTGCGTGTGTACATGCCCCTTCCCCAATTTGCCAAGTTTGAGGAAAGGAATTCTATGTTTTTTTATTTCTCTAGCAATATCTTGCAAATAATAGACACTTTAAATAAGTGTAGGTTGGATTCTGAAGTGCAATTTATCCCCAGATCCATCATTTCCCAAAAATTAAAGGATTTTTCCCAGCATCAAAAATTAATTTAGTCAGTAGTAGTCCAGAAGGATGAACTAGAATTTGATTATGGAGATGTATGAAATGATTACAAAGATAAAGGAGATTTTAATAATGAACAAGAGTCTACAGGTTCTGGCAATAATGTCTGGGCAGCTGCTCTGGTTACTGGATGAAATATTTAGTTATTGAAGTGCCAAACCTTATAACATCATAAAGCTCAACTGAGTTCAATAGACTTCAAACATAAACCTCTTGAGCTAATAAGGATCTGATTATACAATAATTCAAATGTCCTTCCTGTTTATTGGGGTAGCAAGAGGAAGATAAGGATAAAGTTGAAACAACAGAATAGTTTAGGTGGCTATTCTGGTTTTCTACTGCAATTACCCAATATTGGGTATTGCAAAACAGAACTATACATTTCAATATTCTAGTGTGTGTGTATATTCAATTATTTCATGAGCTATTAAGATATAATAGAAATTTCACCTTTTTTAACACCATTTGTATTTTGTTCACTCACTTAAAAAAAAAGTACTGAATATCCACTAAGGAATTGGTGCAATAATATGATAGAAAGATATAGAACTGGTCACTGTCCACATGGGATTATTTGTGATCTAAAAATCACACTGCAGACAGTTGAAGTGATCTTTGAAGCTATAAATAAAGGATATCATTAACTTACGTTGTTAACAAGAATGCTCCATCTCCACATCTCTCCAGGGCCTTTCGTGCTGGAGGTTTTGCAGCAAATTCTACAAAACCTTTTCCTGTTGCTCGTCCGCGATCATCCACTACTACAACAGCTTTCTCCACAGGACCAAATTGAGAAAATGCTTGCTCTAGAAGCTCATTAGAAACCACAGGTGAAAGGTTCTTGACAGTTAAGGCAGCTCCATGAGTAGCAAATCGAATTCGGAGGGGTCTGCTTTTCAAAATAGTGCCATCCAGCTCTGCTTTTGCAATTTCAGCCAGAGTTCTAGACTCCTTTTTTAAGGGAAAAAGAGAATTTACACATTATTGTACGCATTCTTAAACCTGCTGTCCATGCTGAAAAGGCATCATAAAAATTTTATTTTGCCTATCTCCCTCCTATTCCCCCCTCCCCCCCACACACACAGCTTTATGAAAAGTAGTTAATTCACATCCTTTCCTCATTATCTCTATTTTCCTATTATTTCTACATTCTCTAACCTATAAAATGCATTGCACATGGGGGATAAGGGAGGTGGGATCGGGTTGAGAGGCGAAATTTATCCTTCCTGGAATATGTTCCAGAGTTTCAAGCACTAGGAAAAGCATCCTTTTCTTGACACAAATTTTATTATCTCCAAGATGGAATAATTTTTAAAAAGTAACATACAACAAATAACACATCATCTCAAGACAACCTATATTTTAGTACTAACATCAATCTCAAGGATTAATGTTAATAGCCCACAGGGAGAAATCTTACCTATTTTATATGATAGATGAATTTAAACTATTTAAGACCTTCAAAATCATCAGAACAAAGTCTTTAAATGTGCTAGACGTAAAAAATAAAAAAAATTTTAAAAGGTCAATCTGAATGCAATGTTTTACCAGTATATGATCTTATGCCTGAACTGCAAATTGGCTGAACCTTAATTTATAAAATTGGAACAGTGCTTTCTTTCAGAGCTTGAAATTAGAATTTTATAAGTATTAGCAATTATTATGAAATTCACCCTATTATGCCTAATCTGCTTATTTTAATTCAAATATAACTAGGTATGTTTCAAACTATTTCGTTTTCAATCTTTGGTTTTAAGGGGTCCTAATGATCATTTAGACCAATTACCTTACTTAAGAATTTCGATTCTTACGTCAAAAGGATCAGAGAATCTAAGCACTTGAAAGATTCCTCTAGTAACATGGAACCCATCCATTTCATCAAAAATAACTTCCATTCCTGCAACATCAGTTTTGATAAGTTTTCTAATACTGAAACAACATTTAACTCTAAAATCTATCCACTAGTCTAAGACCTATTTTCTGGATTCAAGCAATAAAAGACTAATTTCTCTTATATAGGAAAAGTATAATTTTTTTGTTTCCCTAAGCCTTCTTTTATCTAAGCTAAACATTTGCCTTTCTCAATTTTTTCTCAATTTTTATGGTCTCATTTCAAGACCCCTCCATCACCTGGTATATCTTCCTTATTACCAAAGTCACAAAGCCCTGGGACTGCAACTCATATTTCTTATCTCCCAATTCAAGGCCCTAGTTTCTAGTACACAGCATTCCTTGAATTCTACTGTTTTATGTTATTTAAATATGCTTAAAGGCTAATCAAAAAGAAATAAATTAATTTGTCAGATGTATAGTAAAGTCAAAGAACTTTTTAAAAACTGTGGCTTACCTCCAACAAAAAACAGTTTGAATTAATTAAAATAACTTGAATTAGCAATGCTTGCAATTGTTTGATTAAACTAATCTGACCACAAATTACTTAATAAAACTAGTACTTAATATGTGGGATGTTTCTTTTAAGTGGTTCCATTCCCAAAGAAGAAATACAGCTACAAAAATCACTTCAACTCCTTTCTCAATGAAAGAAATTTTCCAAGGTGGTCCTTACAACATTTTCACAAATTCTGAAGTGCTACCAGAAAAATGACTGGCAGTCATAAACAATCCATCAAAAATTATTTCATATAAATGTAAAATCCCGAAAGAGAACTTAAAAAGATAATCTAGTCTAACATCCTTACATTTTAACTTTCATCATTAACACTTTCCAAGATTAGAATAAAACTCATACTTCATATATATGAATCATACAATCATGATTTAAGAACAAGAAAGTACTATAGGGGGCAGCTAGGTGGCACAGTGGATAGAGCACCAGCCCTGAAGTCAAAAGGACCCGAGTTCAAATCTGACCATTTCCTAGCCGTGTGTGACCCTGGGCAAGTCATTTAATCTCAATTGCCTCAGCACAGAAAAAAAAAAAAAAAAAAAAAAAAGAAGAAGAATTCTCAGGGATAGCAATTCTCAGAAAAGAAAAGATGGCCTCTAAGAAGAATTTTATCTTTATTTGTCAAATGGTGGTATTTTTTTTCTCATATAATTATATTGCTATAATTGAGTTTGATGCTATGCTACTGAACACAATCCACTGTAGAGAAAAAAGCAAGATTTTTCTAAGTATATTATCAAAATATAAGACACCTAAATGTCTTACAGGAATTCTTCAATTTTAATGGTAAATGCCTTTCTAAAAAGCCATGCTAACAAACTTTCTCTCAATGACTTCCTATGAAAATAGAACCACATTCCTAAAAGGGAAAAAAAATAATTGTTTCTTAAAATAACCCCACTTCCTCCAAAATTAATTACCAACTTCTTCCCCCAATCACAGGCAACTATCAGCAGAACACTAGATATGCTTTATCTGGATCTATTTATTTATTTTTAAGACAAAATATTGGAGATTAGGCACTTTTTAAGCCTATTAAAGTCTTGGCCATCCAAATAGCAGATTTGATGGTCCCACAGAAAAAGATTTTATAAGTGGCTTTAAGGAGCAATTTTTTGAAGTCTAGAAAACACACAAGGGCAGGAACAGTGTAACAAAAAGCTGAATTAATTCCATGATTGCCATAGTTGCTCTCTGATTTACCCTTTCCCAATATACAGAAGAAATTCTAAGAACAGTATCATCAATGCTTCTGCATCACTGTAACTGGGGAAAAGCAACAATGGCAGTAAGGAATGAGAAAAAGGAGTCTATCTCCATTTACTTAAAACAAAATTTTTTATTGGGTTGGGGAGATTTTTACAGCACACTGGATAAAATCAGTTCTACTTCTCAAAAAAAAAAAAAAAAAAAAATCTCAGAGTGATCACAGAGCCATAAAGACAAGGGGAACATGAAATTTTTGCTATTTTGTCTTCAGATAACTTATACACCCAATTATGTCCATTACAACAAAATGAGGGGCTAAGGCAAAGTTTAAAAAAAAAAATGGGAATGTTATTTTCCCCCAGTTTTACATAAAAACAATTTTTTTAGCATTCATTTTTAATGAACCAAATCAGCTCCAATAGAGCAGTAATGAATTGAACCAGCTACACCCCACGAAAGAACTCTGGGAGATGACTATGAACCATTACATAAAAATTCCCAATCCCTCTATTTTTGTTCGCCTGCATTTTTGATTTCCTTCACAGGCTAATAGTACACTACTTAAAACTCTGCTTCTTTTTGTATAGCAAAATAACTGTTAGGACATGTATGCTTATGTTGTATTTAATATATACTTTAACATACTTAACATGTATTGGTCAACCTGCCATGGGGGAGGATTGGAACAAGAGGTTTGGCAATTGTCAATGCTGTAAAATTACCCATGCGTATAACTTGTAAATAAAAAGCTATTAAAAAAAAATTCATTTTTAAAACTGAGTTCCAAATTCTCTCTTCTTCATTTTGAAGGCAAGTAGTGTATAGGTTTTACATGTGTAATTTTTCAAAACAAAAAGTTAACTTTTAACTCTACAAATATCCTGTTTTCCCATTATTCTAATGTCAGTATTATAAACTGACGAGGTTGTTCATACTAGGTAAAAACGGGCTAATAAATTATCTAATACTAAACTTAGTTTTTAGTTTTTTTAAGAAAACTTGAGTTTTGAAAATTTAATTCTTAACATAACTAGTTTGGTTAATGGCTCCTACTTTGATAAATACTTGTTTGACAATACTAGATGATGACCAGTTCTGATGGATCAGGCCATCCTCAGCAACGAGATCAACCAAATCATTTCTAATGGAGCAGTAATGAACTGAACTAGCTATACCCAGAAAAAGAACTCTGGGAGATGACTAAAAACCATTACATTGAATTCCCAATCCCTATATTTATGCACACCTGCATCTTTGATTTCCTTCACAAGCTAATTGTACAATAATTCAGAGTCTGATTCTTTTTGTACAGCAAAATAATGTTTTGGTCATGTATACTTATTGTGTATCTAAGTTATATTTTAATATATTTAACATCTACTGGTCATCCTGCCATTTAGGGGAGGGGGTGGGGTGGGGGGGTAAGAGGTGAAAAATTGGAACACGAGGTTTGGCAATTGTTAATGCTGTAAAGTTACCCATGTATATATCCTGTAAATAAAAGGCTATTAAATAAATAAAATAAAATAAAATAAAAAGATAAATACTTGTTTGAAAATGTAAATATAATTACATTCAGAGCATGCATATCATGTATTCACTATCATGAATTTTCCGTTTATTGCATGGTCACTGCTTTTAGCAGATATTAGAATTGTATTAACAAGCAGGTATATAAAACTCACTTTTTTGTATGAAAATACTGAGAAAATACAGTATTTTAAAATTCTGCTCATTAAGTAAATCATGTTAAAGAAAACAAACTTTTAAATTATAAAACTACGTTACAGAGCTATCATTAACAAAGTCACCGAAAACTGAAGCCTTTCCTCAAACTAACAGCAATTTTCTATCTTTAAGAAATGCACAAAAATCAAGATTTCCAAATGCTAATCAATCCAGTAGCCAACAGTGACTCGTGAAGATTTAGGATTAAACAAAACTCTCACTTTTCTGAGAAGTAGTAAACCATTGCTGTAGAAAGAGACATACCCAAGTAATGGGTGTGTTTGTTTAATTTGTAATTGTACTTTGGGACTGTCTTTAGAAGTGAAAGTTGGGCGTATGAAAGAGTGAAAGTGACAAACATAAAAAGAAAAGCATTAATAAAAGTGAACCGTACTAAATCGTTCCTCCTCCCAAACTCTTCCTAACACTGTCGTTCTTCATGCCCGCGCTAAAACACTAGCATTATGACCTGAAGCTTTAGAAATTTAAGTCTGTATTTGCACCAGAGAAGATTTACACTACTTTGATGGATATTCTGTTTGTTAAAAGAGCACCCACCTTCCCCCAAATTAACTAATGCCAGTCACTTTGCCCAACCACTGGCAACTACCAGCGGAACCATGGACAGCTGTTCTACACTAGATATGCTATATCTGGAACTATTTATTTTAAGACAGTATTTCAAGACAGACCCTTTTTAAATCTGTGAGCCTATGAAATAGTGTGCCTTGGCCGTTCCCATAGCGATTCTGAACGTCATATAGGTGTTTTAAATATAACGTGAAAAAATAGGCCTTTCTCAATAAGAAATTTCCTGAGTTTTCAACTGAACCTTACTCACAGAGCATACCCCCCTAACCTTCTCTCGCGACTTCATTAGTGGCTTATTCCCGTGTCGACCCTCTAAAGAGATTTCTTTTTCTCCCAATACAAAGAAAGCCCGGTCTGAGGCGCCTCCTGCAGGACAACGAGAGCAAAGCGCTCCCTCGGGACCGGCTAAAAAAGCGAAATTTACAACAGTCAGAAAAGAGGATTTTAAATCGGGACAAGATCGGCTGCGGTGAGCAGCCAGGACTCGAGCCCGAGGCTAACTGCCAAGCATGGGGGAGCCGGACGTGGAGAAGGCGAGGGGCGCCCGGCAGTCCCGGAAGAGGCCGCACGCGGCTGGTAACGTAGGGGCAGCCATGACGCCGGCCCCTGGGGACCCTCGGGGAGGAGGGGAGGGGCGCCCGCGCGTGTCAACGAGCCGAGAGCTCCCAGGCCCTGGGTCTATCCCTCTCTCTCACCAGACGTATGAAGCCAAAGCCGCGGTCCCGGTTGATGAAGACCTCGCTAGGTTCCCCGTAGCGCTCAAAAAGCCGCTTGAAGTCCTCCTCCGTGATGTCCGTAGGGAGATTCCCCACAAAGAGGCGGCAGCGCTGCGTGTAGGTTTTTTCTCCCGGCTTCAGGAAGCTCTTGATGTCGATGGTGAAGCCCATCTCTTCCTCCTGGTGGTCCTCCTGGGGCGCCGAGGGGGGCGGCGCCTGCTCCCCGGCTAGAGCAAGCGCCATGGCAGCCGCAGCCGCCGTCTCGCTCTCCCCCGCAGCCGACTCCAAGGCCCGCAGGCGCGCCGGGTTTTTCTCGATCCGCACTTGCTTCAGATTTCCTCTCAACATGATCGCTCCCCCAAATTCGCTGTTAGTCTGGGGGTGGGAATATGTCCGCAAGGTGAAAAAGAAGGCCGGGCGAGCCGCAAGACCGAGCCGGGCGTTCAGCTCCCACTTCACACACCCGAATCGCGGAAACAGCGCTTTCAAAATGGCGCTGCCAGAAGCTGCAGCTAGTTGTAACGTAGCCGAGCCCAAGCCCCGCCCTCGCCGTCTGCTGCGGCGCCGCGCCCTCTGCGCCTGCGCACTTCAGCCCCTGGCTCGAACTTCTCCGTAATGTCTCTTTTTGACCGAGACGAAGAAGCTCCTTCGTGCACATGCGCGGACAACTGCGCTCTGACCGCCTTACCCTCGCTAATTAAGGAGAATCTGGCAGTGCGTGCCACGTGAAGCTTTAGGATGCATTTGCGACAAAAATTAAGTTCTGCAAGCAGTGTCAAACAAATGGATGAGAACCGGATTTTACATTGTTTCGTCAGCCAGGCTCTTAGACAAAGTGAAGAACTGTCCATTTCCACACACAGTGTGAAATGTGTCTGTAGTGACTGTGGGTAGCTAACTAACGCAGTTAGTAATGATGATCCATATTTATATAGCAGTCTAAGGACCTGGAGTGCGGATAGTAGCATCCTCATTTTACAAGTGAAGAAGATGATTAATAGTAATTATGCATCCACTTAAAATTTGCAAAGCATTTTAAAATCCCAGTTGATCCTCTTGGAGGCGCTAAGTGTTATTATTCTCATTTTACAGACAAGGAAACTGAGGCAGAGATTAATTGATTTAGCCGAGATCACACGTCTAGTATGTGAGGTTGAATGTGAACTCAGGTCCAGGCTCAGCTCGCTATGGGCTTTAACACCCATCAACCAAAAAAACTCATCTCTTCCAAGTAAAGTGTTAGAAGACTAGAGCAGTTGGAGGGGGGCAGCTTTTAAACACCATGCAAAAGGGTTTGTAGTTGATGCTGGATGTGATAGGGAGTCGCTGTGGTTTATTAATTAGGGAGTGACATGATCAGACCTATGTTTTAGTAAATCATCTTGGTGGCTAATTGGAGGGTGGATTAGAATGGGGAGAGAGTGGGTGTAGGCAGACTCACCAGCAGTTACTGAAGCAATCCAGGTGTAAGGGAATTGCTGCGGTGTTATGAGCCGGAGCTCTGGATTTGAAACAAAGGATTCTTACAAGGTACTAAGTCAGTGTAATTGACATAGACAATGATTATTTAGCATAGTATTTAACAGTTCTCTAGTTCAGTATATGTGCTTAGTGCTTACAACCGTTCTACAAGATTCACACCTTTAAGAGAGCATACATAAGGGAGGAGCCTCAACCAGGATTCCGTCCCGGAGATTCAGAAGTCAGAGAAGGCAGTCGGCGAGAGCTAGGGAAGACCAGAGAAGTGGTGGCACTCCCCCTGCCTCCCCCACAGAAATCAAGACGCATTCAGGAGGACCTCAAGAAGCTGGCGGAAAGCATTTTGGATCTCCTTCCCAGGCTAATTGTACACTATTTCAGAGTCCGATTCTTTTTGTACAGCAAAATAACGTTTTGGTCATGTATACTTATTGTGTATCTAATTTATACTTTAATATATTTAACATCTACTGGTCATCCTGCCATCTGGGGGAGGGGGTGGGGGGAAGGAGGAGAAAAATTAGAACAAAAGGTTTGGCAACTGTCAATGCTGTAAAATTACCCATACATATAACTTGTAAATAAAAGGCTATTTAAAAAAGAAGAAGAAGAAGAAGAAGCTGGCAGAAGAAGCAGAGAAGACAAAGGACTGGCAGCAGGAGCTTAAACTCTTGGAACCAAGGAAAGAGTAGGCCTCTAAGAAAGCTTACCAGGCCCCAGGAAAGGAGACAAGACTTGGAAAGAGACAATAAAGGATTTGGACTTTAATTCCTGGCTGCATTTGGGGTGATTACTGAACTGAAATGAAAGCTGCTCCCAGAAGCCCCCCAAGGAACCTGCTCCCAGAGAACATTACATTTTTTTTTTTTATTTAATAGCCTTTTATTTACAGGATATATGCATGGGTAACTTTACAGCATTAACAATTGCCAAACCTCTTGGAGAACATTACATTTTAGAGAAGAATATTATCCTGGGGAGTGATGATGGTGTCAGTGGAGAAAAGGGGGAGTGCTGGAGAGTTTCTGCAAAAGTAAAACTGGCAGACTTTGGCAATAAAGTGATGAGAGTGAGACACAGTAATAAGTCAAGGTTGATTTCCAAATTAAAGGATGAGAGATGGGGAGGAGTCTAGAATGACTCCTAAAGTAGGAGTCTGAGATCATCTTGTTGTACCCTTTAGTAATAGAAAAGAGACAAGGTTTGGGGGGGAAGATAATAAGTCCTATTTGGACATGTTAATTTTTAACAAAATAGTGGAAAACATACATTTGTGAATTGGAAACTACTCTCCTAAACCCACATCCGTTCACATGAGCAGGCTGGATCCCCAGAGTTCCTGAACTACATCTCCTCAGCTAGGGATGGGAAGGTTGAGAGGTATCTTTCCAGTTTTCTAGCTCACATGCACAGCAACCCATTGTGCTTCCCAAGATGAATATAGGTTTTTATGATATTAGTCAACCAGGCTTCATTAGTTTTTACTTAGAAAGGGGCAAATGCAATTCCAATAGACTTGTGATGGAGAGAATCATAAGCATTCAGAAAGATTATGGGGACTGAATGTGGAGCACAACATAGTGTTTTCACCTTTTTTGTTGTGGTGGTTTGCTTGCTTGTTTTTCTTTTCTCATTTTTTTTTTTGATCTGATCTTTCTTGCACAGCATGATAATTGTGGCAATATGTATAGAAGAATTGTGTGTTTAACCTATATTGGATTACTTGCTCTCTAAGGGAGGGAAAATATGAGGAGGGAAGAAGAAAAATATGAAGGGTGAATGTTGAAACTATCTTTGCATGTATTTTGAAAAATAAAAAGTTATTGTAAAAACTTATTTTTTTTTAAAGGGGACAAATGAGGTGGTTTGGTTGTTACAGGTATACCTAGGAGATATTGTGGATACAATTTCAGACTACTAAATAAAGCAAATATCACAATAAACAAGTCGCATGAATTTTTTGGAAGTTATGTTTATACTATACTGTAACCTATTAAAATTATTATGTCTATAAAAATGTACATACTTTAATTAAAAAAACACTTTTCTGCTGTAAAACGTTAACCAACATTCTGAGCCTTCAGTGAATTCTAATCTTTTTGCTGGTGGCCTAAAAGGCATAGGGGACAAGCACAATTTCTAGAAACTTCTGAAAAATCTTCAAGCTATGCGCCTTAGAACTTTTCTTCTGGGTTTTTGTTAGAGGCTTGGATCTGAGTCAGAGGCTACCATTTAGCTGGTCCAGAGAATCTACTAGGATTTGGGAGGGGGTTTGTGAAGTGGGAGATGACTAACCTGAAACCAAAGCCCAGAGCTCTCCTCCTCACCCCCTTCTTCAGGGTTTAACTGAAGCAATCTCTCCTTTAATCTTTTGAACTGATTTTGAAATTTTATAAAGGACTCACAGAACATGACCAAAACTTATCAGTCAATCCATTCTGAACATGTCTTGTCAATGTCCCTCCAGATACCATCCAAGGACTTAGTCTCACGTGTTCAATTGATTGATTGAATACTGGCCTGTAGCTCTGTTCACATCTGATTTTAATCTAACAAGATTTATAAATGACTAAGATATTTGAGCTAAATGGAGTTCAGTGATATCTAGTTCCCCTGAAATAAAAGTCAGTTAGATGGTAAAAATAGACCATGGAGCTTGGAGTCAGAAAGATTTTAGTTCAAATCCAGCCTCTCACTAACTGTGTGATCCTGAGCAAGTCATTTGATCATTATCTCAGTTTCCTCAACTATAAAATGGTCATAATAGCATGGACTTCAGGGTATTTTGAGGATCAAAAGAGATTATGTTTGTAAAGCACTTAACACTGTGATTGCTATATAGAAGGCAAAATATAAATTCTCCCCCATAGAAAAAAAAACTCATCAGTTAATCAAAAATGTGTAGTCAGTATTTTCTGTGTGCCAGGTATTGAACATTTGCTACTGAATTCCTCTAAATATTTTTCCTGATGCCTTTGAAGTTGATTTACAGCAATTTAATTCAATTCACTATAGCAAGCATTTATTCAGTACCTACTATATGTGTTAGGACTGTGATAAACCAAAGGAATATTAATAATTCAGAGTTATTTTGAACTTTAAGGTTTACATATCACTTTCCTTACAATAATCCTATAAAGAAGGAAGTTTATGTATTATTATTCCCATTTTACAAATAAGGCTTAGAGAGCCAAAACTAGTTGATCATTAATCAAAGATGTCATAGTGAGAATTCTTTAGGTATAACTTAGACTAAAATGTTTCTCAAATCCCTTCCAATTATGAAACTCCATAGTTATATGAAGTGACTTGCCCATAATTATATAGCTAGTTAGTATTAAAACTAACATTTGAAGTCAGGTCTTCTGACTCCCAATACAGAACAATCTCAACTATACCATGTATCCCAACAAAACAATGCCTGCCCTAGAGGAAATTGTGTGAGTTTTATATTTAACAAATCTCTCCCACACAATCCCATCTACTTGAACTCATTCAAACTCTGATCCATTTAGAAGATAGTTTGTGCCTGGTTCCCTTTCAAGTACAAAATATCTTTTTTTTCAGCCTTTGCCCAATTCATCATCCCACGGCCTAATACAAGCAAGCTCAGAAACACTGATCTAGAAGAAGCAAGCATTTCCTCACTACCTCAATGCAACTTAAAAATTCTTCTACCAACAATATGATCATTCCTCCTTCCAGTTCACTATCTATAGTACCTTATTCAGTACATTGTTTCTATTAAATACTGATTTCCATGTCATTCTCTCTATCTCAAGGAATTCCACACTTAGCTTATAGTCTTCTTTCCACCACAACTCCCTGTTTCAGACTTGAATCTTGTGTAAGTTGATATCCTCTCAAGAATTCTGTATTTCCATCATCCTCCTTAATTTCTATGATCTGCCTCATCATTCCACTTTAGTTATCTGAACCATCTTCCTTCTTTACTCCTATTTTCACCTGCTGAATAATCCAAGACATTATCTCACAATCATGCTAACTGGCTGCACTTCTTATGTATGGAGAATGGCTCACAACTACTCCAGTATCTTTGCCAAGAAAACCCTTTAAAGGGATCACAAAAAATTGGACACAATAACAACTGAACAACAAATGATTTGCCTCTCTGCCAAAAGATGAAAGGTACTCTATCTTTTTTGACAAAATAGTCTGAGATATTTTACCAAATGCTTGACTAAAAATCTAAATAAATTATTTCTGGCCAATATGTATAGGTAAACGGAGACAGCGAACACCATCCCTCAAACAAAATTCCAACAAAAAAATTTAAGATTCCAAAAGATTGAATAACTATCAAGCAATCTAATGAGCAATTATAATAATTGACTTCTTCCACTCAAAACTTCACAAAAAATCAGCCAAAACATGTAAAAAGGGACCTGCCAGCAAAACCACTGTGGAGGCAAGCAAACCAAAGTGTTCTAATACAACTGAGTAACCAGAAACATCAAAGCCCATGTAACTCTGTATCCACTGATATCCAAAGTGGAAGGGTGCAAAGAAAAAGCCCCAATGTAGTGAGAAACTCACAGGAGGGATCTTGGAAGCAGTCCAAAGCAGCAGAGATCAGCATGGTGAGCCTGCATTCACAGAAATGTTCAGAGTAGGATATCTAAAACCCAGCAGCTCTGAAGTACTTAGTATAGTGTCCTGAGATACCATCAGGTCTCCTGAAGATCTAGTGTTCTAAAGAGATATAACCCCAAAAGTTGAATATCAGCAGAAGGACATGAAGGTTCCAGAGTAGGAACAAGCAGGACTGAGCCTTCCACTCAAACAACAGGAATAAGAGTCTGAATCTGTAATAAAGGCCAAATTCAGTGACAAAGACTAAAGGAAAGTAAATGACAGGTTCAGAGACCCCCCCAAAAAAATTTTAAACTAGAAGGAAAGACCATCTCCCTAACAACTTTAAAAAGAGACTTAAAGGGGGAAAAAATGGACTCCCATCCTGGTAGAAGATCAAAACTCAGAAATAAAAGTCAAAACTGCTACATTCAAAGCCTCCAAGAAAAATAAGAATTGGTCTCAGGCCATAGAAGAGTTCAAAAAGGATTTTGATAATCAAAGGGGGTGGGGGGAATTAAGAAAACAATTGAATTGTGCAAAAGGAAATACAAAAAGCAAAAATGGCCAAATGGAAAAGAGGAAATCTGACTGAAGAAAATAATTACTTGAAAATTAGAACTGAGCAAATGGAAGCTAATAACTTTATGAGAAATCAAGAAACCACTACTAGGCATTAATCCCAAAAGAGACTTAAAAAAAGAAAAAGATCTATATATACAAAAATACTTATGGAAATTGATGGGATGGCTATAAATTGGGGAAATGGCTAAACAAGTGTGATTTTGTGATTATGATGGTATATTGTTGTTCTATGGGAAATGAACAGGATGCTCTCAGAAAAACCTGGAAAATCCTACATGAAGTCAAGCGAAGTGAAATGTATTATGTACAAAGTAATAGCAGTGTTGTAGGATAATCAGTTTTGAATGATTTAGCTATTTTCAGCAATACAGTAATTCAAGATTATTCTGAAGGATTTATGATGAAAAATGCTGTCCATACCCAGAGAAACAACTATGTCTGAATACAGATTAAAGAATATTTTTTAAACTTTCTTTTTCTTGAGGGTTTTTGGAGAGGGGAGAGGGGAGAGAAATCTATGTTTTCTTTCGACATGATTTTATGGAAAAGTTTTGCATAATTTCACGTCTTCTACTGGGGGGAGGGAGGAGATTGGAGAGCAAGAGAGATAATCTGGAACTCAAAAGTTTTAAAAACAAATGTAAAAAATTGTCTGATACATAACTGGGAAAAATAAAAATATTAAAATTTTTTAAATCTACTATAGAAAGAAATCAAAAAGGAAAATTTCCAAGAATCCCATAATCAAAATCCAGAGGAACTTTGACATATAAACACTAGCAATCAGAGAAAGCAAGAAAATTAAATTTATTTGAGCAATTACAAGGAGCTGAATACTGAAAAGAAAACATCCTTATACGAAGAGATACAATGTATTTGGAAAAATAAAAGGATATTATAAAAAAAAGATCAAGAAAAAAAAAAGAATAAATGCAATTTAAACTTTGCCACCATCCTTTAGTTCACTTCTGTTATGGTAACTTTCTCTCAGAACCTCCATTTTGAGCAAGCTTCCAGAGCACCCATTCCTACAGACTTTTTCACTATACCCATTCCTATGTATCCTTCCCCTTCCCTTTTCAGGTTATCCCATTTTTTTAAAAAATTAGATTTATAGCTACTTTTTGTTTTTAATATCACCATAATATCCCATGTATTGAAGGAACTAATAGATTAATAAGGCTCTACTAGTACTTATAGAGTAGCCATCTAGGGGAGGGAGTGAGGGGAAGGAGGGGAAAAGTTGGAACACAAGGTTTTGCAAGGGTCAATGATGAAAAATTACCCATGCATTACCTTATAAATAAAAAGTTATTTCTTTAAAAAAGTAGTTATAGAGTACACATATATCTTTATATTAATAAAATAAACATTGGATTAAGTTATAAGGTATTGTAGGACTCTTTACTTTTAAGTTTGGGGCAGCTAGATGGTGCAGTAAATAGAGCACCAGCCTTTAAGTCTGAAGGACCTGAGTTTAAATCTGATTTTAGACACTTAACTTTCCTAGTTGTGTGACCCTGGTCAAGTCACTTAACCCCAATTGCCTCAGGGGAGAAAAAAAGGTTTAAACTCCTGACAACTGGAAGATGGCATTTAACATCTAGTTTACTGACTACAAATTCTTCTTTCAGTCTTAGTGGATAAATGCCTCTCTTTTCTTGACTTTCCTGATGTAAGATTCCTTTTCTGGCAGCTGAAAAATATGTTAATAAATCTATAGGTCTCTTAAAAAATAACATTTTTAATTGCAAAATACTACAGCTACAGGGCAAAGATTTCTAATCTCACTTTGACACAGGCCCTAATCCAATAGAATATCAGATTTAAGAGTGGTTCTACCCTGAAAACTCTCTGTAATATCTCCAACATGTCCACACTTCAATTGTTGCCAACAATAAGAATTTGGGTTAGAAAAGCCCTGGAGAAGTAGACTAATCAGATGACTTGCCTTGTCTGTCTGAATTATGTTCAAAACAAGTTTTCTAAGACTGCTGTAATTTTTAATTCCTTTTTTTTCTGTTAAGCTCTGTAAATCATTTCTTTGTCTCTGATCACTGAAATATCAAATGACCTGATTTGACTGGCAATAGCCAATCTTGCTAATTAAATCATTATATTGGGAAGTTTTATGTCTCAGACTTTTCCCCTTTTTAGATATAAAATCAACAGTATCTCTCCCCTCCCACTCCCACAGCCATCACATATGACAAACAATATTTTTTAAAAGAATAGAAAAATAAGAAAAAGTCATTACAACTAATTGATAAGTTGATAAGTCCAAAAACAAATGTAATAAGGGACCTTCCATCTCCACAAAGGGGTGGGTTGGGAATGTCTTCTGGTATCTCTTCATTTGTGTCCCACTTGATCTTTATAAATTTTGTTACATTTACAGTTGAATTTTTGGCGGGTTGTTCTTTTTATTTACATGGTTGTAGTTGTTGTGTATTTTGTTTCGTTGGTTCTGTTTACTTCATTCTTCATCAGTTCATATATATCTTTCTATGCTTTCCATTCATCACACGCATCATCTCTTACATTACAGTATTCCATTATATTCACCACAATTTTGTTTAATCATTTCCTAAATGATGGGCACCTACTTTGTTTCTAATTTTTAGCTATCAAAAAAATTCTGCTATAAATAGTCTCTGTGATGTCATCTCTGGTTCAAAAAGTAAGGATATTTTAGTCACTTTATTTGTACAGTTCCAAATTGCTTTAAAAAATGATTGTACCGTTTCATAACTCCACCAACAAAAAATTAGTGTGCCTATTTTCTCACACCGCTCTAGCAATGATTGTTGACTTTTTTTGTTGTTTTTGCAAATTTTCTGGGTGGGTAGTAAAACCTCAGACTTGTCTTGATTTGTATTTCTCTAATTATTAGAGATTTGGAACATTTTTCAGTGTAGTTGTGATCAATTTTCTTTTTATATTCAGAGGATAGGGTTATCTTTTCCAATTAGAAAATAAAACTGTCTTTTTGTTTAAATTTGTGTGCCTAGCTGGGCCTGGGACATAATAAGAGCTTACTAAATTCTTGTTGATTGTTTGCTCTGAAGGATATTTATAGAGTTAACTAAGGAAAATAGAAGACTTGAGGATGGATAGATCATTTTCTGAAAATTTGTATATTTCTTTTTTTAAAATTCTTTTTTATTTTTATTATGATTTATTATTCATCATTCATATTATTATTTATTATTTATTCTTTTTTAAATTAACTGTCTAAACTGAACATCACTAAATCAAAAACCAAACCATGTTTCTTTCTATTTTCTGAAACTATCACCTCTGTTTCAGGCGATAGATAGCATGTTTCCTCATTCATCCCCTGAATCTTGGATGATCACTACACTGATCAAAATTATTACACCTTTCTGCTTACCACTCTGCATCAATTCATAGAAATCTTTCCATCTCTCTGAAATAATTATTCCCTCCATTCTTGCAGTATAACAATATTTCATTAAAGAAAATTTGTTTTATCATTCCCTGATGAGTATCTCCTATATTACCAGCCTTTTTACCACATAAAAAGTGACTGCTAAAAAAAAGAATTTTTATATCTTTAAGTCCTTTTCCTCTTTCTGTGATATCTTTAGGGTAAAAGCCTAGAGTGATATAGCTAGTGAAACTTTGTGCCTAATTCTAAATTGCTTTTCAGAATGGTAGTACCTAGTCACAGCTCTACTATTAATGCCAATTTTTCAATGTGTCAGTTTTCCCATAGTCCCTTCAATATTTGCCATTTACTTTTTTGTCATCTTTGCCAATCTGATGAGTATAAAGTGAAATCTCAGAATTGCTTTTATTTGCATTTCTTTAATTAGTGATTTGGAGCATATTTTCATATGGTTTAGACATGACTTTTGGTGCATTTTTTAATATGGTTCTCAGAACAATTTTTTAATATGGATTGAGTTTTTTTTCCTTTGAGAACTGACTGTGATATCCTTAGACCATTTATCAAATAGGGAATAGCTCTTCTTATAACTTTGAAAGGATTCTGAGATGAGTAAATTTCATGCTCTCCAGACTATCCCATAAACAGAACAAATTGACTTCTCAGGGCAAACAGAATGATAAAACACTTGGGACAGAACAGGAGTCCTCCTTGTATAACCCCAGAAGATCCAAAGAAAGACCCCAGGCCAGGATTAATCCATGTGAAGTGTAAACATCTCCAAACTAGCTCCATAAAAACACCAAATGGCAACCTGGAGCCTCAGCCAAAACCACAGAAATTTTTAGCTCCCAAACTGAGTCAGGATGATTGAGGGAATCTTGACTGCTTAGGAGACTTGACCCTGGACAAGAAGAAACCAACACAGCAGGAGTGAAGAGGCAGTGGGGCAGGGCTACTGTTGGCCACTGGCACTTGCAGGATGGTGGAACCCTTAGTTTGGGGCTTCACATCAGAGGGGAGAACCGAAGTGAAGCTGAAGGAACCATCTCCCCACCCTACATCAGAGGTACACTAATACTTCTTATTTAAAAAAAAAAAAAGTAAATCAGCAAAGAAGTCAACCACAGAAACTTACTATAGCAAGAAGAAAGACCAGGGTTCATCGTCAAAAGAGGACACTTAAGTAAAAAACAGCTTCTTCTATTCCCAAAAAATAGACTGCTCCCTACCCAGAGAGAATTTATAGAAGAATTCAAAATAGAATTTTAAAAAATGAAAGATACTGAGACAAAACTAAAACTAAAAAGAAAAAACCATCCAAGAAAAACAAGATTATGAAAAAAAAAAAGTTAGCCAACTAGAAAAGGAGATACAGAGGCTCAAAGATGAAAATAAATGTTTTGAAAATTAGAATTGGGCAAGAGGAAGCCAGTGAAGGTATAAGAAACCAAGAAATAACAAAACAAAATATAAAGAATAAAAAAAAATAGAACAAAATGTGAAACATAAAAAAACAACAGATCTAGACAAATCAAGAAGAGAAAATATAAGATTAATTGGACTACCTTAAAGCTATGACCAAAAATAAAGAACCTTGACACAATAATGCAAGAAATAATTCAAGACAATTATCTGGAGTGATAGAACATGAAGGGAAAGTAGAAATAGAAAACATTCACGGATGACCACCTCAAAGAGATCCTTTGTGGAAAACACAAAAGTATATATATATATATATATATATATATATATATATATATATATATATATTATTTTATTTAATAGCCTTTTATTTACAGGATATATGCATGGTAACTTTACAGCATTAACAATTGCCAAACCTCTTGTTCCAATTTTTACCTCTTCCCCCCCACCCCGTCCCCTAGATGGCAGGATGACCAGTAGATGTTAAATATATTAAAATATAAATTAGATACACAATAAGTATACATGACCAAACCGTTATTTTGCTGTACAAAAAGAATCAGATTCTGAAATATTATACAATTAGCTTGTGAAGGAAATCAAAAATGCAGGTAGGCATAAATATAGGGATTGGGAATTCAATGTAATGGTTTTTAGTCATCTCCCAGAGTTCTTTCGCTGGTGTAGCTGGTTCAGTTCATTACTGCTCCATTGGAAATGATTTGGTTGATCTCATTGCTGAGGATGGCCTGGTCCATCAGAACTGGTCATCATATAGTATTGTTGTTGAAGTATATAATGATCTCCTGGTCCTGCTCATTTCACTCAGCATCAGTTCGTGTAAGTCTCTCCAGGCCTTTCTGAAATCATCCTGTTGGTCATTTCTTACAGAACAGTAATATTCCATAATATTCATATACCACAATTTATTCAGCCATTCTCCAACTGATGGACATCCATTCAGTTTCCAGTTTTTAGCCACTACAAAAAGGGCTGCCACAAACATTCGTGCACATACAGGTCCCTTTCCCTTCTTTATGATCTCTTTGGGATATAATCCCAGTAGTAACACTGCTGGATCAAAGGGTATGCACAGTTTGATAACTTTTTGAGCATAGTTCCAAACTACTCTCCAAAATGGTTGGATTCGTTCACAACTCCACCAACAATGCATCAGTGTCCCAGTTTTCCCTCATCCCCTCCAACAATCATCATTATTTTTCCTGTCATCTTAGCCAATCTGACAGGTGTGTAGTGGTATCTTAGAGTTGTCTTAATTTGCATTTCTCTGATTAATAATGACTTGGAGCATCTTTTCATATGACTAGAAATAGTTTCAATTTCTTCATCTGAGAATTGTCTGTTCATATCCTTTGACCATTTTTCAATTGGAGAATGGCTTGATTTTTTATAAATTAGATTTAATTCTCTATATATTTTGGAAATGAGGCCTTTATCAGAACCTTTGACTGTAAAAATATTTTCCCAGTTTATTGCTTCCCTTCTAATCTTGTCTGCATTAGTTTTGTTTGTACAAAAACTTTTCAGTTTGGTATAATCGAAATTTTCTATTTTGTGATCAGTAATAATCTCTAGTTCTTCTTTGGTCATAAAGACCTTCCCACAAAAGTATATTATTGCCAAATTTCAAAACCCCCAAAACAAAGAGAAAATTTCGCAAGAAATGAAAAAAAATTTAAATACACTAGAGCTACAATTAACATTGTACAGGACTTATCAGATGCCGCAATAAAAGACAGCCTGTTCTAAAATCATATATGCCAGCAATCAAAAGAACTAGGCCTTTGGCCAAAAATATCATAACTAGCAAAATTATCCATAATATTAAATGAAAAACAAACTTGCAGATTTTCAGGACTTTCTTTCAACCAAATCCAAACTCAATAGAAAATGTAATGTTTTATCATTCCCTGATGAGTATCTACTATGTTAATGTATGAGAGCCAATATCCAAGTTCAGTTAACATGGACAAAAAACATGTACATTTTTTTACATGGACGTGCATACCATTAAAACTGACATAAGTTAGATGGCACCATGAATAGAGTACCAGCCCTGAAATCAGGACAACCTGACTTCAAATTTGGCCTCAAATACTTAATACTTAGTATTTGTGTGTCCCTGAGCAAATCACTTAACCCTAATTGCCTCACCCCCACCATGTGAAAAAATAAAAATAAGATTGACATCAGCAATTGGGTATCTCAAAAGAAGTATTGGATCAGAGTTGACTGTGAATCAATTCTAAAAAAACAAAACCACCCAAGAAAAGGTAAAAAGAGTAATTATGGTATACAAATGAGATGCAGAGGAAAAACAGACACAGAGGAATTACAGGGGGGAGTAAGACTCAAAGTTCTGAAACCTACTCACATCAAGAATGGGAAAAATTGGCAACACTACATAGACACCAGGAAGACTATAGCACCGTCCAAAACTATAAAGAAATAAGGGGAGAGGGATGGGCGCAGCAGGAAGCAAAGGGTAGGGGAAGAAGACAAGGGAGGAATCCATGGTTGGGGGAGATCAAGTAACAGCAAGGCAAGTTAAGGAGCAGAATTGAAGTAGAAGAGTTAGTGTAATGACAAAGGTCACTTTTAATGGGGTGACCAGTTCCTCCATTTGTCCTATTTCGTATTCTGCCTTAAGGTTATGACCATCCTCTCTTAATGGTTGAGATAAAGGTGTTTTAGACGTTACTTAATGTCATTAGAATATCAGTAACCTCCATCTATGAGGCTATCCCCACCTAGGTCTCTGCATTATGTCAATGTCTCTCTGCATTATGTCTATGTTCTTGTTATTCCATAAAAGGCTTGCTGTCCCCATACTCGGGGCTAGACCCTTTGAGATGATGCTCTCGTCTAGCCCTGGGATCCATTGGTCCCAGTATTTCTCTCCATTTAATAAACTATTGAATTGGTCTTTAATCTCTGTCTTGCTCAGTTTCTTTTGACATTACATTAGCAGGAATAGGAAAGAAATATGTGTGTATATAGATATATGTATATGTGTATGGGTCTATGGGTAGATGTGAATGTATTTGTGTGTTTGTGGTGTCCACGTGTGTATATGTAAATATTTTATGTGTGTGTGTGTGTGTGTGTGTGTGTGCATGTGTGTATTTGTGATTAACTATAGCCTGCTTGGGGAGTTGGAAGGGATGAAAGGGAGAAAACCTGAGTTAAAATGTGGTCTCAGACACTTAACGCTTCTTAGCTGTGTGACTCTGGGCAAGTCACTTAACCTCCCCCAACCCCCATTACCTCAGTAAGAAAAAAAATAAAGAATAAAGTAAAAAGTGTGCAACAGAGAAAAAAAAAAAAAGAACAACAACAACCAAAAAAAAAAACATTTAAATCAATTTTTTAAATACCTTGGAAATTAGAACTTTATCAGAGGAGTTTTCCTCAAAGATTTTTTCCAATTAATTACTTCCTTTTTAATCTTAGCTTTTATCAAATTTATTTGTGTAAAAACAAATTCAGTATAATTAAATTTATTCATTTTTATCTTTTGTGATCTTCTCATTCCCTTGATTTTCTATTCAGAGATCTCATAAGAAAATTTTTACTTGTTTCTCTAGTTTGTTCGTGATGTGATCTTTTATGCCTTTTTGGAACTTATTTTGATATAACCTATGAAGTGTTGATGCAATTTAATTTCTTCAATGCTACTGTTTTATTACATCAATAATTTTTTGTTTGTTTGTTTTTATCATATAGCAAGTTGTTAAACTAGGAGTTATGTTCTTTATCTATATAATATGTAACTAAGCTATTCGACTAATCAATCTCTACTTTTTAATTATTTTAATGATCACTGCTTTGCATTCTATTTTGAAATCTAGTGCTGCAAGATCATCTTTTCGGGACTGTTTGTTTTATTTCTTTGAGATACTCAATCTTTTGTTCCTCCAGATTAATTTTATTATTATTATTTAGTTTTACAAAAAATCCTTTGACAGTGTGATTAGTTTGACATTGAATAATTAAATTAACATAGTATTGTCATTTTTATCTTATTTACTGATACTTTACATGATTAATTATTATTTTTCCAATTATTTAGAACTAAATTTCTGTAAAAAATGTTTTCAATTTATATAGTTCTTGGTTATATATACATATTGGTTTGTAGACTGAAGTATTTTATACATTCTATAGTTATTCGAATGGAATTTCCTGTTGGATTTTATTGATTTTTTTTGGAAATGAGGATGATTTCTTTGGATTTATTTTAATCCTCCATCTTAGCTGAAATAATTAATTATTTCAATTAACTTTGGTTCTTTAAATAAAACATTCTATTATCTGCAAAAGGTGATAATTTTTTTTTCTTTACCTATATTTCTTCTCTCTATTTCTTGGTCTTGCCTAAATAGCAATAATCATCATTTCTAAAACTTTGTCAGATAGATGTAGAGACAAAGAATATTTTTATTTCAACTCTAGTCTTATTGGATTGAATTCTACTTATTTCCACTGCATATAATGCTAGCTCTTGATTTTAGATAAATACCACTTATAAGATAAAGAAAAGTCCACTTATTTCTATGTTTTTTAATGTTCTTAACAGAAATAGATATAATATTTTGTCAAAGCTTTTTAGGATATCTGTTGATATAATAAAAATTTTATAATTAAGTTTTTAGTTTTCTTAATTAATATTAAACTAACCACATTATTAGTATAAATTCAACCTGGTAATAATATGTAATCTTTGCAATATGTTGTAATACCCTCTTTGCTAATAATTTATTTAAACTTTTTGCATCACATGCTTAATCTATATCAGATTACTTTCTGTCTTGGAAAGGAGAAAGGGAACAAAATTTGGAACATAAGCTTTTGCAAAGGTGGATGTTGAAAACTATCTTTGCATGTATTTAAAAAATAAAATACTATTAATTAAAATGTTTTTGCATCAATGTTCATTAGAGATAGCAGTCTATTTTTTGTTTGTTTGTTTGGGTATCAGGACTCTATTTATATCATAAGAAGAATTTAGGAAGATTTCAATTTTGTAGATAGCGTTTATAATTTGGGAAATAATTATTCTTTGAATGTTTAAGAAAATTAAATTATGCATGAATCCATCTGGTTCTGGGATTTTTTTTCCCCCTTTGGAAGTTCATTCATGTCTTATTAAATTTTTTTTTTTTTTGACACTTGAGTTGCTTAAATTCTTTATTTCTTGTTCTGTTAATCTGTGGGGTTTAAAAAAATTTTTGTAACTATTTTATTTAAATCAGTTCTGTTGATATATAATTGGGCTAAATAGTTTATAATAATAATATCATTGTGTTTCTTCTTCATTTATTGTGAATTCTCCATTTCAGTTTTTTATACTAGTAGTTTGGTTTTGCTTTTCCTTTAACAAAAAAAGAAAATTAGTTGAAAATTGACTTATTATATTTAAAAAAAAAAAAACAATTCTTAGTTTCATTTAAATTTTTTGAAAAAAACTTTCCTAATCTCTTACTTGCTTTTCAGGATTTATATTCTGGTGTTTATCTGGAATTAAGGGTGTTTGTTCATTTTGAATTTTTTGTCATGTGTCCAATTTGTTAATTGGTGCTTTCCTTTTTTAAAAAATGAAAGTATTTATAAATATACATATTCCCCCAAAGTACCATTCTGGCCATATCTCAAAAATTTTGTTGTCTCATTGTTGAAATTACAGTTAGTGAAATTATCTATTATTTCTATAATTTGTTTTTTGACTCACTGATTTTTTAGGATTAAGTTATTTACTTTCCAGTTGATTTTTTAACATTTTTAGCAGTTCTTTATTTAACATAATTTTATTGTTAATATAATCAGTAAAGAATATGTTGACTTTCAGTTTTTCTGTACTTTCTGTGACTTTTTATAGTGTAACTCAGAGTGAATTTTTGTAAAGATGCCACATACAGTTGTAAAATACATATATGCTCCTTTCCTATTCAGTAATCATGATAGGTCTATTGTATCTAACTTTTCTAAATTTCTGTTCAAGTTTTTTCTTGATTCTTTTTTGATTAGATGTATAAAGGAATGAAACGGGTACATTGAAGCCTCTTGAAACTTAGTCTGACAAATAGTTAAAATAAGGGATTGGAATAAATTCTATTATGCCTCAGCTAAACATAAAAAAGCGGAGGTATCAATTATGATTTCAGACATGGAAGAGGATTGAATTTTGCTTTCTAATGCATTCTATTATTGTCCCCCATTGTTTAAGGTGAATTGAATTATCCCATTTACAATCAAAATTATGATTGGGCTGAGGGAAAGAAGGGAACAAGTATTTACTACACATCTACATTGTGCCAGAAATATTGTCTAGTTTGATAACTAATTACACATTTTCCTTCATCCTATTCACTTATGTTTCTTCTCCTTATTCTCCAATCCCTCTTTATTATAGGTTCTTATCCTTTCTTTGTTTTCTTTTAAATCTCTCTTCACAATTCACTCTGTAAACTTCCATAGTTTTTGTTTATGACTCCCTGAATCTATTCTTCCTCTTATATTCTTTTTTACTCATATTCCTGGTTTCCTGTGTCTTCCTGTTGAGATAAATATATTCCCCTACAAGACTATACTTTGTCATTTTTTTCTGGGTAAGTTATTCTTTGACTACGGACATACCTTTTACCTTTTGGAACATCACATTTCCATGTTTCTTTCCACTCCTTTGCAGAGGTAGCTGCTAAATCTCACGTTTAAGTGCCTACTATGTACAAGGCACTGAATTAAATACTAAGGATGCAGAAACAAAAATTAAATAATCTCAGACCTCAGGGACTTTACATTCTTCTCTAGGTAGAATCTGCAAGAATTTAGGCTCCATTACACCTTCAAGAATCTAAGGGTTACTTGCAAACAACAACAAAGAAACTTTTATGGACAGTTATGGAAATATAAATTTAAATGATTCAAACAATGCAATAAATCAATAATAAAATTGAGAGAATATTGGACTATAATAATAGAAAGACTATTTTACTTCCTAAATATATAAAATATATATGTTAGTTAGTACAAATATTTTTATCTATCTTCAGAGGCAAATGAGGCACATACTTCACTTTGACTCTGCAATATCCAACAACTTTCAGCATATGTATGCAAGTAAAAGGGGCCAGGTTCTGGCCAATTCTCTGATGCAGAAATTTCCCTTGCCTCCTGCTAGTTTCACTCTTTAGGCTCAAGTTCTCCAGAATTCATGAAATAACAAGGTTACCTCATCTCGAGGCTGATGGCAAACAAGCCTCCTGCTTGGAAAAGGAAAAACAAAGTAGAAAAATAACCAGGAACCCAGATACAAAGTCAAATCTTGAGCCCATACTTTATGTAGGAGTAGAAGCTCAATTAGAAGAAAGAGCACAATCCATATTCCATTGTCCTTACCAGGAGTTTGGACGTGAGAGGAAGTAAAAGACTGATTTGGAAGCTATCATTTTTCGACTGACATAGCACCCTACTCCTCTGCTATGGCAAAATGGACCAAGAGATCCCTTAGGGTTTGCCATGCCATGCCAAAACACCAAATTATTTCAGCTTGCCATATGTTTACAAGGTGTTAGGGAATTAATTCACTTTTTTAAATTAATATGTGATTTTATAAGTTAATGTGCTCCCACAGGAGCTTTTTAAAATTAAATTTTTCTGGTTATACATATATATTAACTTTTTAAATACAAATTTCTTTATGAATCATGTTGGGAGAGAAAAAATCAGAACAAAAGGGAAAAATTACAAGAGAAAAAAAAGAAAAAAGGTGAACATATCATGTCTTGATTTACATTCATTTTCCATAGTTCTCTTTCTGGATGTAGATGACATTTTCTATCTAAAGTTTATTAGGATTGCCTTGAATCACTGAATCACTGAAGAGATCCAAATCTTTCATAATTGATCATTTCACAATCTTGCTGTTAGTATATTCAATGTATTCCTGGTTCTGCTTGTTATTAATTCACTTTGAATCATATATATAATTATTGGAAAGCAGAAAGGAATTATCTTTACAGATTTTATTCAACCCATATTATTCAAGAATGTAATTTAAGATTATTTTACCATAAAAATGATGAATATGAAGAATACAAGGAAGGGAAAAAGCATTTAGTAAGAGTCTACAGGGACAGCTAGGTGGGGCACAAGACCAGGAAACAGAAGAACCCGAGTTCAAATCTGGTTTCAGATATATACTACCTGTCTGAATCTGGATAAGTCACTTAACCCTGATTGCTTCCAAAAAGGGGGTGGAGGGGGAAAGGGAAAGAGTTCACAAGTTGCTAAGTGTTTTTCAAGTATTATCTCATAGATCCTCATACAATCTTGGGAAGTAGATGCTATTATCTCCATTTTACAGTGAAGGGAAACTGAGGCAGACAGAAGTTGAGTAACTTGCCTCGGGTTCCACAGTTTGAAAGTAATTAAGGCTCTATTTGAACTCGGGTTATCCTGACTCTAGGTTCAGCATTCTTGCTACTATGGTTCCTGCAGTGAGATATGTGAAAATTCATATGAAGTAATCCAAATGAAAATAATATACACAAAGCCTACAATATAAATGGAAAGACAACTCCTCATCTCCTCTCCTCAACTCTTCCTCAACTCCTAATCGAATGCTATGTAATATAAACTTAAACTCCCTAAGAAGAGAAAATATGTACAATATCTTCTTTGCAGAATTGGAGTAATTTGGGTACTCAATGTTGTATATGTTGCAGACTTAGTTGTTATAGATTAGTTTGCTGAACTGTTGTATTTTTTTTTTTATTTTTTATTCTTTGCTACAAGGGATGCCCGCCAAGGAAAAGAATCCGAAGGGGACAGGATGGGGAGACGAGATTAATCTATTTAGAAATAAAGGTAAACATGTTACTTCTTTTCCTTCTGATGGAGAGAAGTACTCATAGTGCAGAATGAGACCTCTTTTTTTTTTTGTAAACATGGCCAATGAAGAAATTTGTTTTGCTCAACTATGAATAGTTGTAACACAGGTTTTGTTTTTCTTTCACTCTCAATATGGAAGGTGGGAGTTGGGAGAGGACAGAAGGCTGATGTTTGCTGATTGAAAATATTTATGATTTGAAAAAAAGAAATGAAGGTCATGTGAAAACTAATCTTATTGAGATATATATATGAAAATAGTCTGTTACCTTGTTAGCTGCATAGCTAAAATTTAAAGGGCCCTTCATAACCTGGTCATATCCTGTCTTTTGGGTTTATTGCAGTTTGTTATAAAAAATCATTAGGATTTCCCCAAGTTTAGAGGCACAGTAGATCCAGAACAAAATACCACTTTCCAGGCAATTATTTCTTCAGGGGAATCATTCAGTCACTATACATTTATTATGGGTCTACTATGTGCCAATGCTATATTAAATACTGGATGTATAAGAAAAATAAAAGATAATTCCTGCTGTTATGCCACAGTTCTCTTTAACTGTCCTGACTCAGTGTCTCTGCCCTAGTTTCCCTTGTCTCAGTTTCCTTAACTGTTCTGTCTCAATCCCTGAAACTGTAAAACTCCCCCTCTGGCCCATTAAGACTAAGGACCATTTACTCTAAGATTATATATTGTTAGCAAGATAAACAAGAGAGTAGACCTCCTGACTCTTTTCTGTCCTCAAGAATTTACAATATCCCTCTAAAATATTCCAAGATATCTCACTGACATCTTTATTTCTGTGTATTCAGACATCCTGTCTCTGGGTTTTTAGGATTTATGGTCTCCCCCCATCCTGATAGAAGGTTTCCTGTGCTTCTTATCCCTTCCTTTGTTTAGAGAAAAGGTATTTAAGAAGTTGGGGTTCCCCCATTCACTGCTGGAGGCTGGCTGCTGGATGCTGAACACTGGATTCTTTGAGATGACAGTCTCCTCCAGCCCTGAGACCAACATGGTTTCCTTGGTCCCAGTATATCTTTATCTCTGTCTGACTAGATAATTTGAGATGAGAGTCCTGTCCAGTCAATCATGCTCTCCAATTAATAAAATATTAAAAACTCTCTCTCTCTCTCTCTCTCTCTCTCTCTCTCTCTCTCTCTCTCTCTATATATATATATATATATACTTTTTTAAAGTAATAAAATGAATGTCTAACCTATATCAGATTGTTTGCTCTTTTGAGAAGGGGGAAAGGGAGGGAGAAAAAATTGTGTAACTCAAAAATCTTACAAAAATGAATGTTAATGTGCCCAAAGGTCAATCAAACTGTGCATACCCTCTGAACCAGCAATGCCTCTACTGGGCCTGTATCCCAAAGAGATCATAAAGGAGGGAAAAGAACCCACATGTGCAAAAATGTTTATAGGATCTCTTTTTGTAGTAGCAAGGAACTAGAAATTGAATGGATGTCCATTAGTTGGAAAATGGCTGAATAAGTTATGGTGTATGAATGTTATGGAATATTACTGTTCTATAAGAAACGATCAGCAGAATGATTTTAGAAAGGCCTGAAAAGACTTACATGAATTGATACTAAGGGAAGTGAGTAGAACTAAGAGAACATTGTACACAAGATTATATGATGATCAACTGTGATTGATGTGGTTCTTTTCAGCAATGAGATGATTCCGAACAATTCCAACAGACTTGTGTGTGATGGAGAGAGCCATCTATATCCAGAAAGAGGACTGTGGGAACCGAGTGTGTATCACAACATAGTATTTTCACCTTTTTTGTTATTGTTTGCTTGCTTTTTGTTTTCTTTTCCATTTTTTTCTTTTTGATCCAATTTTTCTTGTGCAGCACAATAAATGTGGAAATAGATATATATATATAGAAGAATTATACACATTTAAAATGTATTGGATTACTTGCTGTTTAAGGGAGGGGGGTGAGAGGGAGGGAGAAAAAAATGGACCACAAGATTTTGCAAGGGTGAATGTTGAAAATTAATCTATGCATGTTTTGAAAATAAAAAAGTTATTATTTTTTAAAATTTAAATACCTTAAAAATTATTTTTAAAAATTTTTAAATTAAAATAAAAAACGAATGTTGAAAACTATCTTTACATGTACTTGGAAAAATAAAATACGATTGAAATTGAACAACAAAAAAAGAATTACAAGGGCAATGACCAATAGAGCCTTGGAAAGGGCAATTTCATCCAAATTCTAAGTGGGAAATACATACTCTTTTTTTTTTATTTTGAAAAAAATTTCTTTACAGCATTATCCCTTGCACTCGCTTCTGTTCCGACTTTATCCCTCCCTCTCTCCCTCTACCCCTCCCCCAGATGGCAAGCAGTCCTATACATGTTAAATATGTCACAGAAATACATACTCTTTTGAAGCAAAAAAAAATCCTATCAATTGGCAATTTTATGAATTAGATGCTGTTATTATCTCCCTTTTACTGAGAAGTTATGACTCACAAAGTAAGCATCCAAAAGTCACATCATTGTGACTCTCAAATCCAGCACTCTGTTCACTATTCCTTCTGTCTTCTTCAGAAACACTTCAGGTTATCCCATTTGACTAGTATATAATAAGAAGCATAAATAACATATAGATTCCTTTCCCATTTCAATAGATATTAGAGAGTATAGTGGGGGAGGGACAGAGTTAATCAGAACATCCTGATTAATTAATTTTGCCCTAGGCCACTTGATAATCTCATAAAGAATAAGTAGCATATAGGGCACAATAGGACAGCTTTGAAACTAATATGATGAACTTATTATATGCTTTCTAAAAAGGCAAGCTATTCTTTCTGGTTTCATATGTAATACCCTTTTTTTCCTATTCTTTGTATAAAGGAAAAGTTTTGGTCTCCACACCTCAAAAAAAAAAAAAAAAAAAAAAAAAAAGGTAACAGGCATGATTAAGTTTGAAAAAAATATAGATTTTCTAACTTTTATCAAACGCTATCATGATTGCCTGATTAAACAAGCCAAGATGTCCTTAAGAGCTTGAGATAGGGAGAGAAATTTTAACAGTTTTTCAAGCAAGGGTGGACAAGTTCATCAGTTTATTCTAATTTAAGATTAAGTAGTAGCCTAGCTGTGTGACTCTGAGCAAGCCACTTAACCCCACTTGCCTCAGCAAAAATAAAAAATAAAAAAAAGAATAAATAGTAGCAAGCTGATGAGGAGTCAGGAGGCAAATTCAGGGCATTTCACCCAGCTGAACTCTCCAAACATTCTCCTCCAAACAACTTTAAAATAACTCTTCAAATCAAAATTTTGAGAGTCAAAAAAAAAGTCAGGGTGAGATAGTTTTCTGGTCTAAGAAAACTTAAGGAATAAGCAGGAGAAGTCTGTAACACCAGAATTGAGATCTGACAGAAGTCTGTCTGGAGTCCATATAGATCAGGGTGCCAATAATAGCCAGAGCAGTAAGAGTATTTTGGGACACTCTCCGTCCAAAGATTGAAAGGGTATCAGAAAGATATTACATGGGACCTTTTGATGGCATTCAGTATAGCTGAGGTGCAGCTGCAAGGTACCAGAGTCATTCTTTGGTAAAGACTAGAGTGTAGAGTAGAAGAACAGTGACAATATTTCTTCCAGGATCACACCACCTTGGAAGCACTCAAAATGTGAAGACCCCCTCCCACCAAGAACTAATTCTGAAAACTGTAATGGGCTGAAGCTCAAGTTGATGCACTGAGGTCCCAAGCACATGAGGCTAAATAGTAATTGGACCATACTCTATTAATATATATGCTTGTAGAAAGAATGGCCTCTGCCTACTCTTTGTGCAAGTCCTAATGTGTTGTATAGGAAATGATGATTTTGATGGGTGGAGGCAGAGGGGCAGGAAGAGAGGTGGGGAGAGAGACTGCTGGCTGGTTTCCTGTTGCAGCTGCTCACATTGCTATCACGATACCCCCTTCACCTCCGATCCCCCTTCACCTCCGATCCTTCTTCACCTCTACTGAGAATAAAGATTGAAGATTTTCCCTTAACCTAAATTCCTGACTCTGGCTGATTTTAAAATATGTGGTCATCACAGGAAACAGCAACACAAAAAAGCCTGACGCTTGGGACAATACTTCCCCACTCCCAGGTTGAGCAAAGTGCAACGTTAATATAAAGTTCAAAGTCAAGAAATAGAGTGAGGAAATGAGAAAACAACAACAGAAAAATTTGACCATAAAAAATTACTGCAGAGGCTGGGAAGACCAAGACATAAATTAAGAAGAAAGTTAACAGTGCAAAAACAGCTACAAACAAAACCTCAAAGAAAAAATGCAAATTGGACCCAAGACCAGCAAGAATTCTTGGAACAGTTAAAGAAAGAGATAAGAAAAATAGAAAAATTGATAAAAGAAATGACAGTGATGCAAGAAAATTATGAAAAGAAAATTAAAAGTTTAGTAGAAGAGGTGTCCCAAGAAATGCTGACCAAAATAATACCTTAAAAACCAGAATTTGTCTGATCATAAAAAAGGCTCAAATCTCACTGAAGAAAATAATTCCTTAAAAATTAGGATTCCAGGAGTGAAAAGAATGCTTGTGGTCACTCACAGATCAGAGTATAAGTGAGGAAAGCAATGACCACACCTCTCCTCAGAGCATAGTAGCACCTTGGAAACTGAAAACATAGATCCCCAGGATTAGTTCTGAACATAGCAACATGAAAAATCTAAAGCTTGGAACCATGCCCCCTCCATTCCAGGAGTAGATCCCAACTTAAACAAAAAATTAAGAGTCAAGAAATAGCCTTGAAAAAATGAGCAAACAGCAGAAAAAGAATCTGACTATAGAAAGTTACTATGGGGACAGGGAAGATCAAAACACAAACTCAGAAGACGACAGAATCAAAACAGGTACATCCAAAATCTCGGAGAAATATATGAATGGTCTTAGGCACCAAAAAGAATTCTGGAAAACTCAAAAAGTATTTTAAAAGTCAAATAAGAGAGATAGAGAAAAAATTGTAATAAGAAATGATATTTAAAAAGCATGAAAAAAGTATCAATAGCTTGGGAAGGCAGCAACAAAAAAATGTTAAAGAAAGTAACACCTTAAAAAACCAAAATAGGTCAACTGAAAAAAGATCTAAAATGTGCTAAAGAGAACTCCTTTAAAGTAGAATTGGTCAAATGCTCACTGAAGAAATAATTCCTTAAAAATTAGAATTGGGCAAGTAGAAGCTATTGACTCCTTGAGACATCAAGAAACAATAAAACAAAATCAAAAGAATGAAAAAATAGAAGAAAATGTGAAGTATTTCATTGGAAAAACAACTGATCTAGAAAATAGATCAAGGTGAGGTAATTTGAAAATTAAGGGACTACTGAAAACCATGAACACAAAAAGAGCCTAGACATCATCTTTCAAGAAATTATCAAGGAAAATTGCCCTAATATTCTAGAACCAGAAGATAAAATAGAAATTGAAAGAATCCACTAACCACTTCCTGATAGAGATCCCCAAGTAAAATATTATAATCAAATTCCAGATATCACAGAGGCACAGTCAAGATAACACAAGATTTAACAACTTCTACATTAAAGTGTCAGAGGGCTTAGAATATTATATTCTAGAAAACAAAGGAGCTAGGCTTACAACCAAGAATCACCTATCTATAAAAACTGAGTATAATTCTTTAGGGGAGAAGATACATATTTAATGAAATCGAGGACTTTCAAGCATTTCTAATGACAAGACCAGAGCTGAATAGAAAATTTGGCTTTCAAATAAATGACTCAAAAGAAGCATAAAAATGTAAACAGGAAAGAGAAGTCATAAGGGATCCAGTAAGATTAAAATGGTTTACATTCCTAAATGGGAAGATGACACTTGTAATTTCTAAGAACTTTTATCATTTTTAGGGAAGTTAGAAGAAATATACATAGAAGGAATAGATGTGAATTGGTGTGGTGATTCCAAAAATAAATTAAGAGGTGAGAAAGAGGCATACACCGGGAGAAGGGAGAAGACAAGAGGTAGAATTGGCTAAATTATCTCCCATAAAAGAAGTGTGAAAGAGTTTAGAGGAAAAATTAGACTATACTCTCAATGGTCCTTTAACCAGATGGTTAACCAATGGTAACTTTAACCAGAGAGACACTCTCTGAAGAGGCAGTTGAGTCAGGAGGCAGCAGAGAGATTGTTGCAGAAGAATCCAGCTCTTGAGAGGGAATTGTTCCTAGATTCTCAGGGCTCAAGGAGCCTATGTGAGCAACCTGCCCATCAGAGGTACAATGCCTAGGGAAAGCAGTACAAGAAGAAGGGAAGGGGAAACCTACAATGCCAGAAGTTTGAGTTGTCTTTGCTATGCTTGTACCCTAAGTGTATAAGGCTTCTCTGCTACCAGTACTCTAAGTGTGCAGCTACTTTTTTCCCAAATGCAACATGCAGTTGTATAAGAGAGTATTCTATTTAAGGAAGAGGGGAAAAAGGAAGATGTCAGCATTTGATGGTGACCAAGAAACTCCACTCTGACTGTACCGAAATATAGCCCCTGTGTCTGAGCCTCTGATTAAGAGGGAATACTAGTACAGAAGATGTGACTGAGCTATTTCTCTGAGACGCTAAGGAAGTTACAATTTTCATCATTCAGTTAAATTTCAATGGTTCCCTTTATTTCTCAGTTCAAATATAAAATCCTGATTTTTATGGCCTTTTGTCACCTTGCCCTTTCCCATCCTTCCAGTGTTATAAATTACCAGTAATTCTGACCTAAGCTTTTGACATTGACCCTTCCTCTCCTTAGCTGACTCTAGCTTTCTAGAATTCTGATAATTAGCCTTTGTCCTTAGATTTAGTCTTATGCTTCTGGATCTAATTAATAGTGAATTGTTCTAAAAGCTACCTTCTTTACTGTTTTCAAATGTTGAATTTGGCCTCATCTGGTTTTAGAGCAACTTAAATGAAAATAACAGGTGTTCATTTAGGATGTTATATATTGCCTGTTCCCAAGGAATTTAGAATTTGCACTGTCCTTTGGTTTCTAGGAACTGAATCCTAATCTGAACTTCTTCCTTGGCCCTAGTGAATTATCCTGGCAACTGGTTCTACTTTCTCCCCCAATCAGCTGCTTTGCACCTGTCCCTCGTTTTCTGCTATCTTCGAGTAGACCTTTTGTGTACTGAAAGCAGTTGTCCAGAATTAATATGTATGTTCTAAATTCTCCTGTCTGTTTTCATAATGTTTCTGGTTTATGCCTTGTTCTTAGACTCTCAGTTGTTCCTGGGAATGAAAGAACCATTACTTAGCAGAACTAGAAGGTACTGTGAGCTACTTCCATGCAGCTCTCCCTTTTGCTTCACTTTTTACATGAACTGTTAAAATATTGCCAAAATCAAGACTCCATGACTACTAAAATTCAATTTTACAGATATTTATGAATATCCTATTATTTTACAATATACTCACAATCCTGTTACAAAACCAAAAACATGTCCTAGTGGCTAAAGAATTTATAATATACTGAGGTAGTACATCTACTGTTTCTATTCTTATCAAACAATATTTTCTATTACCTTCCAAATTCTTGGCTATTTCTTTTCTGAGTTCTCCACATAATAAAGTTTGCTAAATGAACAAGTAACCTCCAAATAAGTTTTTGATGCTTTAATGGGTTTATGATTTTGTAAGTACAGTTATTCCCTTAACAGATACAAATTTAGAACTTTCCATGTCTACTCAACCCAGTATTATTTTTATTCACGTTTTTCTAGAAGTTTTTATAGGAGATAAAAGACTAAAAGCCAAAAGGTTAAAGGGCCTTCCTCTTATTCTCTTAGTGTCTTGGGACTCATAACATTCATGTATGTGGACTTTAAATAACAAGCTGTTCATTTGTTGTCTTTCATTCATATTTCTTGACTGGGCTACCTCTTTTTCCAACCATATATACCTTCAATAATGTCTTTTGCATTGCTACATATATACCACTTATCATGGGTAACATACCACAGTTTACTTTTACCCATCATATGTTGTGTTATCATTTTATTGTTTTGAAAATTGTAGTGTTCAATAATTTTCAATCATATAGTAGAATATTTGTATTAAATAGGCTATCATAAAATGAAGATAAAACCTAAGTCTAACAATCAGTCAATAAACATCTATTAAGCACTTACTACATGCAAGATCACAGAGCTAGGTACCTGGAATACAGATAAAAACAAAGCTAATTCTTGCCCTCAAAAACCTTGCAATCTGCTGGGGGAAGAAAATAGATAAAAGGAAGCTGAAAAGCAGTGGGGAGATGGGCCATGAGGGAGAAGTCCAAGAGCAGCATAGCAGCAAAAAGTGTGTGGCTGATGATGAATGCAGAGAAGACTTGGCTATCATTCATACACTAAAGTAAATTTTCAAAGTGTAGATCTGACCATGTCACTGCCCTACTCAATGAGTATCTCTCCATGATCTCCTGATTAAATATGATCATATTTAAAGTTCTCTCTTTGATATTTAAAGACAAAATGTTCCTTCTTTTCCAATCTTCTTTCATTTTGCTCCACTCCATCTCTAACATCCATCTACATTAGCCTACTGTGCAATTTCTGGAGCATGACAGCGTACTTCTTTCTCCATGTCTTTGCACTGGCTATACCCTGTGCCTTGAATGTTCTGTCCATACACCTTTCACTCTTGGTTTTCCTGATTTCCTTCAATTCTCAGCTCAATTGTTACCTCCTGCAAGAAGCCTTTTCTGGTCCCCTCAATTGTTGGTTCCTTCTCTGAGAGTACCTTCTAGTTTTTCTTTATACATAATATATATTTAATTATTTATGTGTTGTCTCCTCTATTAAAATGCACAATCCTTAGGTAAAGAACACCTTTTGTCTTTCTTTGAATCTTTATTGTCTGGCACATGGTAAGCATCTAATAAACATTTGTTGACTTACTGTTAAATGTTCTGTCCATTCATTTCTAGAGTGGAGGAAGGGGGGCAGAGAATCTTAAAAAGCTTGCAGTTCTTAAACCATAAATAAATGAGATATAATTTCAGTTCATTTTAATCATCATCAGCATGGAGAAGGAATGATTATGGTTCCTTTTTGGTACTTAATTCCTGGAAGAAAAGACTTTCAGTTGAAACAGTCACTGTTCCTGTGAATTACTCCAAGAAAAGTCTTAGTTGTACAGGACTAGAAGAAGTATGCAAGAGTAAGTTGTTCAATTTTCAGTGTGACAACACTGGAAATCTACAAATCAGAGTTTCATATGTTGTTCTCTTTATCTTTTAAACTTAAGAAATTATGAAAAAATATTATTACCATAGATTAAATTTTAAAATGTTTTCTGTGTACATTTCTTTCCTTCCTCCCTCCCCCCACCAAAAAGCTAATTGTTAAACAGTGTCCAAAGCATCTCTGCTGGAAATCATTAAAATGAAGAGTTACTGAGTAATTTAAATCAATATAGCATTCATAGCTTTTCTTGATTTATTTTTAAAATTATATAACCATAGTGATATTCTTGAAGCAAGGCATATCATATATTTTTAAAGTAAATCTTTAATTGATTTATGTCTTTTCTTTTTATATCATTTATAGCCCCTGATATAGCTTTCTTCCTCCAAATGAGTGCCCACTTATAACAATTTTAAGAAAAAAGTTGAAAAATGATTATCAAAACTAACCCCAAAAGTCTGACATTGTCTTTAATGTCTATATACACTAGTCCCCAGCCATAGTCCTCCACCCCTGCAAGAAAATGAGAGGATTATTTGTGTTTTTTTAAGTACTTCTAATATGATATCTTTTATGGTACTTTTTAATTACTTTCTTTAAAAAGTCATTCAGAATCTTTCTTAACATTAAAAATCTCCGTTAGTTAAAAGTATGGATAGTACAACATAGTAATGTAATGTTGTTATATTGCCATCTAGTGTCCAAAAATGAAATAATTGCACATTGAAATCTTGTGGTAGTCTGTATGATTGTGCATGCAGTCAGATCTTCTGGTTAAGTAAAAATCAAAGCTAAAAGAAAAAAATGACAAAACCAATGCATTTAATTCTTAACAGGCCCAACTTGAATCTCTTCAAATAAGCTATTAATGCTGAAAGATGGTAAAGAGAAAAGCAATAACTGACACTATTATTATTTCTCAGAAAAAAATTAACAAATGTAAACTAGCTATCACATTGAGGAGACTAAAAAAACACCCAACAGAAATCAACTCTGCTGCCAAACATTGGAGTTTTGCCAAGTTTAAAGTTTTGGTACTCATGGGCCAGAGAGGTTTAAAAAAAATAAGCTCATTTGTAAAATATTATGGAGGTACTCACAAAACAGGAGGAAGAAGCTTGTACAGAGCTTAGCAAAAGTTACAGTCAAGACAGATTATCTTGAGAACACTTGTAAGTTAAATGAAGAAGATAACAAATAGATATTAAATGAAAAAGAACTTCCAATGTTGAATCATAGAATGGCCCCGTTTAAACTCTACATCACACAGCATCTAAGTGAGAAGTCCCCAAGTGAGAGAGTTCAGAGAAAGAAAAAAGAAAGTTCAGTATAGAGCCTGATTAAGCAGAGGTCAAAGTCAGAAAGAAAAACAATACAGTTATAATGTATAGTGATTCACATTTGAAACTTAAAACAAGCTGCTGATCCTATAACATGAGAAATATAAAAGTAGTTCCAGCTACACCAAGAAGAAAATGATACTGACATTTAAGAAAACTAGTTGGAAAGTTAACTTGGAGCTATAGGTAATGTAATTTCATTTTTTCTCTCATCTTTCAATATATTTTTATTTATTTTATTAAATATTTCCCAATTACATGTAAAAATTTTTAATATTCAGTTGTAAGGACACTCTTGGAATGATTTTCATAATAAAGAGAATAAAATAGAATATTTCAATAAAATAGAAATAATCAAAATAAAGTAAAAAATAGGTAACAAAAAAGACATCAGCAACTTCTGACTCATGACTACTTTAAAAAGATGCTATGAATTTTTATTTTTAAATTAAATACTTTGAGTGAAGTCAAAGAAATATACCATGACAACTGTTTCCATATAAAGATTAATTTCTATGTATATGTCCTTAATAGCTTTATAACCATGTTATGCCACAGTCCCTTTGAACTGTTCTATCTCAGTTTCCCTGCACTAGTTTCCCTTATTGTCCTGACTGAGTTTCCCTGAATTGTTCTATATCAATTTCCTTAACTGTTCTGCCTCAATCCCCTTAGTTGTAAACCCCTCCCCCCTCTCTGGTCCATTAAGACTGAGGATCATTTGTTCTAAGGTTATAAATTGTCAATGTGAGACTCAAGATGAAGGAGAGATCAGACTTCCTGACTCCTAACTCCTTCTCCCCTCAAGAATTTATGACACTACTCTGTGGTGTTTTTCTTCTTTAAAATAATAAAATGGTTCTCTGGGGAAGAGGGTTTCTTTAGGAGGTTTTCTGGAGGCAGCCTTAGTTTCAATTAAAAGTAATAATCACACAAATGCAGCCAGGTGCTAAAAGTTCAGCTCTTTTATTGTCTCCAATATAGCCTGGTTAGTTTTTCTAAGAGGCCTATCTCTCTGCTTGGTTCTAAGAGCTCTTGCAGCTTTGTCCTTTGCCTCTGCTTTCTTCAGCCTCCAGCCAGCACCAAGGTGGAAGACACAATGAATCTCTCTTGCCTTGGAGAGAGGACTTGTGGGCTTCCTCCCAGAGTGCTCCTCTCTGACCCCTTGCAATGTCTGAAGTCCTTGACCAGAAGCTAAGAGCCTCTTTATATATGATCTCCTAAAGGTTAACTCCTCCTTCTGAAGGCAGGGCTTAAGGGAGGTGTGAATTCGGATATCTCATACCTGAAATCTCCCAAATGTGTGAACTCCAATGAGTACTTAAATACTTCTTGCTTATAAGAGCTCTCTAAAGGTGTGAACACAAGCATTATTGTCTATCAGTATTAGCAATTTATCACCTTGTAAGGATTTGCTCTAAGGTGTGAACCAATAAGCACTGTATCAATTCCATCGAGTTAACACCAGGATTCTGATATCTCCCTTGAGTTTCCACCTTGTTTCAAGTTGAGTTGACACTAGGATTCCAACACTACTCCCTCTGAAATATTCCAAAAGATAAGACTACCCTGATATTTCATTGACATCTTTACTTGTGTTTATTCAGACATCCTAACTCTGGCTTTTAGTAAGAACTTATAGCCTCCCTCCATCCTGACAGAACCAAATGGATCTGCAAAGAAGTTTCCCGCTTCTTTCCCCTTCTTGTTTGAAAAGATATAAAAAGATTTGGGATTCTCCCATTCATTGATGGATACTTTGAGATGAGAGTCCTATTCAGTCAATTATACTCTCCAATTAGTAAAATATTAAAAACTCTCTAATCTCTACCTTGTCTCAGTTTCTCTGACATTACAACCACTACCTCTCTATTAATTTCTATCCATTTCCCAGTATTCCTGTGTAATTTTTCATTTTTATACTTATTGTATTTTTCTTATGATTTTGCTTTTTATTTTTGTTTCATACTAGTTCTTTTGATTCCCTGTTTCTTTAAATTCATTCAAATTCCTACCATACACCAGGCACTGTACTGGGGATAAAATGAAAAAAGGACACAACTCCTGCTTTAAAGGCTCTTGAGCTTGGGAGACTACATACTCCTTTATAATTATATACAGGATGGATATATGCAGCATAAATACAAAATATATGTAAGGATAAAAAGGAATTAGGTAGGGAGTACATTAACAGTTTTGAGGATGAGGAAAGGCATTGGGTAGAGGGTGATGACTGACTGTGGGAAGTTTTAGGTTCTATAAGACAAAGATTAGAAAGGAGTATATTCCAAGCATTGAAGAAAGTCAGTACAAAGACAGAGATAAATCAAATAATGTTGTGTGTGAGGTACGTAGAGAATTGTACAACTGGATTGTACAACATGGGAATGGGAATCATATGAGGAAAGAAAGAAAAATTGAGGCTATGTTATGATGGACTTTAAGAGCCAGAGAAGTTCATATTTTATACTGGAGGTAATAGGGAAATACTAAAGTTTACAGAGTAGGAAAGTGACATGATTAAACCTATCCTTTAGGAAAATCTCCCCTCCATAGTATTTTATTTTTCCAAATGCATGTAAAGATGGTTTCCAATATTTATTTTTTATAGGATTTTGATTTTCAAATTTTTTCTCTTTCCTTCCTTTGTGTACTTCTCAAGCCAGCAAGCAATCTAACATAGATTATACATGTACAATCATTTTAAACTTATTTCCATATTTGTCATGTTGTGCAAGAAAAATTAGACCAAAAGCGAAAAAAAACACAAGAAAGAAAAAGCAAACAAACAAAAAAGTGAAAATACCATGTTTCAATCCACATTCAGTCTCCATAGTTCTCTCTCTGGACGTGGATGGTATTTTCAATACCAAGTCTATTAGAATTGTCTTGATTCATCACATTGCTAAGAAGAGGATTTTTGTTAATTGAAAATAAATTTTTTCAAAAAGAAACTAATCATAACACCGCAAAGTACTTAGGAATGGTTCATTCCAGTAACCAGTTATCCAAGTGTCTTTGAATCTGGAGATGAAGAAATTCTGAAAGTAAATTGCTCTGATAGACAACTGAATATCTTTCTTCTTTGTCACCCAATTACAACAGCAATCTTGTGAATATTGAGAGATCAAAAACTTTGGACTTTTCAATGGTGTCCATAGCAATAGTAGTGTACCCAAAGTAGCAGAGATTAATGGAAAAAGCTATACCTGGAGCCAAGAAACTTATACATCTTATACATCAAAGAAAGGCAGGTTCAAGACTTTACAAAGTCACTTACCCTCCAACTGCAGAAAGGAGGTACACCTAAAGGATATTAAGGGTTCCTTGAAGAGAAATAAAGACACCCATTAACCAGAAGATATGAGTTTAAGCGTTAGTTACATATTCTTTCTAAGACTGAACTCAGTTTTCTCCAAGACTTAATATGCACAGAATGTGTCACTGCTTTGAGAGGATGCTATTGAAGCAATTGTTCTTGCTATACCTCCTTAGTAGGATACCCTTTCTAAAAGTGTAATTAAATCTGACTGAAAATCATGAGCATGGGCTCATAAGTGATAGAAGTAACAATTCTAGTTCTTTAAAGACATGAATACATATATGCTGGTTTGAACCTATGATTTCAAGATTTGGACTAGATGACTTTGAAGATTCCTTCCAGCTTTAAACCTGTGATTCTTTGATATATTTGGACCAATTCTGCATCCCACGTCTACTGACTCCAAATTTCATATTTGTTTCACTACATTTGGAGAACACCTCTCCAATAGGAAGGAAGAGAACCTGACTACAATAAAATCCAGTTGGAATGTTGAGATTAAACCCCATGCTTATTTCTTCCTACTCATTAATCTTAATAGCAACCTCCTCCCATTTCAACTTTTTTTGGTAACAAGTTTCTGCCTTCCCAGGGCTTCTTTTTCCCTGTCACTAATATATATCTCCAGACCCAGATGACACAGTAGGAGAAAGTGAAGCTTGTAACTTACACAGTCCTTCCTCACTTTAATTCAATTCACTTCCATGTCATGGCATCACCTTCCTGATGTTAAGGTCCTCTTAGAGAACAAAGAATAAGCAATAACAATAATATGTGTTTCTATAGTGTTTCTCACCCCACTGAATCCATCCTTCACTATTACTTATAGACTCATAGTTAAAGGATTTTTGAGTTGTGAAAAATCTTTAGAGATCAACCTCCAATATTTATATTAACAACATTATTGATTCCATACCAATATGGTGCTATTCCTTATAGGATAATTGTTCAGTTATTATTAATTCCCTATAAAAGACAAGAAAATAGGTTCATTGGGGTTCTAAGACATTACCCAGTCAGTAAATGCTTGAATCCAAATTTTCTATTTCCAATTTTGTGTTGTTGAAGTGCAAGTGATGAGGTTAGTGGTAGTGAAGAGGTATGACAACTGGGGTGGGGAATCCCTTCTGGTCGGAGGCATAGGTCCAATGCGAAAGAATTCACAAACCTGACATCTGTGTAGCAAAAGGGATTTTTATTGGCACTGAGAAGGTAGCCTGTTAAGAAGACAGACTTCTCTCAGTGGGCAAAAAGGTCTTGTTAGGAGGATAACAAAGGTTAACACTGAGATGAGAATATCTTCAACAGTGGACAAAAGTCCTGGCAGGGCAGCTTGCCAAGAAGAGAGCTTCCTTGGCAAGCATAATCCTGTTTAGGACTTCTGCAAAGATTCGGGTTCAAAGTTGTCTTTTATTAGCCATGTGAGACTTGGGCTTTAATTCAAAATTGAATCAGATTTCCTCAATTGTTGACAATGCCCTGGGGCCTGCTCTCCAATTGAATAAGCTATTGGGAGTGGTTCTGGACTAATTTTCAACTCAATAGAGGGTACAACCAGTCCCTAGCTAAGATTTCCAACTGAATGAAACTACTTATCTTTATTCCCTGAGGGTGGAACTCTCACAGAGGTAAATTTCTCAGGGTTCACCCCCATCATTTCCCCCCAAAAGTCAAAGTCAAAATGCATCATTTCTCTCTTCCCCAAAGCTGGCAAAGCAGAGAAGAGGCAGTTCTTAAGTTCCCCTGAAGTATTCTTTGTAATACTCCACAAACCCAGATTTCAAATCAGTATTTACATACATACACACACATCCCAAACTGCCAACAGTTAACCAACAATTAGCACTGTTCGAAAGTTGAAATAGGTTCCCATATCACCATATCAGATAGTGGAATACCCCTCTTGGGAATCTATAAACAGATCATATGACCACTTGTTGAGAATATTATATATATTTTCATTTCAAGGTCACTATTTTGATTCAGACATTTTCTACATGAGGCCAAGTTAAATGAAAATCAGTTCTACAAATATTAAGTGCCTAGATATTGAAGATTCAAAGGAAAAATGGAAAATAATTCTTGCCCTCAATGAATTTACATTCTACTGGAAAGTAACTAATATAAGAACTGAAAAAGAACTCACATTATGTGGATTTGACCATTAGCTAATGTTGAATTTCCTAGTGTGCAATAATCTCTAAATGGTTGGTTTATCTCCAGTGACACTCATTTGAATAGTTACTGGCAAAAAATTTCCTTTATTTAAATCCAGGGCTGCTGGAATGGAAGGGTGCTTTTTTGGTTATATTGTCATTTATGGTCAGAAATTTATGCACAATTATTGAATTTCAGGGGCTATTTCTGATGAGGTGGGAAATGGGGAGGATTGGGGGGAAGATTCCTTCTGCTCAGAGATGCAGGTCTGATGCAAAAGAATTCGCAAACCTGAAATCTATGTGGCAAAAAGGAAATTTTATTGTTCACTAAGAAGGAAGCTTTCTTTGTGGGCAAAACTACTCATTAGGAATTTGGCAGTGAAGGATTGATAAACCCTGATTATATGGGAAACATCTTGGCCTGGGGCTGGGAGATGTCTGGGCTACTCACTAGAAGACCATCAGACAGAGATCTCCATTTGAATAAAAAAAGTTTGAACCACTGAAAATTGTTTGTGGCAATTCATTGGAGGGTGATTGACCGAGATCTCCATTTACATTATTTTATCCAGCGTTAAAGATCATTACTCTTTTGCCAGATATTTAAGTCAGCTCAATTTTACCTTGTATTTAAAAAATATATATTTTAGTTTAAGAAATTATTTTATGAAGGTTGACAAATTTTCCCCCCATTTCTTCTTTTCTCATAATTCATTAGTCTTATCCAAATTTCCTTTCTCTGACCTTTTGACATTTGTGGCTTGGTCATGTTTCTCCAGTAAAGGAATAGATGAACAGAAGGATAAGCTGCTGTCCTCCTTTCTGTTCTTGTAATAATGATTTCTGTTGCTGCCTATGCATGAATAATATCACAGTACTATGATTTGCCATTGCCATTTTAGACACATTTTATATCTGGAAGGATCTCTTGCTAAATGATTTGAATGGATGATTTGGTTTAATTAAAAGGGAAGCTGTTAATTGATAAAACAAATAAAATTTTGTACGAAATATTGCTGATTTTTATGATATTTATGCATGAACGAGAAGAAGTGAGATCTTTCAAGACAGTTGTGAAAATCGAGTAAGGCTTCATCTATTTCAAAGTTTGAGTAGGCCTGAAGGACTTTAAGCATCAAGTCAAGGGCATACTTAAGTTCCCTTCCTGCTATCCCCTAAGGGCATACTTAAGTCCCCTTGTTATCCTCCTATAACATCAGTGTCTTTCTGTTAAGTCAAATATGGGCAACTATGTACTTATTGGTCAAGTTCAATTTCTTGGGTAGTTCCCACCCTTAGAATGTAAGATCCTCAGCCAATAAGGATGAGGGTCAGTGGTGGGAGGGGGTATTTGCTTTAGGGATAAAAAGTGTTGACCCTGCCCCTTACAGTGCTTCCTCCCTTGGATTGTCTGCTCCATGTGTGGGACTCCTGATTCTTGCAAGATTGTATAATAAACTTTGCTTTGCTTCTAGAGATCTCTCCAGCTTTTTTATTAAATGCTGTCTGAACCACACATGCATGTATATAGATTTATGCATTTATGTAGAGTTCCTTAAGTACTTTAAAAATTTTTCAAAATAACACTCTTGACACTGAAAATCAGATATCAAGGAAAATTTATTAAAGAAGAATCTTAAGGAATGGGCTTAACATTTCTGGCCAGAAGCAGACCCCACTCCTCTTGGGGAAGAGGGAATACTGAATACAAAAATGAGGGAACTTTTATTCTTGCTTGAGTGATGCAACTCCTCCCTTCAGAAAATGGATTAGTCTAGTTACACTCTTTGATACATCCATTACATGTTTCCCCTTAATATGTACAAAATATACTCCCCCTCCCATACATTTCATGTTCAAAAATGGCAGAAAACTCCTTCTCTGAGGTGTGTTGTTTACTATTCAATTAGCCTATTAAGCAAGCAGTAGTGATTTAGTCAAGTCAGGTCATTGACCCTAACTAGTTCAGATTGGATTATCTAGTTTGGGCTATTATCTTAAATTTGTGGTTTTCTCAAAACTACAAGACTCTTTCTGATTGGCTGATTGCCTTCCTAGCATCCCAGTTTCTTGTTTGCTCAAGGTTTCTATTGATTACTTAATTGTTCTGTGAATCCTAATCATCCTTAACCTCTCAAGTTCTAAAAACCTCTTGCTCAGTGGTACCCACTATCTCAATCAAAGCTTGCAATACTATGGAAACAACTTTTCAGCATTTTTCACAATTGCTATATATTAAGCATTGTACTAAAAGATGGGAATACAAATAAAACCAGTCATTGCCTTCAAAAAGCTTATATTCTATTTTAAAATGTGTTTTTCAGTAGTACTTCATTTTTCCAAATACATTCAAAGATAGTTTTCAACATTCACCTTCACAAAACCTTGTGTTCCAAATTTTTCTCCCTACCTCCCCCACTGTCCTCCCCAAAACAAAAAAATTCAATATAGGTTAAACATGTGCAATTCTTCTATACATTTCCATATTTGTCATACTATGCAAGGAAAATCATACCAAAAGGCGGGGGTGGACACGTGAAAGAAATAAGCAAGCAAACAAACAAAAAATAGTGAAAATATGATTCTTAGATCCATATTCAGTCTCCATCATTCTCTCTCTGGAGGCCGGTGGTATTTTGCATTTCATGTCTATTGGAAATGTCTTGAATCTCCTCACTGTTGAAAAGAACCAGGTCCATCACTTTACTCATTTTACTCAACATCAGTTCATGAAGATATTTCCAGACTTTTCTGAAATCAGAGTTTATATTCTAGTGGCCAAAAAAAAGGTAAAATGGAGACTGTGTTTTAGGCACAATATGATTAAATCTCACTCATCAATAGCCTGGGATCACAATCATAATCCACACACAAACACACACGTATATAAATATCTCATATATATATATATATATATATATATTCATTCACTTTTCTACCTTTCTGCCTCCCTTCCTCCCTTTTTTCTTCCTTCCCTTTCTCCCTCTCTTCCTTCTTTCCTTCCTTGCTTTTCTTTCTCTGTCTTCCTTTCTTATTTCCTTCCTTATTTCTTTCTTTCTTCCTACCTTCCTTCCCTTATTTTTTCTTTCTTTTCCAGTCCCAATATCTCTTCTAAGATTCATTATTACATCATAACTAACTTTTGGACATCTCAGACTAGATGCTCCATAGGCATCTCAAACTTAAGACTTAAAAACTTAACATCTCAAACTTAAGACTTAAAAAAAGAACTTATTTTTTCCTTCAAACATGCTTCTTCCCAATTTTCCAATTACTGTTGCCTATATCCTTATCTTTCCATTGTTTCAAGCTTACAACCTTGTATCATCCTTGACTCTTCATTCACACTCAATCTACAGAATCAATCTGTTGTCAAATCTTGTTTCTACCTTTAGAACATCTTGTATAGTCCTATTCTCTCTATTCATACAGTCACCATCTTAGCCCAGGGCTCTATACCTTGTTACTATACTATTGCAATACCTTTCTGATTAGTCTTCATGCCTCAAGTTTCTTACTACTACCATTCATCCTCTACTCAACTGCCCAAGTAATTTTCCTAAAACATAGGTATGACTATATGACACTATCTCCTTTCTTTAATGAGCTTTAGTGATCCCCTATTACTTTCTGGATCAAATATAAACTCCTCTGTTTAGTATTTAAAGCTCTTCAAAACCTGGTCCCAAGTCCCATGCACTCTATGAACCATCTACCTATCTTATTTGCTGTTCTTTACAAAAGACATTCCACTTTGGTTTTTTTCTTTGCACTGGCTCTCACTTAAATATGGAATTTTATCTCTTCACTTTCTCCTCTTAGCTTCCTTGGCTCCTTAAAACATTTCAAACCCCACTTTCTCAGGAGGGCTTTCCGAGTTCTTCCTCCCAGCTTTCCATGTACATTCTCTGTATCTATATCCTTGTCTATCTCTATGGTTGCACTGGATCTGTTTCCATGTTTCCATGTCTTGTGTTATTTAGTTATTTATATATGCTCTCTTCTATTAGAATGTGACTTCTCTGAGGACAGGAATGATCTTTTGCTCTCTTTGTATCTCCAGAACTTAGCACAGTGCTTGGTACATAGTAAGTTTTTAATAAATGTTTAATGATGATAGTAGGAATTTGGTTTCTTCTGTTCGATGTTTGATTTCAGACAATATATGTCTCCTGTTTCCCTGCAGGAAGGTAGGAGTAAATGAGGCACACATTTTCATATATAGCTCATTTGTTTTGCTTAACTATAACTATTTATTATAAAAGAATATTCTATTCTGGGTGAGGTAGCAAAAACTTTGGAATTTAATGGTGATGTTTATAAAAAAAATAACAATAAAATATTTTTTTTAAAAAGTGTATTCCCTCCTCTAGAGGATCTCTGAGTAAAGACAAGATAAGGAATTCTAAACATTTGTGGTCTCAGGACCAATTACAATCTTAAGAATTATTGAATACGCCAAAGAACTTTGATTTACGTGAATTATAGATATTTTGTACTGAAAACTAAAACTGAAAAAATTTTAAATATATATCAATTAATTTTAAAATAATTACATTAATTACATGTTAAAATAACAATGTATGGAAAATAACTATTTTACAAAATAAAAATAGGGAAGAGAGGTATTGTTTCTCACATTTTTGAGAATTTTTAATGTCTGGCTTGAGAAAAAACAAATGGATTCTCATATCTGCTTCTACATTCAATCTATTGCAATATGCTATTTTGATTCGAGGGCAAAGAAAAATCTGTACTTACAAGGATAGATAATTGGAAAATTGGTAATTTATTTTTAAAATATCATTATTTATTTGTTTGGAACATTCTTTTCTTTCTAAAATTTTGATTTTCAAATTCTCTTCCTCTTTCCCATCTCTTATCCTATCTGCTAAAAAAGCAAGCAATAACAATTATACATATAAAATCATGCAAAATATATTTTCATAGTAACCATATTTCCCCCAAAAATCAAGAAAAATAAACAAAGTGAGACAATTATATTCAATTTGCATTCAAAGTTCATCAGTTCTCTCTCTGGAGATAGATAGCATTTTTTCCATCATGAGTCCTTTGTAATTGTCCTGGATCAGGGTAGCCAAGTCTTTCACATAATCATTATAACATTACTGTTAGTATGCACAATGCCCCAATTTTTTTCTCTTCATTCTAAAAGTTCATTGGTCTTGCCATTTTTCCTGAAATCAACTTCTTCATATTCTGTTATAATCATATGCCCCACAATTTGATCAGCCATTACCCTAATTAATGAGCATTCTTAGATTTCCAATTCTTTCCTACCACAAAAAGAGCTTCAATAAACATTTTTGTACAAATTGTCCTTTTCCTTGTATTTCTTTAGGGTGCAGACCTAGTAGTAATATTGCTGGGTAAAAGGGTATGCACAGTTTAATAGCCCTTTGGGCATAGTTCCAAATTTTTCTTCAGAATGGTTGGACCAGTTCACTATTCCAACAACAATTCATTAGTGTACCTATTTTCTTTCTCTCAATGTTATGATGGATGTGAGGTTGCTGAGGTAAAAGACACCCCAACAAGATTGGGGTCACCCAGATCAGTATCATGGATTTGATGAAAGAATTCACATACTCAGTCTTCAAGTTAAAAGGGCAAAGATTTATTATGTTGCTTGATAGCAGGCTGATTTCCAAGGGAATTTTAGCAAAGAGCCAAAAACAAGAAGCTATTATGCTGTTTGACAGCAGGCTAATTTCTAAGTGAATTTAGCAAAAAGTCAGAATCAAGGAGATAATTTTATAGGAAAAAGAAACAAAGATTAGGTTGAGATGCTAATATTATGCATAGAAGTACAATTGCAGAGTAGTAGGAGTGGGGTAACTTCCATCATTGAGTTCTACAGTTTACAACAGATTGGTCAGCATTGTTTGTGGCACTCCCAAGGCCAGGTGGCCTTATCATTCCCCCCTCAAGCAATCAAAATCCAAATTTATTTAGAGCAAAGGGAGAAAGGTCTCACTTTCTGGGGCTACTTGGCTAACCGGCAGGTACAGAGCTGGTCCTGCCTAGCTGAATCCAGACTGAGGAGGGGAGACTTGATGGTAGTAGCAGTAGCATCCAGGAGGTATTGAATTTTAGGATTTGGTAGCTATTGGTTTTCAGGTTGGGAGGTTCATGGCCTGGAGTCTAGAAGATACAAAGCTCTCAAGAAGGGGAGAACATAATTAACTTGTCAAAGGAAATGGAAGGTAACAAAAAAACAAAAGAAAGAAAGAAAGAAAGAAAAAATTAAAAAAGCAACGATGAGGCAGACCTAATTATCTGACCAATGAAAATAGGTTTCACTAGGGTAAGGACTGGAGGGCATTCTTTCTCAAGAGAGTAACTTGGTATAGGTCAAAAAGAAATTTCTATCAGTTTACAAGTTGGCCTGAAGATGTTTGAAACTATGTAGGAGGAGAAAAGGTATATCCTCTTTAGCAAAGGCCTGTTCCTGGAAACTATATAAGGAATTGTAGAAGTTGGAATTAGGGAATCAAAGGTATCATCGGGGCACCCAGGGGTGGCTGAATCTGCAAGTTTGTTTCCGTTGGCCTGAAGTAAATCCCCCTTCCAGTGTCCTTTATAAAATATAACAGAAACCTCTCTAGTTCCATGGACAGCTTGGAGTAATTATAAAATTTCCTCTGCATACTTAATGGGGGAATGTTTAACTGTCAAAAATTTCCTTTTTTTCCTATAGCCCCATGAGCATGCAATACATAAAAGGCATATTTGGAGTCAATATAGATGGTCACTCTCATTCTTTTCCCCAGTTCTAAAGGTCTAGCAAGGGTAATGATTTCAACAGAGGTTGGGGGTGGGGGAAGGGTAGGAAAGAGCATCTTAGTCTGCAAGGTACTATTAAGGCTTACTACAGAATAGCCTACCTTCCTTTCTCCATCTAAATTAGATAGTGCTAACACTGGGGCAGAAGTGAGTTTGGCTTTCTTTGAGGTAGTTCAGGGAATGACAAGATTCTTCTTCTCTGAGAGTGAACATGGAGTTGGGAGTTAATTCATGGCCCAAACATTTTAGAGACTGACAGGTAATGTGGGCTTTAGACAAAGAAACTTTATAAATATGGGAGCCCAGCTTAATGGGGAAGATAGGAATATCACAAAGAGACTTTCAAGGAACTAAAAGCTTTTGCTTAAGAAATTTTTCAATGAGGGTTTGTAATCCCTCTCTGGCTTCATTGGATACTGGCACTTATGAAGGAACATTCTGGGATCCCAGAGGAACACTAAATCTGGGGTGGCATGAGTAGCCCACTCAGGAATTACTTGGTCCTGGACAGATGAATTTACTTCCTCCCAGCTCTCATATGGAATATGGGAGGGCTTTGAGAGAGGGATAAAAAGTGCACTCAGAAGTCTGAGTTGGGTTCCCATTTCACCATTAAGTCATGCCCCAAGAGGGAAGGCAGGAGGTACCGATAAGAAAAGAATATTTGAATAACAGATCACCAAACTGACAAGGCAGAGAAAAGGTCTTAAAACAGTTTCCTTCAATTCCCATCACCCTATGAGGGAAGGAGTGGGATGGAGTTGGAATACCAGGACAGAATAGAGCACAAGGCTCCCATAAAGTCAAAGAGAAATTCAATGGACTTACCTGTCACATCCAAAGTTACCCTGGGTTCAACCATCATGATGTGCCAAACACTGGGCACAGTTGCTCCTGGTCCTGAGTAGACCAGAGGACAAGGCATTGGGTAAAGGAAACTTGACCCCACCGTAGGCAGTTTCTCTTCCTGTGCCCATCCTCGGTTGCTCTTAGGACACAGACCTGGAGGTTTCTTACCAGATCTCTGAGACCAATTACCCTAGTTGTAGCATCTGAACCATGAACCTCCATGATTCCTGGATATGGTGGCAATTAAAATTTGAGCCTGATCTGATTCCCCTGGCTCTGCAATGTCCCTCCTCTGCCTCAGCTTGAACCATATTATTGAAAACTTTAAAAGTTGTTTCCAACAGCTGTGTCTAGAGAGTCTGAGGACCCAGGACTAACTCTTGTAGCTTCTTCTGAATGTCTGCGGCAAACTGACTAGTGAAATGCATGCTGAGGACAGTGATCCCTCTGGTGAAGTGGGGTCTGGGCTAGTGTATTTCTTTACAATCTCTGTAAGGTGCCCCTGAAAGAAGGCAGGATTTTCTTCAGCTCCTTGGGTAACTTCCTTAAGTTTTTCATAATTAACCTACTTCTTAATTTCTTTTTTCCTGCCTTCAATGAAGGAGATTAGAAAATGATCCATTCTCTCTCTCTGTCTTTACTTGCTTCCTGATAATCCCACTCAAGGTCTGAGACTGGGACAGCAATAGCTCCTGGAGGGTATCTATCAGAGGAAGAGGATTTAGCCACATCATCCCCAAATTTATGGGCTAAATCCCAGATTCTCTTTTTCTCCTCTATAGTGCAACAAGAGGCAATAATGATGTTAGCATCCCCAGGTAAGATCAAATTGGAGGAATGTTGAGATATGGGAGCCACCTGCCAATGGCTGCTGGAGGTCTAACTCAGACCTGTAGAATGGATCTCTTCATGTGAGAGGATGGTGATGGCACAAGGAGACTGAGAGGCAGTTGTTGTTCTTTGGTGTCCTCTGATCTTTCCACTGAGAGACAGCTGCATTGTCTGACCTCCCTCCTCTTCCCTCTGCCTCCAACTTATTTCCCACTCCACAAGCAACACCTGTGTCAGTAAAGGCTGCTTTGAAATTCCTTCAAATGTCATGATCCACAGCTGCAGAGGGTCTTAGAGAATTGACCTTCCCCTTAACCTAGGTGTGGTCCTTAATAATTCCCCATTTTTTGTTTCAGACATGATTATTTCCCCCCCCCTCCCCCACAGCATAGTATGTTTGTGCATTTGCTGTTATCTGAATCTGCATACTGAGGAATGCAAGCAGCACTATCACCGCTGGATGGTTGTAGCAGGTATTGATCTTGTGAGATGTCATGGAGGCAAACTTTCAAACAGAGAAGAGGATTGTAGTCAGCATAGGCATTTAAGTCTCTCATCAGTCTCCTGGCTGGGCCTTTGATGTGTTGGCCCATTTAATTACCCCCCACACCCTCCATACCCCCCCTCCCCCTCCATTAAAAAAGGCTTTCTGGGTCTCTTTTCCCTTTCCTTCCCTGCGGGTTACAGAAGGAACTCTGGGAGGATCCTACCCACGAATAGCTCTTGTAGGCTGCTGATTCTTGTGTCCCACGTTCAGGAGCCATATGTTGAGATACGGGAGCCACCTGCCAGTGGCTGCTGGAGGTCTAACTCAACATCCAGAATGGATCTCCTCAGATGACAGGATGATGATGATGATACAAGGAGACTGAGAGGCAGTTGCGTTGTCTGACCTCTCTCCTCTTCCCTCTGCCTCCAATTTATTTCATACCTAGTCCACAAGTAACATCTGTGTCAGTAAAGGCTGCTTTGCAACTCCTTCAGATGTTAAGATCCACAGCTGTGGAGGCTCTCGGGGAATTGATCTGCCTCTTCACTTAAGCATGGTCCTTAACAGAGGGACATGGCTTTAAAGCCCTCAATATAACTAGTGGGGATTCTCAGAGTAACGACCAAGTTTTTCCTTAATCTGGGAAAGGTCTGACATTGAAAAAGGTACATAAACCCTGACTATTCCACTGAAAGAGCCTGCTTACAACAACAATAAAAGAAAGCTGCTTTTCTCAAAGGGTAGAGTTTAGACAGAGTGACTGAATCAGGATTCTGAGGGAGAGAAAAAGGGATCCCACTCCTTGTATAGGAAGTACTGAAGAGCAGAGATTGGGCAGTTTTAAAAAGTAGCTTCAGAGATGAGAGTTCAGGGAAAAGACACTAAATTGAAGAAATATTGGGGAACATAAGGTCCAGATCTTGATAAGGGGTTGATCCCAGAAAGGAGTCTTGGACTTCTTCTCTAAATTGCCCTCCTGTAGATTTAGGGATAGAGAACTGTCCTATATTTGTCATGAACCTTAGAATTCCTAATCCTATAGTGCCTCACCATCTCTGGCATCCCAGGGAAGATGAAAAGGTGGCAAAGATTTCTTAGTGAAGAAGGAACTTTGCTGAGAAATGGCAAGAGATTCCAAATCCAGGCATGCCCAGTCAAGGACAATTTGCAGAGTGTGGAGCTCTGATGATCCAGACAAGATTTCCTAGGAGCTTGAGGTATCCCTCTAGCTATAAGACAAAAGGGGCTTACCTTATTAACAAGGAGAATATAAAATTTGGGGGGCCCCACTTTGGGGCCCAAAAATATTGAGGCAAAAGACACCCCAACAAGATTAGAATGCCCCTGGTCAGGGTAGTGGGTTTGGCAAAAGAATTTGCACATTTAGACTCCAAGTTAAGAGCAAAGTTTTATTATTATGCTGCTTGACAGAGGGCTAATTTCCAAGGGAATTCTAGCAAAGAGCCAAAAGTAAGAAGATATTACTGCTGCTTGACAGCATGCTCATTTCCAAGGGAATTTAGCAAGAAATTAGAATCAAGGAAATAATTTTATAGGTAAGAGAAACAAAGATTAGGTTGAGATGCTAATATTATGGCTTAAAGGTACAATTGCAAAGTGGTATGTGGGGGCAGGGATAGTTCCCCTCATTAAGTTCCAAGGCTTATTGATTAACAGATTGGCCTGCATTGTTTGTGATACTTCAAAGGCCAGGTAGCCTTAGGGTTTCTCAGGAATTGCTACTTTCTCACATCTCATCAAGCTGGTACCTTGAAATTGTTTTAATTTGCTTTTCTCTAGTCAATAAAGACTGGGATTTTTTTTTATATGACTATAGATAGCTTTGATTTCTTTGTCTGATAAGTGAATGGAACAGTAAAACATCTTATTTTTATAAATTTGATTCAGTTATCATAATTAATATATGTATGAGAAATAAGATCATTGGCAGCTCTTTTGTAGTGTCAAGAAACTGGAAACTGAGTGGATGCCCATCTAATTGGAGAAGGGCTGAATAAGTTATGTATATTAATGTTATGGAATATTATTGTTTTATAAGAAACGATCAAGAGGATGATTTTAGAGAGGTCTGGAGAGACTTACATAAACTGATGCTGAGTGAAATAAGCAGAACCAGGAAATCATTGTACCCAATAACATCAATATTATACGATCAATTCTGATGAACATGACTCTTTCCAAAAATGAAGAGAGCCATCTACACTCAGAAAGAGGACTGTGGGAACTAAATGTGAATCACAATATAACATTCTTACTCTTTTTGTCATTCACTGGCATTTTGTTTTCTTACTCATTTACTTTCCTTTTCATTCTGATTTTTCTTGTACAGCAAGAGAATTGTATAAATATGTTTACACATATTGGATTTAACACATATTTTAACATGTATAACATATATTGGATTGCTTGCCATCTAGGGGAGGGAATGGGGGGAAGGAGGGGAAAATCTGAAACATAAGGCTATGCAAAGGTCAATGTTGAAAAATTATCCGTGCATGTGTTTTGAAAATAAAAAGGTTAAAAAATTACCAAAAAAGGAGAAAAAAAGAGAAAATATCATTATCACAGAAACTTCTATAATTTTTTATATTATTTTATTGGCTATTGTACTTTTTTCAGAAAATGTAGTTTCCCTGATTGTTTCTTTTAATTAGGTCTTTTTTTCCTTTTACTTTGTCTGAAATCCTGATTGCTATTCCTGCCTTTAAATTTTTTTTTATCTGAAGCATATTAGATTCTGCTCTAGTTCGTTATTTTTAATTGTGTGTATCTTTCTATTTCAAGTGCATCTCTTATAAATAACATATGGTTTGATCATGATTTCTACTCCAGCCTGCTATTCACTTCCATTTTAAGGGATGGCACTTCCCATTCACATTGACAATGATGATTACTATGCATTTCCCTCCAGCTTATTTTTTTCTGTTTCATTCTTTCTCTCTCTGATTCTCTTTTCATTTTATTCTGCTTCAAAAGTCTATTTTGCCTCTAACCACCACCTTTAATTTATTCTTTTGTTTCTCCCAATTTACTCTTGTGCCCTTCCTTACTGTCCTATTTCCCTACTGGGTACATTACATTTCTACACACATCTAAGTGTGTATATATATTCTTTTTCTCTTTCAATCAATTTCTTTACATAACCTTGCTTCTGTTCAAGCCTGGGCCAGTTTTGCTAAGGAAAAGTCAGGTATCATGTGCTGCTATATAATAGGAAATGTGACTTCTGATTATCTGAGAGAAACATGATACTGCCAATATATATGTAAGCAAATTCACCTAAAAACTCATCTTTTTTTTAAAGAGTATTTCATTTTTTCAAATATATAGTTTTCAACATTCATTTTTGCAAAACTTTGTATTCTCAATTTTTCTTCCCTTCTTCATATCCCTTCTTCAGAAGACAGCAATCAATATAATATAGGTTAAATGTTTAATTCTTTTAAACATATTTCCAGATTTGTCATGTTGTACAAGAAAAATATGATTAAAAAGGGGAAAAAAAACCACGAGAAAGAAAAGAACAACAAAGAAACAAAAAACTGAAAATACTATGCTTCAATCCACATTCAGTCTCCATAGTTCTCTCTCTCAGGATGTGATTTGCATTTTCTATCTCAAGTCTATTAGAATTCCCTTGAGGGACCTGTATGTGCACGAATGTTTGTGGCAGCCCTTTTTGTAGTGGCTAAAAACTGGAAACTGAATGGATGTCCATCAGTTGGAGAATGGCTGAATAAATTGTGGTATATGAATATTATGGAATATTACTGTTCTGTAAGAAATGACCAACAGGATAATTTCAGAAAGGCCTGGAGAGACTTACAGGAACTGATGCTGAGAGAAATGAGCAGGACCAGGAGATCATTATATACTTCAACAACAGTACTATATGATGACCAGTTCTGATGGACCAGGCCATCCTCAGCAACGAGATCAACCAAATCATTTCTAATGGAGCAGTAATGAACTGAACTAGCTATGCCCAGAAAAAGAACTCTGGGAGATGACTAAAAACCATTACATTGAATTCCCAATCCCTATATTTATGCACACCTGCATTTTTGATTTCCTTCACAAGCTAATTGTACAATATTTCAGAGTCTGATTCTTTTTGTACAGCAAAATGACGTTTTGGTCATGTATAATTATTGTGTATCTAATTTATATTTTAATATATTTAATATCTACTGGTCATCCTGCCATCTAGGGGAGGGGGTGGGGGGTAAGAGGTGAAAAATTGGAACAAGAGGTTTGGCAATTGTTAATGCTGTAAAGTTACCCATGCATATATCCTGTAAATAAAAGGCTATTAAATAAAAAAAAAAAAAAAAAAAAGAATTCCCTTGAACCACTGTATTGTTGAGAAGAGTCAAATCTATCACAGTTGAACATCACATAATCTTGTTACTCTGTACAATCTTCTCTTGGTTCTGCTCATTTCACTCATTATCAGTTCATGTAGGTCTTTCCAAACTTTTTCTGAAATCAACTTGCTGATCATTTTTTAGAACAACAATATTTCATTATCTTCATATACTATAATTTAGCCACCAACAGATGGGCAGATGCACAATTTCTAGTTCCTTGCTATTACATAAAGAGCTGCTACAAAGATTTTTGCACATATGGGTCCTTTTTCAGACCCAGTAATAAGACTGATAAATCAAAGGGTATGCACAATTTTATACCCTTTTTTGGCATGAAAACTCAGATTACTAAAAGCCATATCAAAGTACAAGCAATAATTTAAAAAATGAGGATGAATAAATAAGAATGGCAAAGGTTCTCAAGAATTTTGTTAAGAGCAATTGGCCCACAATGAGTTCAGGTAAACATGGAATGCTAAGAATAAGAAGAATTTTTTAAGTTTTTTTTTGGGAAAAGGAGTATGATAGAGATGGAAACTGATGCTTTAATGGAATAATAATATGACAGTGGGCATTTTTCTTCTGTTTATTCTTCTCAGAAAATGTTTTTTGTGCTGAGAAAGATAAAACAATGATGGTTAACTTTGAAAATAAAATTCAGTTGTGAGAATTCTATTAGACAATATCTAGTTGCCCTTCTTTACACATTTGGCAAATAATTATTAAATAATGAAAAAAAAACAGATGTTATTACTGAACTATTGTTATTCATTTTGTCAAAGATTACGGAGAATGATAAGTGTGTCCTGGGACTGGAGAAAATCAAATAGCTCAATTAAAAAGAAAAAAAAGAGATTAGTCAAGTCTATAAATTATAGAATAATGAATCTCACATATTCCTGTTAGAATTATTTATTGAGGATATATGTGAGTTCTCAGAAAGTGAAAAAGTAGTCACTAAAAGCCTGTAAGTCTTTATCATATCCAGACTAAATTTATTTCCTTATTTTTTTATTCACAGAATAACTCATCTCTTACATTAATGTTGTAGACCTTATACTTATATTTCAGTAAAACATTTAACCTAATCATTTATGCAATCTTTGTAGATAAGATGGAGAAATCTAGGGTATAAAATAATAAGACTATTGTTTGCTTTTCATTCTCAAAGAGGACCATGTCATCAGGAAGGTGTTCCCATGACATGCAAGTGAATTGGAGTTAAGTGAGGGACGGTTGTACAAAGTTACCAGCCTGACTTTCTCCTCTGGAGCCATTGGCGAGATACAGTTCAGGATGACTAGAGCTGGCCCTGGATATTTGGAATCAGTACAATGACTAGACCAGCTGATGAAAAAAATGCAAATTAAAAACAACTCTAAGCAACTAAATCACACTGACTAACGTGGCACACGTGACAGAAAAGAAAAATGACAAATCTTGCAAGGTATATGGGAAAATTAAGACACTAATGTATTATTGGTGAAGTTGTGAACTAATCCAACCATTCTAGAAAGCAATGTGGAACTATGTTTAAAGGGCTATAAAACTTCGCAATACCACTTCTATATTTATTTCAAAGAGATAAAAAACAAAAAGGAGAAGGACCTAATGGATTAAAAATATTTATACAATTCTTTTAGTGATAGCAAAAAAATGGAAATTGAGGGGTTATATATATATATATATATATATATATATATATATAAATTGGGGAATGACTGTTTTATGTGATTATGATGGAATACTATTGTGCTTTAAGAAATGATAACTAAGATGCTCTCAGAAAAACATGGAAAGAATTACATGAACTGATGCAAAGTGAAATGAGCAGAACTAAGAGAACATTGTAAATGTAATAGCAATATTGTATGATGATTGCCTATGAATAATTTGGCTATTTTCAGCAATACAATGATACAAGACAATAATGTGGACTTATGATAAAACATTCTGTCTATCTCCTGATCCTGAAGATCAAAGATACTTCTTTATTTTCATTATTTTTCTTGGGGTTTTTGTTGACTGTTTTCTTTCAAAGAAGGACTTACATAGAAATATATTTCACATAACAACACATGTATAACTTATATCAAATTACTTGTTTTCTCAATAAAGAGGGAGAGATAATTTGAATCCCAAAATTTGAAAAAAAAAAGAATATTAAAATAGTTTTTAAATGCAATTGGGGAAAATATTAAGTAAAATTAAATTGAAGGAATGGAGAAGGTGAGGGAGAGCTTAATTCTAGAGAAGACTTCGGTATTTATGCCTATTAGGTGATGTTATATAAATATATGTTAGATAAATATCAGATTTTTGGAATACATATTACCAACTAAAGGAATTATGGAATATTTCCCATAGGAGGTGGTATAAAAGATGAAGGAAAGGAATCCAAAAGAAAAGGCAATACATGAATACCTCAAAGGCAAGAGTGGGAATGGGAAAATTATTCAGAGAAAAAAGGAATTAGGAAGAAGCTCGGGAGTGAATGCAAAATCTGCAGGGACAACAAGTAGGCTAGTTTGGCTGAAATATAGGGAATGAAGAAGGGTTGTAGAAAATAAACCCCAAGTGGAAAGATGAATCTAGATAGTAAAAGGGAAGGACACAAGGTGAAGCTGAGGCAATTATCCCAACGGTTTCCTCTTAATTTCTTTTTGTTAAGTTGTAACCCATCAGTTTTTCTTTGGTAGGTCTTTCTTTTGATAGGTCTTTAGATTAGTTTGAATTTCAGATACAGACTCCTCAGTTATTAAAAAAAAGAAAAAAAAAGAATTAATTTCCACTCCAAAGAATAGGTTCTACTTTGCTTTCTGGGTTTCCTGGGGCTTCTCAGTTTCCTCCAGCAACTGGAAACGTCGAGACATCCCCTGTCTTCGAGAGCCCACAGTCAGACCAAAACGTGGTTTAGCCATGCTGCATTATGGGAAATGGAAGGAAATAAAAGCGTCCAATGAAGTAAATCGCTCCCACCTTGTGCACAAGTGGCTGGGGTTTCCTGTCACACAAGCTCAGTCATCAGAACCTGAGCAAAGAAGCACATGACTTCCCAGAAGGCGAAGCAGATGACTCCCCAGGAGGACCTGCACTTTACATTGGGTTCTCAGCTCCATCTCTTTTAGTCTTTCTGCAGTCCCATAGTTCCAGAAAGATTAGTTTGGAAGGAACTGTGGCCTCACTCTTTGTGAATAGTTCCTCCCTCATCCCATGTTGTTTTCTCACTATTCTTGTGGCCTTTTTAAAAAGGAGGTGCTAATTAGGGGATGAGGAAGAGAGGAATAGGTGTTGACTGGGTGATAGACTCCCTCAGAGGTGGACTTAACTCATGGTTAGGCAGCAGAAAGTGAGATCATTTGAGTTGTCCAAGGAAACCTCTTCCATGAGCTAACAGACTTTATTTTATCATATGAAGTGACCTTGTGGTTGTAATTTAATCTACCTTTGGGTATTTAATCCACTACAAACTGCACCTGTCCACAAGGAGTTATTTTCTCTTTGGGGAACTCAGATGCATATAAGGATAGTAAATATGAAATATGCTTTAATTTGGCTTTTTCTTTGATTCCGCTGGTCCTTAGTCTTTGTCTTTTAAGCAAAGGTAAGATTCATATTTAATGACTCCTCAGTTATTAAAAAAAAAAAAAAAAAGAGTAAGCCTCTCATGTTTAGAGGCTGCTAAATAGCAGTACATATGATGTGGGAAAGATTCCTTTCTAGATTCCTACCCCCTCCTAGTTAATAATGTAAATTATCCTTTGACTCACAAATCCTGGTCCCTTTGAATTCCAATAGAAGATCCGAACCTGTCCCAGCCCCACCTGGATCTGAGCCAACTTTGGGGCTACACCCAAAAGCCCCTCAGGCTAAGTCTCCTCCTATAAAAGAGCCAGCTGGGAACCCCTCTTTGCAGAGATTCCAAACATGACAGCCATGTGAGGACCCTCTGTCCACTGGACCCTCTGTCTGGTGCCCTCCTTATCTCTACCTTCACCTATCTCCTACTTCTAAACTCAATAATAAACCTCTTTTATCAATCTAGCTCTAGGGCTAATAAATGCTTTTTTATCGTGCCGAATCCAAGGGGGTTGCAGGGGAGCTCTGTTTGACTTCCTGTACCCCAAATCTGCCACTAGGCCTCAACTAAATCCTAATTTCATTTAGGCACCCCAAATCTAGACCTCAACATTTGGTCTAGACCTCAACACATAGAGCACTAGTCCAGGAATCAGAGAGCTGCCATCTTGTAGTTTTCCAGTTGTGTCCATCTCTCCATGACCCTGTTTGGGGTTTTCTTGGCAGAAATACTGGAGGAGTCAGGCATTTCCTTCTCCAACTCATTATAAGGGACTTGTCCAGGGTCATATAGCTGAAAAGTGTCTAGTTCAGATTTGAACTGAGGAAGAGGGGTCTTCCTGATTCCATGACCAGCATTCATTCATTGTGCTACTTAGCTGCCAGTTAGGAAGACCAGAGTTCAGATTCATCCTTAGACACTTTCTAGAAGCAGCTGTATGGCTATGGTAGGTAAGGCATTTAACCTTTATTGTTTTAATTTTCTTAATTGTAAAATGGGGGTGATGACAGCAACTATCTCTCAAAGGTTGTTACAAAGATAAAATAAGATAATGTTCATAAAGGACTTAGCATAGTGCCTCAAATTTAGTAGATCTTTAAGAAATACTTATTGTTGTAGGGATGAAATAAGATGTTTGTAAACTGCTTAGTATCTACATATAGTAAGTGCTTCGTAATATCTGTTTTGGGGGAGATATAGTCAGGACTACTGTGACATCCACGCACAACTCTAAATATAATTGGAATTCTTCTTTTTAAGAACATACTCAAATAGTATTTGTATCTTCTTATCAAAATAGTTCTTAGGCTGATTTGCTTATCAGATGCAAATCAGGTTTTCTTTTAGAAGTATTTCTAAATAGAAATATTTAGAAGTAAAGAAATACTTTAGAAGTATTTGGTGGATAATTTATACAATACTTATTTCTTACCACTTATTATTTTAGCTGTGTAGAAGATTCTGGAAGGGATGTTTGGTTTCTCTTTCTTTTAGTTAATTGCTTTGAAGCAATGTATTTTGTAAAATGGAGATAATACCATCTCCCTCCCAAAATTGTTCTGAGGCTCAAATGATATAATAACTGAAAAGCAGTAGTCAGCACAGTGCTTGGCATATTATAGTGAACATTATATAAATGTTAGCCATTATTACTAGTTTTTACACAAATTACCGTGTACAAATAAAATATATACTGTATAAACTGGAGATAATCAACAGAGGGAAGACACTAAGATTAAGGAGAATTGTAAAAGGCTCCATATAGAATGTGGAATTTTAGCTGAGACCTAAAGGTAGCCAGGAAGTCAGAAAATAGAGGTGAGAAGGAAAAGACACGGAGCTATTATAAGAGTATTGTTTTGTGGAATGTCCAGGAGGCCAGTATTACTGATTGCAGAGTATGTAAAGGTAATTAAGGTATGAAAAAACAAGAAAAGTAGGAAGTGGGCAGCTTATGAACTGTTTCAAAAACAAAATATATTTGATCCCAGACTTGATAGGAGGAAACAGACACCGGACTTTACTGAATTGGAAGGTATAGTTATGGTCAGATCTTAACTTTAAGAAGATCATTTTGTTGGAATTCACAAGAGACCCCCAAAGGATTGGGGTTCCAGCCTGGTGTCTCAAAAGAATTTGGTGGCTTGAACCAATCTCCAAGTCAAGGAGCAAAGTTTATTATAATTGTAACACCAATTAAAGCCAGCTAAATTCCAAAAGAATTTAGCAAAGACTAGGAGCAAGAAGATAAATTTATAGGAAAAAAGATTGAAAGATTGGGTGCTTCATGTCGTTTACATGCTAATTTCATGACTTAGAGGTAGAAGTGAGGAGTGGTCTTAATATTGAATTCTATAGCTTAGTGGTGAGTTGCACCCCATTATTGAAATCTGTGTCTTAGATTGTCTCAGAAAATTTGTTCTTATTGATCAACAGATTGTTATCTGATTGTTTGTGGAATTACAGCACTCCCAAGACCAGGTGGTCTTAAGGTTAAGGCCAGGTAACTTTAGGATTATTGCTAGTTCCTCGCTAGGAGCAACACTACATCAGCTTCACAGCTGAATGAAGGTGGATGGGGAATGGGGAGAGAGAGGAAGTAAAACTTAACCAGCAGGCTATTTGCAATGGTTCAGGTGTGAATTCTGACTATTATTCTTTGAAAAAAATGTTCCATGAAAAAAAACAAAAACAATTTTAATTGGATGATTTTTAGTTACTTTCTCCTAATCCTGACTACTAGTTCAGCCACTATGGCTCAAAATGTTTTCAAGCCTTTTTTCCAGTTGAGTTGTTTTTTTGGTCTTGTTAGGCTTCTTTGACTGACACTTCTGCAAATTGTGTTTTTTTAGTTTGAGAATTTTACTTTCTATTGGTTCCATGCCTTTATTCAAATATTCCAGCATATTCTCCATGGTGTTGGTGTTTGCTATTGTACTTGTCTTGTTTCATTTTTACTAAATATACAGATTTTTAAAAAATAGAAGACAGTTTTATTTACTGATGCTATATCCTCCTTCCTTGCCTACAAATGGCTTTATTGAGTCCACTTATTGTATCCATGTATTTTTCTTCTCTTTTCATTATTCATTTCTCTTCAGAATCTTTATAATCCATAGTATTTGATATTAGATGATTTTTAAAATTTCTGTTTCCTTGATCATCTTCCTTTTTCTTTCTTTAGGAAAGTTATTCTCCTATGATATTGGTTTCTACCTTTCTTCTCTCTTCCCCTCCTCCTCCTCTCCCTCCAGCCTTTCTCTTTTATTTGTAGCCCTTATATCTATTTTTGGGGAAAATGGAGGAGACCTGATAGGAATGACTGACTGAAATCTTTGAGATTCTTCACTTGGCTATTCTAAAATCATCAAAACAGGATTGGAGGAAACAAAAAAGTCATTTAGTCCTGTTCCCTCTTTTAGAGATTAGGTAACTTGAATCCCAGAAGGATTAAATGATTTGTTCAAGGTTTCATAAACTCTGAGTAGCAGAGCCAAGATTTAGCTGACTCCTAAATGAGTTCTCCTGTCTCTCAGAATATCAGTTATACAGTTTTTTTTATTTTGAGATAAATGTTAAAAGATACATTTTTTCTTTCTCTTTGTCCTACTCTTAGTTAAGTAGAATAGCTTGCATTAAATCCTAAAATACACTATCCTTAAACTTATTTAAATAGAGACTAGATGACCACTTTTTTAGATTGTTCAAAAGTAGATTTACATTACTGGGCTTTGTAGAGGACATTCCAGATCTGGGATTTTGTAGGAGGCAACTTTTAATATTATATGGCTTCTAGAGAAAAAAGAAATGCTTCATATTTTAAAAAAGGAAAAAATTCAAATTTCTTGGGAAATGACAGTAATTAAGATAGTTTTTTGAATTCCTTCCATAGATGCATGATCTTATCAATTGTGAGTACACAAGCCAATGTTGCAGGTTGCAATTCAGGCTGCCTTCTCATCTGATGATATCCTTGCCTCTGACACTCTAAATATCTTCCAAACAAGATCTAGCCAGTACCTCATAACACACAGCAGAGGTGTGCAGGTAAATGTTTAACTACCAGTTGTTGGATTCTAGTTCCATGGAGAAAAATGTATACTGATAAAGAGGTAAAACAGGCACCAGAGTAGTAAATATGAAATAGATTTGGGAGAATAATGGGTTGTAAAAAATTTTATATAAAAATAAAAAATAGATCAGAGAAATGCAGATTAACACAACTCTGAGGTACCGTTTCACAACTCTCAGACTGGCTAAAATGACAGGAAAAGATAATGATGAATGTTGGACTGATGTGGGAAAACTGGGAAAGTAAGAGAGAATGCTTTCTCATTCTAGAGAGCAATATGGAATTGATGTGATCTATGATGTGGGGTTTGGCACCAAATGATGACAGGCACCAAAAATTGGGGTTTGGTCATGTGAAGAATTCACAATGGCCATTCTTTCTGGCAAAAGAATTGGGGAATAGGTTACAGACAAAATGAAGGAATATATACAATAGACACCGAGCATGGTAAATATGAAATAGAGGAGGAGAGCATATGAAAGACAAGGTCCTCAGTGGAACTCATAATTACCCAGTAGAAAGGGAGCACCCCATGAGGTTGGGGCATGCCCTCAGCTTACAGGTTAAATCCCAAAAGGGATTTAGTACCCTAAAAGTTAGTTACCTGTAAGGAAGAGAGGTGGGGTTGTGAAGCAGAGTGGAGAAACATATGGCGTGAAGGAAGAGAAGTAAGGAGAAAGACACTATGAGGCAGAGTATTGTGGCAGATTGATCCGAAGGAGGGTAGCAGCCATGATCAACAATTCCATGATTCAAGGCAATTTCAATAGACTTGTGATGGAGAGAGCCAACTGCATCCAGAGAGAGGACTATGGGGACTGAATATGAATCACAACGTAATATTTTCACTTTTGTTGTTGTTTGATTGCTTTTTGTTTTCTCATTTTTTTCCCTTTTTGACTTGATTTTTCTTGTGCACTTTTATAAATGTGAAAATATATAGAGAATAATTGAACATGTTTAACATATATTGGATTGCTTGCTTTCTAGGAAAGGAAGTGGGGGAAAGAGAGAAAAAATATGGAACAAAAAAGGTTTTAAAAAGGTGAATACTGAAAACTATCTGCATACATTTTGAAAATAGCTATTTCTTTTTTTTTTTTTTTTAATAGTATAATAGAGATTTAGTTACAGTTCAGTTGATCTGGAGAAATCAAGTTTCTATCACAGAATACAAAGGTTTTATTATAGAAAGCCAAGTTCTCTAGTAGAATTCACAATTAATCAGGAGGAAGAAGCCATTAAAGAGATGACACTGTGAAGTGGAAGGGAAAATCTCATGATGGGCTGTTCCTGAAAAGAAGTTAGCAAAGATCTACATCATAAGCAGATCTTTTATAAGGAAAATATAATCCTGGGGGTTTCACACAATAATTTCGAAAGTCTTAGAGAGGAAGGAAAATAAAGGCAGGAACAAGAATGTGTTTTGAAATGTTGGGACTATCTTAAAGATGCTAACAAGGCAACTTGGGCACATTATGTCTGCTTTAACTATGGTAATAAGTGAAGCTAAATTCCTATTTAAGGTTACATTAACTAGACGGTATTGGGTAACTGACCTAATCAAAATTGATAAAGGAGCAGGATGAGATTCACATAATTTCCAGTTCTTTATTTCCTAAAAAAAATTATAGAAACATGCTTTAACATGTAAATTCAGCTATCAAGAAAACTTATTTTAAAAAGGATCTAAAGGATTCTAGAGTTATTGGCCAGAAGACTCTGCCCCTCTTCAGGAAAAGGGAACACTGTGAGGACAAAAGTGAGAGAAGCTTTGTACTTGTTAACTTGGTGCAGTCCCCTCCCTTCAGAGAAGGGATTGGTCTTTTTCCTTCCCTGTTACAATCTTTCTGCCTACTATATGTTTTCCCCTAAATACATATAAGCATATCCCCCCTCCTTTATTACACATCCCATGTTCAAAAATGGTAGAAAACACCCCCTATGGTGTGTGTTGTTTACTATTCAGTTATCTTTTAAGCAAGTGCACTAGTGATTCAGTTGAATAAAGTCATTGACCCTGACCCATTTGAGCTGGATAGGCCATTATCGTGAGTTTGTAGTTTTCTCTAAACCATAATCATTTAGGCAACTAGAGAAGGTCAATAGACTTAAAGAAAGGCCTGCAAGTGGAGGCAGATAGCAGACTGGATCAAAAGCCAGAATCCTACAATATGTTGTTTACAGGAAACACATTTAAAGCAGGGTGAAACATATAGAGTAAAGGTGAAAGGCTGGAACAGAATCTACTATGCTTCAGGTGAAGTAAAAAAAAAGCAGGAGTAGCCATCCTGAGCTCAGATCAAGCAAAAACAAAAATTGATCTAATTAAAAGAGACAAGAAAGGAAACTACATCCTGCTAAAGGGTAGCATAGACAATGAAACGATATCAATACTAAACAAAAATGCACCAAGTGGTACAGCATCTAAATTCCTAAAGAATTGCAAGAAGAAATAGACAGCAAAACTATAATAGTGGGAGATCTCAACCTTGCACTCTCAGAATTAGATAAATCAAACCACAAAATAAATAAGAAAAAAGTTAAAGAGGTAAATAGAATACTAGAAAAGTTATGTATGATAGATCTTTGGAGAAAACTGAATGGAGACAGAAAGAAGTACACTTTCTTCTCAGAAGTTCATGGAACCTAAACAAAAATTGACCATATATTAGGACATAAAGACCTCAAAATTAAATGCAGAAAGGCAGAAATAGTAAATGCATTCTTTACAGATCATGATGCAATAAAAAGTATATTCAACAAAAAGCTAGGGGTAAATAGACCAAAAAGTAATTGGAAACTAAATAATCTCATCCTAAAGAATGACTGGGTGAAACAGCAAATCATAGACATAATTAATAATTTCACCCAAGAGGATGACAACAATGAGGCAACATACCAAAATTTTATATCTTTAGAGACTTACTTGAATAAAATAGAGAAAGAGAAGATCAATGAATTGGGCTTGCAACATAAAAAGCAAGAAAAAGAACAAATTAAAAACCCCCAATCAAATACTAAACTTGAAATTCTAAAATTAAAAGGAGAAATTAATGAAATTGAAAACCCCCAATCAAATACTAAACTTAAAACTGTTGAATTAATAAATAAAACTAAGAGTTGGTTTTATGAAAAAACCAACAAAATAGATAAACCTTTGGTAAATTTGATTATAAAAAGGAAAGAAGAAAATCAAATTGTTAGCCTTAAAAATGAAAAGGAAGAACTTTCCACCCATGAAAAGGAAATTAGAGCAATAATTAGGAGTTACTTTGCCCAACTTTATGCCAAAAAATTTGATAACCTAAGTGAAATGTATGACTACCTTCAAAAATATAGGCTTCCCAGATTAACAGAGGAGTAAGTAAATTGCTTAAATAGTCCCATTTTAGAAAAAGAAATAGAACAAGCTATTAATCAACTCCCTAAGAAAAAATCCCCAGGACCAGATGGATCTACATGTGAATTCTACCAATGTTGTATAAACTGTTTGAAAAAATAGGGAATGAAGGACTCTTATCAAATTCCTTTTATGACACAGACATGGTACTGATACCTAAATCAGGTAGGACAAAAACAGAGAAAGAAAATTATAGATCAATCTCCCTAATGGGCATTGATGCAAAAATCTTAAATAAAATACGAGCAAAAAGATTACAGAAAATCATCTCTAGGATAATATATCATGACCAAGTAGGGACTTATACCAAAAATGCAGGACTGGTTCAATATTAGGAAAACCATGAACATAATTGACTATATCAGTAACTAAATTAACAAAAATCATATGATCATCTCAATAGATGCAGAAAAAGCATATGATAAAATCCAACACCTATTCCTATTAAAAACATTAGAGAGTATAGGAATAAATGGACTTTTCCTTAAAATAGTCAGTAGCATCTATTTAAAACCATCAGTAAGCATCATATGTAATGGTGATAAATTACATTTAATTCATGTAATTCACATTACATAGTGAAACAAGGTTGCCCACTATCACCATTACTATTCAATATTGTATTAGAAATGCTAGCTTTGGTAATAAGAGTTGAGAAAGAGATTAAAGGAATTAGAGTAGATAATGAGGAAACCAAATTATCAGCTTTGCGGATGATGTGATGGTTAGAAAACTCCAGAGATTCTACTACAAAACTATTAGAAATAACCCACAACTTTAGCAAAGTTGCAGGATACAAAATAAACCTACAAAAATCATCAGCATTCTTATATACCACTAACAAAATCCAACAGAAAGAGATACAAAGAAAAATTCCATTTAAAGTAACTGCTGATAATATAAAATATTTAGGAATCTATCTGCCAAGGGAAATGTCAGGAACTATATGAGCAAAACTATAAAACACTCTCCATAAAAATAAAGTCAGATCTAACCAATTGAAAAAATATTAAGTACTCTTGGATCGATTGAGTGAGTATAATAAAGATGACAATACTACCTAAATTAATCTAATTATTTAGTAATTTACCACTCAGACTCCCAAAAAACTACTTTAATGACCTAGAAAAAAATAACAACAAAATTCATCTGGAAGAACAAAAGGTCAAGATTTTCAAGGGTACTGATGAAAAAAAAAATCAAATGAAGGTGGCCTAGCTGTAGCAGATCTGAAACTATATTATAAAGCAGCGGTCACCAAAACCATTTGGTATTGGCTAAAAAATAGACTAGTTGATCAGTGGAATAAGTTAGGTTCACAGGACATAATAGTCGATAACTACAGCAATTTAGTGTTTGACAAACCCAAAGACCCCAGCTTTTGGGACAAGAATTCATTATTTGACAAAAACTGCTGGGAAAATTGGAAATTAGTATGGCAGAAACTACTAGAATGTTCTCCAGAATATTTGGATCATTTCACAACTATACCCACACTTAACACCGTATATCAACATAAGATCAAAATGGGTTCATGATCTAGCCATAAAGAATGAGATTATAAATAAATTAGAAGAATATAGGATAGTTTATCTCTCAGACTTGTGAAGGAGGAAAGGATTTGTGACCAAAGAAGATCTTGTTGATCACAAAGTAGAAAATTTTGATTATATCAAGTTAAAAAGCTTCTGTACAAACAAAATTAATGCAAACAAGATTACAAGGGAAGCAATAAACTGGGAAAACATTTTTACAGTCAAAGGTTCTGATAAAGGCCTCATTTCCAAAATATATAGAGAATTGGCTCTAATTTGTAAGGAATCAAGCCATTCTCCCACTGATAAATGGTCAAAGGATATGATGCAGCCCCTCCCTGACTCCCTATCCCAGTTTCCTCTTCTGAGTTCCCTGTGTTTCTGTCTGGACTTGGTAGCCTCTCCCCCTGCTGGATAGAAACAGACATTTTCTGAAGTATCTTCTTCCAGTATCTGTTGAAAATTTGTTGTACTCCAAATATTTGTGATTTCTGTCACAACAAAACCAGTCTAGAGGCTTAATCAGAAGGAAGCGAAGCTCAGATGAGGTCACATAGACACTGTTCTCCACTGTCTTGACTTCACTCCTCAATAATATTTGTTAAGAAGGAAACAAAGCATTTAAATGCTTTGAATGTGTTAGGTGCTCTGCTAAGTGCTTTACAAATGCCTCATTTCTTTTTAGCACTACCTGATAAATTAGGTGTTTTTATTATCCTTATTTTATAGTTAAATATATTGAGGTGGACAGTTAAATATCTAGTTACAAAATATCTAAAGCTATGTTTTAGCTCTTGACTTCTTTCAGGATACTTCTTTATTTAGAGGGGCACCTCATTTCATCTTGAGATTGTGGGTATTTTACTTTACCCCTCTAAGATTGGCAAAGATGACAGGAAAAGATAATGATAAATGTTATTGAGGATGTGTCAAAACTGGGACATGAATGCATTGCTGGTATAGTTGTGAAATGATCCAAATATTCTGGAGAACATCATAGAACTATGCCCAAAGGGATATCAAACTATGCATACCCTTACATCCAGCAAAGTCTCTTCTGAACCTGTATCCCAAAAAGATCATAAAGGAGGGGAAGGAACCCACACATTCAAAAATGTTTATAACAGCCCTTTTTGTAGTGGCAAGAAACTAGAAACTGAGTGGATGCCCATCAGTTGGAGAATGACTAAATAAATTATGGCATATGAATATTATATAATATTATTGTTTTATAAGAAATAATCAGCAGTGATTTCAGAAAGACCTGGAGAGATTTACATGAACTGATGCTGAGTGAATAGAACCAAAAGAACATGGTATACAGCAACAAGATTATGTGATGATCAATTGTAATGGACTTGACTCTTTTCAGCACTGTGGTGATTCAAGATAATTCTAATAGATTGGATATGGAAAATGCCATCCATATCCAGAGAGATAACTATGGAGATTGAATGTGGATTGGAGCATAATATTTTTACCTTTTTTTGTTCATTTGTTTGCTTTTTCTTTTTCATATTTTAAAATAAAACATGACAAATATGGAAATATGTTTAAAGGTACCTTATATAAAAGGTATATATATATGTTTACCTGTATCAGATGGCTTGCTGTCTTCAGAAGAAGGGTGATAATGGAGGAAGAAGAAAATTTGAAACATAAAATCTTACAAAAATGAATGTTGAAAAGTATATGTGCATTTGAAAAAATAAAATATTATTGGAAGATAAAAAAAGAAAAGAAAGAATTGTTATAACTAGATGTCTTAATCTTAAAAAAAATTTTTTTTTTGTTGAGCTCTAAAAAAAGACAGATTGCTTGTTAATTGATTGTAAGTACCTGATGGATTTTTTAAATTTTCTTTTCGTTGCTAGAAAATTATATCATTCACTTTGAGCTTAGGAATAAACATTTCTATCTTTAAACTTATATGGTCTCTGGACTTTAATTTTCTCTGGCTTCTATAATTGTTACCAATCCTATCACTGGATCAAAGGTGTGGACTATGACCTGTATCAAAGAGTATGAACTTTTAAGTGACTTATGGGGCTGCGATAAGTTTGTTTTTGTATTATCTTGTTAGATCAATCTTCTTGTGGCTTCCATGCCATTTGCTGACCTGTCTTTAGGTCAATGCCTCTCTTTGTCCTGACTTTGGTACCATACCTCACCCCCCCTCTTCCATTATCTCTTAATTTGTTGTCTTCTCCACTAGAATTTAAGATTCTTGAGAGCAGGAACTGTCTTCTTTACTTGTATTTGTCTCACAAAGAACTGGGAAAAGATAAAATTGTAATTTATGATGAGGTAAAATAGGCACCAGGAGCAGTAAATGTGAAATGGTTTCAGGACAGCAATTGATTGTAGAAAGAATATTATATAAAAATGACATAATAGAAATTCAGTTCATAACATGGAACAACTATGACAAGACATCTGTTACAGGTACAAAGAAGTGCAATTTATTAACACAGAGCAATTAACAAGGAAATAGCTTTTAACAGTTAACAAAGAGAATAATGTTATGAGATGATTGGGTAAGAGAGGGAGGCAGGGAGGGGGTGAGAGGAGAAGACAATTTGGAGCTGGGAGCTATGTATGGCAAGCTAATCCTAAAAAAGATCTAATGAGGAGCTAGAGCATGAGCTGATCTTTTATAGAGGAAATTAGCCACTGGGGTTTGAAGTGGCTTTCTAATTGAATGCAATAAGACAGGGTTTCTAGAGATCTCCACCTGGGGTGGGACTGTATAGAAAGTCTACTTAAACAAAAAACCTACTTAAGAACAAAAGGCTCATTGAATGATCCCATCTCCTGCTTGCCCCAGAGAATATTGTAATCCTAACAGTGTCCCTAGATTTTTCTGCATAAACCCAGGACCTATCTAAGCTAGCCAGGAACATATCACTGGTATATCTTTTCTGTGTGTGTGTGTGTGTGTTTCTCTTTTCTTTCTCTCTTCCTTTCTCATGATAACAAATACTTCTATGCTTTATTTTTCAAAATAGAACAGAAAAAGTGGATTATCCATCAATTAATTGTTCTTAGGATGTTCAGTAGGATTCATTTATGTGTTTTGGACCTGGGTTTTTTTTTTCTTTATGTGAGAAATTATTCCATTGGACTTTGGAGGGGTAGAGTCAAAATTCTTATACAAGTGCAGAGGTAGGTATCCTATCAAATAGGAACCTTTGAAGTCATTATTTGTCCCTTTTTGTACCTGAAATGCAAGAATCCTCCTTTGATTCTCAATTGGTTCAGTACCAGAAGTCATAACCTATCAGGAGTGTATAACACTCCCCTTCCCCCATCTCTATTCCTCATTACTCCTCCTGTGGCATTCACTTTATTTGGAAGTAGTCCTTCCCCTGATTCCCTATTGGCTGACTACTATTCTCTGTGAAGAGTCTAATTCCCTCACAATGAGTCTGTCTCCTACTCATCTTCTTTACAATCTGCTCCCACCACCTGCAAGTCATTCTCCACCTCTAATTACATTACAACAGTGTTTCTTATTCTAAATCTTCACCTATGATTACATTCTCCTTTCCTTTTCAGCCCTTGATTACATTCTCCTTTGATTTTTTTTTTTTATTTTCTTGTTTCATGTTCTAGCTTCCATTTTTTAGGTTTCAATTTTATCTTTAGTTAAATTTCTCTATATTTCTATAATTCAATTTTCATAATTCTGTGGAAAGTAAAATCCCACCCACTTCTTACATTTATGTATTCATTTATGCCATGTTCAATTTTTTTTTCTGATTTTGAATTTAAATAACACATTACTTGTTCTGCTAATGTATTTTATATTTTTGAAAATATTCATATATTCCATTTAAGTCTTTAGTATTATTGGCATCTAATCAGAAAATAGTTTCTGATAGTTTTCTTTATTTAATCTTCAATTGTCATTAATTATCCTTTTTTGATTGGGTTTTTTCTTTAAATCAAACTAGAAGTTTTTCTTTTATTAGTTTTTCTTAAAAAAATCAAAGTTTACTTTTGTTTAAATTTTAAAAAATTTTAATCTCCTTAATAGTTATTTGTTTTAGTATTATTAGAAATTATTTTAATAAATAATTAAGTAATTATAAACGTAATCTCTTTGATTTTATCTTTTGATTTTTAGTTTCTTATTTAATTGGGCTTTTTGATTTGTTACTTAAATTTTTTTTTTAAGGTTTCATGCCTAATTCATTAATCTATTTTCTTTTCTTTTTTTGCTGAGGCAGTTGGGGTTAAGTGACTTGCCCAAGGTCACACAGCTAGGACCCTTAAGTGTCTGAAGCCAGATTTGAACTGAGGACCTCCTGATTTCAAGGCTGGTACTCTATCCACTTTGCCACCTAGATGCCCATCATTAATCTATTTTCTATCTTTTCTTGAAACAAGAGTTGACAGAGAAATTTTTTATGACATCTTTTGTTTTATATATTTAGATTTACCAAAATATTACTTCTTTCCCTTCCAGAAAACTATTATTTAAAATAATGATTTTTTTAAAAAGAAAAAAGGGAGGGGGAATTGCACAGCACTAACAAATTTAAAAAATAGACTAAAATAATATTTCTCATTCATGGTTCCTCACTTTTGCAATAAAATGGAGGAAGCTATCTTTTTATATTTCTACTGTGAAACCAGGTTTGTTTAATATAATTTCATCAAGCTAAGGGAAGTGAATAGACTAGATCATTGTACATGGCAATAGCAAGATTACATGATGATCAATTCTGAAGGACATGGCTTTTTTCAAGATAATTCAGACCAGTGCCAGTGGTTTTGTGTTGGAGAGAGCCATCTGCACCCAGAGAGAGGACTGTGGGGACTGAGTGTAGATCATAACAGTATTTTCACTCTTTTTTGTTGTTGTTTGCTTGTATTTTGTTTTCTTTCTCATTTTTTCCCATTTTGATCTGATTTTTCTTGTGCAGCATGACAATTGTAGAGATATGTATAGAAGAATTGCAGATGTTTAACATATTGGATTACTTGTTGTTTAGGGGAGGAGGTTGTACAAAGGAGGAGAAAAAATCTAGAACACAAGATTTTGCAAGGGTGAATGTTGAAAATTATCTATGCATATGTTTTGAAAATAAAAAGCTTTAATAATAAAAAAGTCAAATCCAAAAAAAAAAAAAGAGAAAAAATATATAATTTAATCAATTCAGTTTTGATTGTTTTAGTGTTCTTTGTATTTATATTGTTATACTCATTGTCTGTGTTCTATTCTGTTTTTGTTTATTCTGTTTTTCATCAATTGTTATATAAACATTCCCATGCTTCTCGTTATTCCTTAATATTAATTATTTCTTGCAGCAGAGCAATATTCTGTTACATTTATGTGTCAAAGATTGTTATCTGTTTTCATCATTTACAATTTTATTATAGTACAAAAAATGATATAAATATTTTGTTTTATATGAAACTTTTCTTTTTGTTGTTTATATATCTAGCTGTACAGTTTTGGTGTCAAAGAGAGTCAACATTTTAATCGCTCTCTTCACATCATTTAGAATTGATTTCTAGAATGCTTGGACCAATTCACAGTTCTACCAGTAATGCATCAGCATGCCTAAATTTCCATAATCCCACTAACATTGACTATTTTCATCTTTTGTCATTTCTGTCAATTTAGTAATTGTGAGTTCAATCTTGTGTTGTTTTCATTTTAATTTTTCTTATTCTTAGTGACTTAGAACATTCTTTCATATGATTGTTAATAGTTTGAAATTGAAAGAAATAATTATTAAATAACCAAATATTGAGGAGCTCCAGGATTTTTTCCATTCGTCATTTGGATATTAGGTCAAAGCTTAGTTCTTTAAAGGCCAGGGTAAGAATGAGAGGAATCTTGGAACTGTTACTCAACTGAACTAGAGAACCTTAAAAAGAATTTAAAGTGAGTTCCTGTCCATTGTGTTCCACTTATTCAGGTCTAAGCAAAAGGGAACCCCCTTTTGTCTAGATTACCTGGGTTGGTGTTAGAATCCTTACAAAGTGTTAAGTCATTGGAGTTGATAGAAACAATGCTTAAGTTAACACCTTTGAGAGTTCACACATTAGTTCACACGTTTGGGAGATTTCAGGGTTCAGTATGAGATATCCAAATTCACATTTCCCATAATCCCACTCTCAGAGGAGAAGTCAACCTTTGAGTTTACACCTCTAAAAGAGCATAAAAACAGCTGAGCTCAGTCAGGAGAGTTCAGTTGAAAAGATTGAGAAGGGAGTGTCAGTTGGAGATTGAGAAGCCACGAGTTGGAGCTGAGCTAGAGGCAGAAGCTGGAAGAACTAAAAGACAAGCTGCAAGAGCTCTTGGAACCAAGCAGGGAGAGAGGCTTCTAAGAAAGCTAACCAGGCCCAAGGAAAGAGACAAGACGTGGAAGGAGAAAATAAACGTTTGGATTTTACCAGCTGGCTGCATTTGGGGTAACTATTATGTTGAACTGAAACTAAGGCTGCCTCCAGAAAACCTCCCCAAAAAACCTGCTCCCAGAGAGAACGAGCATATATTATAAAAAAGAAGAGAACACCACAAGTGAGGGTAGTCTGGATAAGAGATAAGTCTCTTTGTCCAAGTTTTCCAAGATGATTATTATACCAAGGAGGCAACACCATCACCTGCAAGTGAATTGGAAGTGAAGGTAGGCTATGCAAAGTTATTAGCTTTACTTTCTTCTCCAATGCAGTCTTGAGTCCAGTGGCAAGATGTAGGTCAAGAATACAGGACATAGCCCTGGATGAAATGGGACACCTTTGCCTTTTTAAACTAAAATTTTTAACAGATTTGACTGAGATAGTGTCCAATCAGTGATTAAGGTTAGGTAAGAAATCGAGGCAGAGATATCTCTTTTACCTAGTAAAAAGATTTTATTTGTGTGTGTGTGTGTGTATACACACATCCATATATATATACATACACACACACACATATGTATCTCCCAATCTGAGAGGGGAAGACTCACAATTTCTGGCCAAAATAGAAACAATTGCTATTTATCTTCACAGTGACTCAATGAGGGCCTAAACTATGATCAAGTGGGGCTTGGTATGGGACCTATGGTTGGTCAGTCAATGACAGCAGAGTGATTTGGGTTTGAGGCATCATCCTGATTGGTAAACTGCAAGATTTCTTGTGAAGTTTTTATGATCAAAATTTGCATTCTTTTGGGCAGAGCACCTACAGATATGGGTATGATAGCTTATGTGGACATAGGGAAGAGAAGGGAAGGAAGAAAGAAAAGAAAAGAAAAGAAGGAGTTTGGGCCAATTCTAGTTGAGTCCCCATTGGAGCAGCTCTTATTCTGACTCACAGAGGTGGTTGGCTGTTGTTTTCAAATAGTACCATGACGTCGGGAAGGTGATGTCATGACATGGAGGTGAATTGGATTTAAGTGAGGGAGGGCTGTACAGTCACTAGTCTCACTTTCTCCTCAAGAGCCATCTGGGTCCAGTAGCTAATATACATTAGAATGACTGGAGGTAGCCCTGTTTGCAATGCACGATCTTGGCCTTTTTAAACTAAGTAAGGTCTTTAACAGATTTCAGTTTGACTGAGACAATGCCTCTCATTAGCATATACTCACCTTTCATTATAATATTCATCCTCTCATTAAATGTCAACCAATCAGCTTTGATTGCCACCCTCAGAAATACCTACTCTTTCAAGGACATATAAGCATTAAGTGGGTTCCATGAGGGGTCTTTGGCATTTGAGAGTTTCATTGACCCTTTTTATTAATTATCTGCTAACATGATTAATAATAGGATTAATTAACCAGAAATTATATCTCTTGGACTTTTTATGTCACAAAATTCTTTTGAGAATTATTTGTTCATATTCTTTGGCTAGTTCTCTATTGGGAAATGGCTTTTGTTCTAAATAAAATATATATATCTGGAATTTCATACCCTTTTCAGAAATAATAGATTTTTTTTTCCTAGTTAACATCTTACCTTTTTATCGTGGTTGCATTAGTTTTGTTCATGTTAAAGCTTTTTAATTTCATGTATCAAAATTATCTTTTTAAAAAATATTTTGTGATTTATTTGGCTAATACTTCCCCTATTTCTCCCCTCTCCCTCAAACCATGCCTGTAAAGTTATATGACCTGCTTCTTCTGTACTTTTATAATGATATGATCTTTGATAAATGGGTCACATATCCATTTTTACTATTTTGTGGTAAATGGTATAAAATTTTGTTTTAAACCTTATTTCTGCTGGACTGTTTTCTAGTTTAATTAATAATTCTGGTCAAATTGGGATTTCTTTCCTAGCTGATTTATATTTTCAGGTTTGGATTGTTTAAATTATTCCTGAGTTTTCCTTTTTGAGTCTTTTTTTAAAAAATCTACTTACGTTATTTTTTTAAACTACCAAATGGTTTGATTAATATATTCACGGTTTATAGTGTAAGAAAACACCCCTGTAAGCAATCACTAAATATAAGAGTAAAAAGCAAATATATTCCTTCTCCTCACAAGTATTTTGACAGCTAAAAAAAAAAGTTAATAATGGTGATTATCAAAGAGAAAAAAATTAAAGGCACAATGAAAGGAAAATATAAGACAAAGGCCTCCCTATTTGTTGTTATGCATCATTTATTTATTTAAAATAATATTTTATTTTTTCCTTAGTTATATGTAAAGACAAGTTTTAACATTTATTTAAAATTAATAAATTAAAATCTACTTTTTCACTCTCCTTTCTTCCCCTCTACCCTTCTAGTCAGACATGTTAAATCATGCAAAACAATTCCTTACTAGTCATGTTAGGACAAAAGACACAGGCCCAGAAGTCATGAAAATATATGGAAAGTGAAAAATAGTATGCGTTGATCTGCATTCAAATACTATAATTCTTTCTCTGGCAGGGGATAGCATTTTTTCCATCATAAGTCCTTTGGAGTTGTCTTGGATCATTATACTGCTGAGATTAACCAAGTCATTCACAGTTGATTATCATACACTTGCTGTTACTGTGTACAATATCTTCTGGTTCTGCTCACTTCATTTTGCATCAGTTCATACAGGTCTTTTCAAATTTTTCTGAAATCAGCCTGCTCTCTATTTCTTATAGCATGGTAATAGTCTTTCACAATCACATACCATAGCTTACTCAGCCATTTCCCAATTGATGGGCATCCCCTTAGTTTCTAGTTCTTTGCTACTACAAAAAGATACTACAAATATTTTCATACAAATACATTTGTCTTCCTCCCTCCCCTCCTTCCTCCTTGCCTTCCTTTCTGCTTCCCTCCCTTGTTTCTTTCCTTCCTTCCTTCTTCTCCCTTCCTCCCTTCCATTCTTCCTTCCTCCCTTCTTTCCTCCCTTCTTCTTTTCTTTCTTCCTACTTCCTCCCTCCCGCTTTGGGATATGGACTTAGTAATAGTTATTGTTGTTTGTCTTTTGTTCTCAAAGAGTACCATGATATGAGGGAGGTGATGCCATGATATGCAAGTAAACTGGATTTAAGTGAGAGAGCAAAGGGCATGCATAGGCTTTATAGCCTTTTAGATATAGGTTGGATAAGTTCACATCTCCTCCATCAGTGTCCTAATTTTCTCACAATCCTTCCAGCATTTATTAATTTCCTTTTCTGACATATAACCAATCTGATAGGTTTGAGGTGGTACTTCAGAAATATTTCATCTTACATCTCATCAGTAGTGATTCAGTCTTTTAATATAGTCTTTTTTTTTTTTAATAACCTTTTATTTACAGGTCATATGCATGGGTAACTTTACAGCATTAACAATTGCCAAACCTCTTGTTCCAATTTTTCACCTCTTACCCCCAACCCCCTCTCCCAGATGGCAGGATGACCAGTAGATGTTAAATATATTAAAATATAAATTAGATACACATATATTTAGTCTTTAATTTCTTTTTTACCAGTTTATCAATTGGCAAATGATTTGATTTCTTATTAATTTGAATCAGTTATCTTCAGATTTGAGAAATGATGCCTTTTTTTTTCAGGGACACTTGTTATAAAAATTGTCATTTTTTAAACTATCCTTCTAGGTTGCATTGGTTTTATTTGTGCAACCCTTTTTTAATTTAATATAATCAAAATCGTCCATTTTATATCTAGTAATACCCTATCTTTTGTTTGGTCTATAATAACTTATTTTATAAACTCTTAGGGAATCAGCAAAGAAACTACTTTATAGCTTTAGGAAAGTTGTAGGCCATAAAGTTAACCCACAAAAATCAACAGTATTTTCTATGTAGTAACAATAAAACCCAAGAAACAATAATAGAAATGAAATCCTATTAAAAATAATTATGAAATGAATACAATATCTGGAAATCAACCTACTAAAACATAATTGCAATTGCAAAATGAAGAACATCATATAAGTGGAGGAATATCAATTCTCATGACTATGCTCTACTAATATAATAAAAATAAAAATACTACCAAAGTTAATTTACAGATTTAGTACTATATCAGATTACCAAAGGGATACTTTATAGAAACATTTGCAACGATAAATTTTATTTAGAGAAACAAAAGATGTAGAATTTGAAGGAAATTACGAAAAGAGAAACAACAATCCAGACAGTTTATATAAAGCATCAATTTTGAAAACCATTTGGTTGGTACTACTTTAAAAATTAGTCACGTTTTAAAAAGTATTGTCTCTGGAATGTTTAAACAATTCACATCTTCACTCAGAGTGCATCACAGTTTGATAATTTTTAAGTTAAAAAATTCTTATAGAGTTATATCTTGTGAATTCAGCTTTAGTAACTTTATCTCTAGGATAGAAAGAAGGCATAAACAGTAAACTTCCTTTGGTGTTTTCTTTATCAGGATAGGTTTGGGGTTGATTTATTTATTTTCAACTAACATACACATGTAGATTGTACTCTACAGATGGAGAACAGATGCTCTCTGTACTCCAAAAAAAAAAAAACGAAAAAAAAAAAAAAAACAACATTCTCAGAAGAATAAAATTTACTGATTAAAATTATTTTAATTCCGTAAGGAAAAGGTTTACATAACTTTGTTTTTTAAAACTTTCTTTTTTAGTATGTACATAGAATGGACAGCAAACACAAACATTTTGAGATAAGAAGAATAAAAAAGAGATTTACATCCAAATCTGTGAACTTCTGTTGCATACTACTTTTAAAAGTGTATATTATATTTAACAGGATAGTAATAAAATGATCCAGTTTGGTCTTCCATGTAAATTTTTTTTTTGTTTGCTTCACTGTTTTTTTAATTTATTGATTTTTTTCTTTCATTTTATTGAATGTCATGAATACCCACTAATTTTGTTCCTCCATCCCCTTGAAATAAGTTAAGTATAATTAAGCAAAACAAGTCAACATGTTGGTCATGACTGCAAATATATCATTCTTCACTTCTATATGTTACCTGTCTCTCCAAAGGGCCTCATGTAATTCTAGGTGTTCTAGTTCATCAGTGTTCTAGGGTCATGACTGGTCACTGTATTTATCAGAGTTTTGAAGTCTTTCAAAAGTGTTTTCCTTTATTTTAATGTAGTTTTTTTTTTTTACCATTAGTTTATCTCCAAGTTGTATCCAAATCTTCTTCAAAGTGTACCAATATTGAAAGATAATTGTGTAATGATAACAAAGACCATGTTTTTAAAATTAATCCATGTGTATACACATGTTATGGAGGAGGCAAATATATCTATCTCTATGGGGAATATCCTGTTCTTTGAGAAGTACTGGACTAGAATGATATTTATCAACTTCCTTAAATATTGCTATAACAGAAGCATGATTTTTAAGTTCAAAAGCAACAATATTGCTAATATCCCTTGTTGCCATCTCTTAAAGGGGAAAGATACCTTGCATTTATACTTATAGGTTTTTTGCCTTCCTACTAAATGTTGGTGAATGACTAGTGATTAAACTCATTTATCCAAGTAGATGGCAAACAGAAAAGTTCTGCACATTAGAATATACACAAAAATGTACAAAAGCGATCAAGCTTTTTAGATGATAGTGAGCTATCATCTCAGCTAAGAAAGATGTCCTAATCTCACCAAAAGGGAAATTTCCTGAAGTCTCTCAGGAAACAAACTAAAAATCAGGAATTTGTTGAAGCATTGACTCTTCTACGTGAGTGTAGAAGTCTTTCTATTGCTTTTTTTTTAGAATTGGTCTAGAGGAGAGATGGAATGATGTATAGTTCCTTTCAACAGAAAGTTGAAATTATATATATATATATATATATATATATATATATATATATATATAGTTCAATTCAACAGAATTGAAGAATCTTTCTCTTCTTCAAAGCTTTCAAGCCCATATTTTTGAATCTTTATTTGAGATGTCTTATTTAAACTGCTTCAGGCTTGCTGATCACCTGGTTACAGAGATACAATAATTCAGTAGCCATTAACATTCTTCACCCAAAATGCACATAAATAGCATAGGTCTGACCATGTCACTTCCCTCTGGAGTAATGGTTCTTTATTTTTGTGTCATGGATCCCTTTGGCCATCAGGTGAAGACCACGGACTCTTTCTTAGAATAATGTTTCTAAATGCATAAAATAAAATACAAAGGTTGCAAAGAAAACAAATCATATTGAAATGGAGTTATCCAAATGTGTCTGTGTGGCAGTTTGTGTTAAATCACTTGCCCAGGATCACACAGATAACAATGTTATCTCACACAGTCAACAAATATTAACCGTCTGAAATCACATTTGAGCTTGGCTCCTCCTGACTTCAGGGCCAATGCTCTATGCAGTGTCCCATCTAGCTGCCTTTCTCCAAACTGAGAAGAAAAATGATCACTACTCAAACGACCAAGGTAATGGACTTCAGCTTAAGGACCCTAAACTAGAGGAACTCAGGGCTTCTGGTGCTCCGGCTATGATGCAATTATAAACCCCTCTGCCAGCAACTGAAGCTCCTTGCAGTTTAGTTCTATCTTTCTTTCCTGACTAATTTCTTTTTTTTTTTTATTTTTATTTTATTTTATTTTATTTTTTAAATTTTTTTTATTTAATAGCCTTTTATTTACAGGATATATACATAGGTAACTTTACAGCATTAACAATTGCCAAACCTCTTGTTCCAATTTTTCACCTCTTACCCCCCCACCCCCTCCCCTAAATGTCAGGATGACCAGTAGATGTTAAAATATATTAAAATATAACTTAGATACACAATAAGTATACATGACCAAAACATTATTTTGCTGTACAAAAAGAATCAGACTCTGAATTATTGTACAATTAGCTTGTGAAGGAAATCAAAAATGCAGGTGTGCATAACTATAGGGATTGGGAATTCAATGTAATGGTTTTTAGTCATCTCCCAGAGTTCTTTTTCTGGGTATAGCTAGTTCAGTTCATTACTGCTCCATTAAAAATGATTTGGTTGATCTCGTTGCTGAGGATGGCCTGGTCCATCAGAACTGGTCATCATATAGTATTGTTGTTGAAGTATATAATGATCTCCTGGTCCTGCTCATTTCACTCAGCATCAGTTCGTGTAAGTCTCTCCAGGCCTTTCTGAAATCATCCTGTTGGTCATTTCTTACAGAACAGTAATATTCCATAATTTTCATATACCACAATTTATTCAGCCATTCTCCAACTGATGGACATCCATTCAGTTTCCAGTTTCTAGCCACTACAAAAAGGGCTGCCACAAACATTCGTGCACATACAGGTCCCTTTCCCTTCTTTATAATCTCTTTGGGATATAATCCCAGTAGTAACACTGCTGGATCAAAGGGTATGCACAGTTTGATAACTTTTTGAGCATAGATCCAAACTACTCTCCAAAATGGTTGGATTCGTTCACAACTCCACCAACAATGAATCAATGTCCCAGTTTTCCCACATCCCCTCCATCATCATTATTTTTTCCTGTCATCTTAGCCAATCTGACAGGTGTGTAGTGGTATCTTAGAGTTGTCTTAATTTGCATTTCTCTGATTAATAATGACTTGGAGCATCTTTTCATATGACTAGAAATAGTTTCAATTTCTTCATCTGAGAATTGTCTGTTCATATCCTTTGACCATTTTTCAATTGGAGAATGGCTTGATTTTTTATAAATTAGAGTTAATTCTCTATATATTTTGGAAATGAGGCCTTTATCAGAACCTTTGACTGTAAAAATATTTTCCCAGTTTATTGCTTCCCTTCTAATCTTGTCTGCATTAGTTTTGTTTGTACAAAAACTTTTCAGTTTGGTATAATGACTAATTTCTTAATGCCCTGTCTCATACTGTCTAACTTCAATAAAGCTGGCTTTTCTGCTGTGCCCCATACAGATAGATCATAACTTTGCAGTGGCTGTCCCTAGTGTCTGGAATTGGACCTCACCTCTGCCTCTTGAAATCCCAAACTAGAGTCTCTGATCAGTTCATTATTCCCCTACATGAGGCCTTTCCTGTATTTTCCTAATTTCTAGCCTGTTCCTTTCTTCACTTACCTTGTATAAATATTTATTTGGGTCCATATTCTTTTCTTAAGTAAAATGTAATTATCTTGAGGACAGGAACTGTTTCCTTTATCTTTGTATCCCCAGTACCTCATAATGAGGCACTTAAATGCTTATCACATTGAATTGAAAATAAGATGACAATCACATGGAATATTTTTGAGGTAAAAGAAAAGACATGACTATGAGAGGTTATAATTAATCTCTCAACATGTGTAAATTTTATTAAGAGATTGTCTGTGTTAGAGTTAAAAATTCACCCTGGAGAATTTCTCCCTCAGAATATTAAGTATTGAGAATATAAGCAAGTTCTTCTAGATGGGGCTTATGTAGATAGTAATGAAGAAATTTTCAGGGATCATCTTCTGACCCAAATGGTCAGTCAATAATCTATCCTACATAGCAGATTTAATGAAGAAAGTACTTCTAGTTTTTGGTCTTTGGGGCAGCAACTGCTAGGACTTGAATATAACAGGAACTCTGAATTGTACCTTGTTTGGTAGGAAAAAATGAAATTATTTGGAATTATTTTGCCTTTGACTGGCTGACTTGCTCTTAACACAAGAGCAGAAAAGCAAAACAAAATATTTTAAAACTCTATTAATGTAAGCCTGGAGTTACCATAAGTAAGTTGCATTATCTATTTAGGTGTCTGTTTCCTCACATAAAATTAGAATATTAGACTAATATTAGATTTCTAAAGACCCTTTCTAAACATTCACATGTTATCTTTCTTAAAATAATCCTTTCACTATTTGAAAACTTAAGCACATCTTTTAAAGGTTATACATCCCAATTTCTTTTATGTAGGTTTTCTTTTCTGATACTTTTTAATATCTTAATATCACTCGCATGGATACTTTCCAACTTCTCCACACCCTTAGGATTTCAAAGCTCAACAACAGCTGTTCTAGAAGATATTTATCATAAAGGCACTGCTAGTTGAATCAGTCTGTTTTTTGTGATTTCCATTATGTTATTCAAATAGAGATGAACTAGAAAGTTATCTCAAGAGTCTTTGCCTCAATTATTAATTTTATCAATTTTTTACCAGTACTTCAGATGTAATTCTAATCATAGCCATGGTAAAGTCTACCCTCTAGGAGATTCCATTTTAAAATAAAGTGAAATTGTACAAACAAAACTAATGCAGACAAGATTAGAAGGGAAGCAATAAACTGGGAAAATATTTTTACAGTCAAAGGTTCTGATAAAGGCCTCATTTCCAAAATATATAGAGAATTAACTCTAATTTATAAAAAATCAAGCCATTCTCCAATTGAAAAATGGTCAAAGGATATGAACAGACAATTCTCAGATGAAGAAATTGAAACTATTTCTAGTCATATGAAAAGATGCTCCAAGTCATTATTAATCAGAGAAATGCAAATTAAGACAACTCTAAGATACCACTACACACCTGTCAGATTGGCTAAGATGACAGGGAAAAATAATGAAGATTGTTGGAGGGGATGCGGGAAAACTGGGACATTGATGCATTGTTGGTGGAGTTGTGAATGAATCCAACCATTTTGGAGAGTAGTTTGGAACTATGCTCAAAAAGTTATCAAACTGTGCATACCCTTTGATCCAGCAGTGTTACTACTGGGATTATATCCCAAAGAGATTATAAAGAAGGGAAAGGGACCTGTATGTGCACGAATGTTTGTGGCAGCCCTTTTTGTAGTGGCTAGAAACTGGAAACTGAATGGATGTCCATCAGTTGGAGAATGGCTGAATAAATTGTGGTATATGAAAATTATGGAATATTACTGTGTGTTCTGTAAGAAATGACCAACAGGATGATTTCAGAAAGGCCTGGAGAGACTTACACGAACTGATGCTGAGTGAAATGAGCAGGACCAGGAGATCATTATATACTTCAACAACAATACTAGATGATGACCAGTTCTGATGGATCAGGCCATCCTCAGCAACGAGATCAACCAAATCATTTCTAATGGAGCAGTAATGAACTGAACTAGCTATGCCCAGAAAAATAACTCTGGGAGATGACTAAAAACCATTACATTAAATTCCCAATCCCTATATTTATGCACACCTGCATTTTTGATTTCCTTCACAAGCTAATTGTACAATAATTCAGAGTCGGATTCTTTTTGTACAGCAAAATAATGTTTTGGTCATGTATACTTATTGTGTATCTAAGTTATATTTTAATATATTTAACATCTACTGGTCATCCTGCCATCTAGGGGAGGGGGTGGGGGGTGGTAAGAGGTGAAAAATTGGAACAAGAGGTTTGGCAATTGTTAATGCTGTAAAGTTACCCATGTATAAATCCTGTAAATAAAAGGCTATTAAATTAAAAAAAAATAAAGTGAAATTAATATTGTACATTCTACAAATTCATTTGAGACACAACTGTACTGTAAACATATGACAATACTCCTTTACCATTCATTTGAGAGATTTTTTATTTATGACAGAATATAGTCCCAGGAACACCTCAAAGAAGGCTGTCCCTATATGATTTGATACTGTTGGGGGAATTTTCCTTTGTTTCTACTTGAAGGATTTAAGGAAATTTTTTTTTAAAGGTTAGAGGAATCCAGGGATCATAACTTTTCCATTTTACTCTTATGTATTACCCTACTCCACATTATTTTTCCTAGTATAACACTTTCAGCTTATTTAATCTTTTATTTCATTATGGAAGAACCTGAGAGCACATAGTAGAGAGGTGGAGAGAAGGGAATTGATCAAAATACTCCTGAGCAATTTATAGCTCAACCTAATTGACCTAATTTTTTAAAAAGGCCAAGTAAAAATTGCATTGGGGGAGGGGACTTCTAACCATGGATTCCAAAGGATTGGCCCTATTGAAACTTTAAAAAAATATCAAAATAAGGGTCAGCAGCTTTGAGTAGAGTGACATTTGTTAATCAGTCTAGAAGACTAATCACCTATGGAGGAAGAACAGCTCTTGGGAAGGGTTTGCTTTTTGCTTTTTCCCTTGGATCTTTAGGTGAAGCTAAAAAAGCAAACTTTTTCTTTTCTCCTTGATCTTCTTTCAGTCATTACACTTGACATTTGAGCTACTTATCCATTAGGAGACAGACCCAGGAGAAAGATGAATCAGATGACAGTTTTGAGTAAGATTCTGGCAGTAGAGAAGAGAGAAAGCTATGGACTCAGGAAAACTTAACCCTGTCAATTGGGGCTCAAGCTGAAGAGAAAAGTAGGCCCAGAGAACCCAACACAAACACCATACCCAGCCAGGCCATAGAGTATGAAGATGCCAGAAAAAGAAACATAAAAGACTTTGAAATACTGTAGTATGAGATGTGAATTGCCTTGTATACATGTTCTCTGTAGTGTATCAATATACTCAAATTCAACTCATTTGTATGGGATGATATTATTTTTTTTAACATAAACTTTGTGCTACCTCTTCTCTATCACAGTGGCAAACACCTTCATGGAACATACATCTGCCTGTTTTATGATTCATCTGGTGCTTATTACAGGTAGTTTCATTTCTATTCAATATTTCAAGGAATCTTGAATGGAAGACATTTTATTGAAAAAGAGTTTCTAATAAATGGGCATTGTTCCCTGGATCAAGTATTTTTTTATGATCAACAAAACAACAATCTCAATGGGATTTTTTATATAATTCTCAATTTTGAAGTGGTTAAGATGTGGTCCATTGTTGAATACCATTTTTTAAAGCTGCTTCTTTCCTCCTAATATTTTAAGTGAGTATGCTTTGATTTGTATATGTGTCTCTTACAGGTTTTTTATAGGTGGAATGGGCTTATGGATTGGTAACTTTTGATTTCCTTTTGGTCACTTAAAAAAGAACCAATCTATGTCTTTTTTTTTTTTTTTTTTTTTGCTCCATTGTGCTTGAGTTCCTGCCCAGTTTCCCAGTTCTTCTGGAATGTAAAAGACTTGCCTATGTCATCCTAAGGACTAGAATCCTTTCCTGAATGCCAAGTCCTGGAACTTGATCCCAGCTACCTAGTTTTGAAATTTTCTGATGTTGACTGTTTCTCCCCAACTTTGCTCTTATTCCATTACTATTCTTTTTGACTGTTTCTGACCAAGCCCTATTCATCACAGGCTCTGACCTGTTTTTATTCCCAATTTATTTTTTGGTGAGGGAAAGTTTTGTTGCAACATTGCAGGTTTTTAATAATTTTTTGATTGAGTTGACTCATTGAATTTTAGAGTTGCGAGGTACTTTTAAGTAAAGTCCAGCACTTAATTTTAGTCATGATGGAGGATAAGCCCAAGTAGGGTAAAAACTTGTCTAGTGCCTCGTAGGTGATAAAAGATAGAACTGAGATTAGAACCCTGGCATCCCAGATGGTTCAGTATTTCATTAGTTTTTCTCATCAGGAGTAGGTATAGATTAGAAGGAGGAAGAATATATAAATTTGAGAGTGATTTAAATAGGAACATGTAAGAGGTAGTTTCTCTTTTAGAGCTTCCTATTCTGCATGAACTCTTTTATTACTGTCATTATTCAGTAGTCTCTAGGGGATAGTCTCTTCTAAGATATTGTCATTGGGAGCACACTTCTCTTCTTTCTTCCACCCCTGCTTTCCTATCAGTGCATATCAATTAGTTTCACAGTTAAATTACATTTTTTTTGTTATTTTTATTTTAAAATTTTCAACAATATTTTATTTTTTCAAATATGTAAAGATAGTGTTCAACATTCATTTTTGTAAGAATTTGTATTCCAAATTTTTCTCCTCTCACCCCAAGACAACAAATAATATCATATAGCTTAAATATGTACTAAAGTTATAGTATATATTGTTGAGGGGTTTCAGATATAAGAATTTAAAATTAACATCAATTCCCCTTCTTAGATTTTCAAACACCATACATGATGTCTGATTGTAATTCAAGGTAAATTGATAATGTTTTGAAGTTCAAGTGAGAAAGATAAGATTGGTGCTATCTGGAGTGACCAAAAATATTTCTTTTAGGATGTAGACTTTGAATTATACCCTAAAGTATAGATAGCATCTTTTAATAAAGAAAAGACATTAAAAATACAAGAATTGAAGATACAATTATTTGTCTTTTGGGAATATCTGAGAAGCTTTTATGGGCAGCTAGGTGATATAGTGGATAAAGCTCCATCCAAGCCTGAATCAAGGAAGAACTGATTTTAAATATGGCCTCAGACACTTACTAGATATGTGATCTTAGTACTTAGTACTGTTTGTCTCAGTTTCCTCATTTATAAAATGAGTTGGAGAAGGAGATGGCAAACCATTTCATTATCTTCACCAAGAAAACTAAATATAGTTCCGAAGAGTCTGCCATTATTGAGTAGTGACAAAGAGAAACTTTTATAGGGTTCCACTCTTGTTTCCTGGGACCATTGTGTTTTAGGCCACTATTTTAGAGAAGCAGTATAGTATAGTAATGGAAAGAACTTTTAGATTTGGATTCAGGAAAAATGTAGGTTTAATTCCCACCTCCAAGGATGATTAGCTTTATGACTAGGGAATAAGTTCCAACCTCTGACTGACCCTTCATTTCCTCAATTCTAAAATAAAGATAATAACATAATACCATCCTTAGAGAATTGTTGAAAGAATCCATTGAGATAATGTATTTAAGGTGTCATAAGCTTTTTAAAATCTGTCTGCTATTATTATTCTCTTACTTGCTGGGCCTTGCTGCCTTCTGCCCCCGAGGTTTTGCTTCCCTTCTGGAGAACCATTCTGCTCCTTAGAGCTTTCTTTGCCCTACATTTGTTTCTCTTTCAATTGACAAAGTCCTCTGGAGGTTTATTACACCTGGGATCTTAGAGAAACATCATACCTTTTTTCTCAACATGCAATTTTTCATCCTCTCAGGTGCAATTCATCTTCACCCTTTGTTGCCCATTAGCTTCTGCAACTTAAAGCAATTCTTGTTATATTTAGAAGCATAGAATCACAGAATCTTAGAGCTTGAAGGGTTCTTATATCACCCCCTATTGGAAGCCAAAATTCCTGCAATCATATCCCAAGCAAGCTATTATATTGTTGCAGTGTAAAGATTTCTAGTGATAGACTTGTCTTCCCATTATGTTTTGTGGCAATTCTAATTAAGAAGTTTTTCTTTTTTTTATTAAGCCTATCTCATTGTAACTTCCATTTATTGTTCTAAGATCTTAGATATGTGGACTACATTTTGTCCTTGCCTCCTAGTCCTGCCTTTGGCTGTTGGACTAGAGATGTGGAGATGCCAGGAATCTTGTAATATACTAGAAAGAGTTCTTGGCATTATGTTGTCTTGTAATCCATAAGGGATAGTAAGGGAACTTGTCATGGCAATAAGATTGAATTTCTAGAGATGTTTAGCATGGAGAAGAAGAGATTTGGAGACAACTGTTAAACACTTAAAGAATTGCCTATCTCCTGTAAGGACTTAACTCCTTACTTTTTCTCCAAGAATGCATGATCTGGTCTCTAGATAAGGAAGGGGGACATTTTTTGATGCCATCTTACTTTGCTTAAATTTTTTTTTTTTTTGCAATAAAAAACAACATAAAATGACTACTGAATACCAAGTAGAATAGAAAGAGGATTGTACACAAATTGTACAAAATCTTGCAATTAAGTATGTATTAAATACAACATGTTATTTTCTTTTTTTTATTATAGCTTTTTAATTACAAGATATATGCATGGGTAATTTTTCAGCATTGATCCTTGCAAAACCTTCTATTCCAACTTTTCCCCTCCTTCCCCTTACCTGCTTCCCCCATTTGGCAGGTAGACCAATACATGTTAAATATTCAACATGTTATTTTCAAAGTCTTCTTGAATGCTAGTTTGTTATTGACTTTCTTTCTGTTCTATTTTCCACATTAAGAAATGTGTCAATAATCTTTTTTCCTTTTTTTTGTCTTCTATTTTTGGTAACCATGTTCTTGACCTTCTTCCCTTTTTAATCCCTTTAAAATGGAAAGAAAAACAAAACACTTAAATCAAATATACTTATTCAAGTAAAATAAATCTGTACATTAGCCATGTCCAAAAATGTATATTTCATTCTGAGTGTAGAATTCATCACCAATCTGTGGAGAGGAAAGGAGCTTGTATAATTCATCATTGACACTCCAAAGCATAGCTGGTCATTGTATGGATCAGAGTTCTAAAGTCTTAGTTAATTTGTTTTTACCAATGTTGTTGTCATTGTATATATTTCCTTCCATTTCTATTCATTTTACTTTGCATCAGTTAATATAAACATTCCCAAATTTGTCTAAAGCCATTCAAAATTTCACTAGAAATTTCTACTTTCACTAGAATGTATACTCTTTGAGTCAAGTAATATTTCTTCTCTTTCTTTCCATTCCTTCCTTCCTTCCTCCCTTCCTCCCTTCCTCCCTTTCTCTTTCATATATCAAAATTCACTAATATCATGAAGTCAAAGTTATCTTTGATCCAAAAGGAATTTTTTTTTTTAATGATAGCTCTTGGTTTAGAAATATGTAGCACAGCATAATAGATAGAGGGCCTGACTTAGAGCCCCCAAATCCTGTCTCTGACACATGGTTGCTGTTCTTCATTCTCGAAGTTGAGTTACATTATGTCCAGCTGTGGCTGATCGGACCAATACAGGCTTGGAATGCCCTGTCACAGGTTATACACAAATAGTCCATATGAACATTTGGGATGGCTTCTTTAACTCTACAAATCTCATGTTTCTTCTGAGCTAATTCAATTCTGCTTTGCTTATAGAGTACAGCATCTTCTCTGATGAGGGTATGTCATATTGAGGGTCCTGTGCTAGTGTCTTCCATGTCATACAATTAATTCTCAAGTTCTTAAGAAAGACCTTGAGGGTGTCCTTGTCTCACTTTTTCCTGACTACCTTGTGAGTGCTTGCCCTGCGTGAGTTCTCCATAAAATAGTCTTTTTGGCAAGCGTATATTTGGCATTTGAACAATGTGGCCAGCCCAATGGAGTTGTACATTCTGCAATAGAATTGGAGTACTTAATAGTTTAACGCAAAAAATGACCTCAGTGTTGTATCTTATTCTTCCGGGTGGTCTTCAGAATCTTCCTAAGACAAACTAAATGGAAGCAATTCAGTTTTATGCCATGGGACTGGTATACTGTCTAGGTTTCACATTCATACAACAATGAGATTAGCACAATAGTTCTGTAAACCTTCAGTTTGATAGTCCGTCTAATACCTCTTCACTCCCACACTTTCCTTTGGAGCCTCCCAATCACTGAGCTACCTCTCACAATGCATGTAGCAGTCTCATTATCCATGTGTACATCCCTGGAAAGTATGCTCCCAAGGTAAGAGAACTTAATCCACAGCTTTCAGAACTTCACCATTTATTGTAACTGCTGGTTCCACTTACGGATGTTGTGATATTGGCTGATGGAGGACCTGTTTTCTTGATGTTAATTGGTAGGCCAAAATTAGCATGAGCAGCAGAGAATTGATCCATACTTTGTTGCATCTCAGTCATGGAAGTTGCATTGAGTTTACAATCATTTACAAACAAAAAAAAACATGCACCAACACTCCCTCCACTTTAGTTTTGGCTTATAGCCTTTTCAAGTTGAAGATTTTATTATTGATGTGATAGTTTGACTTTGATGTCATGTTTGTTCTCATTGAAGGTATTTAACATCATGGCTGAAAATATCATGCTTAAAAGCATAGGAGCAAGCACATAACCTTGTTTTACTCCATCGGTGATTGGGAAAGCTTGAGAGTATTGTCCATTGTCCAGAACCAAGCAAGCATGCCATCATGAAATTGACGTACTATAGATGAACTTGTCTGGGTAACCGAATTTTAACATAATTTTCCCTAAGCATCTCATGGCTGACAGTATCAAAGGCCATGGTCAGATTTACAAATGTTGTTATATAGACCTCTGTTCTGCTCTTGGTATTTTTCCTAGAGTTGTTGGGCAATAAGCACCCATACTGACTGTTCCTCAGTCCATTTTGACTTCACGTTGGCTTTCACATAGATGACTGTTTTTCCCAAGGGTACAGTCAGCTGATCAAGGAGGATTCCAGCAAGAATCTTACCAGCAGAGACTAAGAGAGAACTCCCCCCCACCCCCTCCAGCCAAGTGATTGTTAAAGGACAATCTATTCCCTTTACCTTTATAAAGATGGACATTGCATTCCTGGATATGCCTCTTGCCATATAATCGAAATTTTCAGTCTGCTTTTGTATGAGCAAGGGACCCCTCTCCCTTGTAGTCCTCACTGGTATAGAATTAGTACCCGGTGCTTTACTACATGAAAGTAGTCTAATGACATACAAAATCTCTTCTTCAGTTGGAATTTCAGCTCTATAGATTTCATCTTGAGGTAAGTGGTCAGTAACTTCAGCTCTGATTGATGGTGATCTGTTGAGAATACTATGGAAGCCCATCTTTCTAAAATCATGTCCTTATCTCTAATCAGTGTGGCACTATCAGCACTAAATACTTGAAATGCACTATAAGTCTTTGGGCCATAAATAGCCTTCAGTGCATCATAAAATACTTTGGATTGTTACTATCAGCATAAAATTGAATTTCCTCTGCCTTCTTACTGAGCCAAGAATATCTCATCTCTCTGTTTCTATTGTACTTTACTTTTCATGGAATTGAATGTTACCTTTTTAGAGATGGATGAATTATCCTGCTAGTATACCCGTGGAGTTCTTGTTTTTTATTTAATAGCTTCTGAATTTCCCCATCATTTTCATTAAACCAGTGTTGATATTTGCAAGTATTCTGACCCAGATAGGTAAATGCAGTGCTGAATATCAAGTCTCTGAAAGCTGTCCACTCCTTTTCTGTTCCATTGTTGCCAACTGTGTTGGCTCAATTTACCCTCCAAGACAGCAATAAATTGTTGCCTCTTAGAGAAGCACTCTAATCTGTTGACATTAATTCTTCTAATTGTCTTTTTGCCCTGAGGCCACTACTTTTGTTGAATATGAATATTCAGCTTAGAGAGGATAAGGCTAAAATCAGTCCAGCACTCTGCCATTGTCACTCTCACATTTGTTTTTTTTCCTTTCACTTAGTCTGTTAAATGCCAATATTTGCTGCAAGGGTACCTCCATGAAATTTTATTGCATTTAGGTAAACTGAATATAGAGTTAGTGATGAGAAGGTCATGAGATGCACAACTCTTCAATAGTAAATGATCATTGCTATTGCTGTTTGCAACTCCATTCCTCCCAAGGGCTCACTGCCATGTTTCATAGTCTGAATCTCCTCTAGTATTACAGTTACCCAGAATTTGTTTTCTTTTGGCCCGCTGATGATCAGGCTCTCCAGGTCTTCATAAAATTTTTCTTTGACCTCATCAGGGTTTGTCATGGTGAGAACATAGGCACTGATGATGGTGGCATGGCATTTCCCACAAGTGGCAAACACATGGCCATGAACCTGTTATTCATTCCATTTGGAAGGTATTTGAACTTGTTTACTAGATTAGCTTTGATTGCAAAATCTACACCAGTTTCACAGCCTTCCCTTTCACTGTGTATCCAGAAAAACACGTATCCAACTCCTACCTCAGTAAGCTGGCCTTTATTTGCCAGCCTTCTTTCACTCAGAGCTGCTATTTGAATGTAATACCTGTGGAGTTTTCTCACAACAAGAGCTGTTCTTCTTTCAGGACTTTGTGTTGTCTGTAAGTGTGTGTATATTTCATGTATTGATGGTGAGCAGAATCAACTTTTTCAGAAGTTGTTGCACATTATTATTTAGTATCTCAATCGCAGAGAGGGATCCCTGCCTGCCACGGTAATCAGGGCAGGGTTGGGTAAGTAGATAATTTTTAGGACATTTTTCTTAGACTCTTTCTTATACTTGGAGGTGAGCAGTATGATCATTAACAGGCTGCTGAGATACCTGGGGGCTGCTGAATCCCACTGCTGCTTCCTGTGAGAAGATGTGGCCCCCACCATCTGTGGACAGGGTTGTGACCACAGCTCCCAGTGTATCTGCACCTACTGCTTAGTTACTTGCCCTTCCCCACAGGGTTTTGGGGATAGAAATGGTAAAATGGTGTGGTGATGGCTTTTGATTAGTGCCTAAATTGGATTTAACTGAGGCAAAGCTGCTCAAAATTGATGGCTTTATTCTCTCTTCCAGAGCCACCATTGCCCTGTCAACACAACTGGTGAAAACCTGAGATGCAGTGGATGAGCTTGGTGTCTTCCAGGTCTGACCAAGCTCCAAGCGCTCCACACACCTGCTTCACATGCCTTCAGGACCCTTGGAACAAATTGTTCTCATCCACTCATTCCACCGGGGAAGTCTTTACATGCTTGAGGTGGACAACCTACCCCACTCCCCAACTCACCATACGGTTTGAGACCCTTGGAAAAGTAAATTTTTTCACTGTCCAAAATCAGCAAGAGATGTGTCCAAGGCTGAAGGTGAGAAGGTGAGACCTCTCTTTCCCACTGCTCCCTCCCATAATGACTCTTTCTTAGGGATCTGTTAGAAAGCAACATTTGTTTCTAAAGTGATTCCCTTCTCAATTAATTTAATAATTTTTAGATAATCCCAAGGGAATTTTATAGAATCTCTTTTATAGGTAATACCAAGTTTCTTTGATCAGTTAGAACTGACTTCTAAATGATTTCATCAAATGGTTTTCAGAGACTCATCACATTTAGTCTAAAGCCTGTGATTGATTGACTGAGATATGTAGAAAAAGAACAATTCAGAAGACTTGATTTCCATCTCAGGGTTTGGTACTTAATGGCTGTATTACCATGGTCAAGTTACATGATTTCTGTGAACTTCCATTTCTTTATTTGTAAAGTGTTCTGCTGTCTCCTTTACTTCTGTACTTTATGAACCATCAGTCCTTTCCATATGACTTGCAGCTTAAACCTTCATGTTTAAGGCATGGCCTTAGAACATGAACTCCTTGAGAACCTGTTTTGCTTACCATTTGCGTCCCCAGTACTTTGCAGCAAAAAAATAAACTAGATTCGTTCCTTCCCTCCCTTTTTCCTTTCCTTCCTCTCTTCCTCCCTTCCTTCCTCTCTCCCTTTCCTTGCTTCTTTCCTTTTCTTATTTATTTCCTTCCTACCCATCTACCTTATATGGTTATGGGAAAGAAGTGCTTTATTAACTCTACATTTCTATAGAAGGTGATGTGCTATAAGGAGAATGAAATTACAAAGTATTTTGCTGTATGAGATAAAATAGGACAACAAGATTTTTTGAATAAGCCTACAAAGAAACCCATTGTATTAATACATTTTGCTTCCACAAAATAAGAAATGCAGAAAAACTCATTTAAAAAACATTTCTTTCTAGAATAAACAGAATTTTCTTCTATTTTAAGATAAGTTATCATTGATCTTTTCATTGTATTAGCCTCAACATGAGCCAGTTGCATTAATCCAATAAATTTGACTGATTGTTTAAAACAAATAGGAAACTGATATTTTCCTGATGTTTCATATGCTTTTACTGACTATGAGATTTGGAGACAATGTATCTGTATTGAATCTTAGTTCTGTTATTTGATGTGGCTGTGAGCAGCTATGTGAACTGTTGGCTCATCTATTAAATGGACATAGCAATTGTAGGATCTCACCTTCAGCAAATTGTCCCATCCAGCTCATTTTAAAAATGAGGAAACTGAAGCAGATAGGATTAAATAAACTACCCAGGGTCACACATCTCTAATATGTATCTGAGATAAGATTTGAACTGAGGAAGATGACAGATTCATTACTTTATCTATTGAGCCACCTACCTGCCACTTAATTGACCCTTAATTATAATGCTTTTCTTTTGAATAGAATTTATTATGCTCAGAGTCTCTTCCACTCTACGTATAAAACCAAAAGACCTTATGGTAAGCTAATTTTTACCTTCAGGATGGCCTCATGGCAGGAGTCTCCAGAATAGCACAAAATGAAAAATCCTATCTTTTGTTATTTACTTTGCTATGAAATTTATGCTCTTCAAAAAAGCTTTCAAAAAAATTTATAAACTTTGATTTTTATAGAGGTGAAATTTCTTTTTGATGAAATAGATAACTACTCAGCCTTTTAGAAAGAAGATAAAAATAATGAAAAAGATGAGACAGAAAGAAAAGATATTTTCCTTCAGATCTTTTTCTTGTTTCCAACAATTCCTACCATTTTTGTTAGCTTCCTAAAATATTTTTTTTTTCTATTAGTAAGTCTTAAAGGTTTTCTTACCTCATAAATGAAGATCCTAGATTTTATCTTTTGAAGAATAACGGGTAATAAAGATAGTGACTTAAAGTTTGATCTTCACCCAGAGGTTAGCATGAAAAATGTTTATTGTTCATATTGTTTGATAAGATTTTTTAATTGAATTCATTTTCATCTCAGTCTATAAATTTAATTTAGTATATATTTTAAACAGTATGTAGGCTTTCTGATTCATAACATATATTTCCAGATATGTTAATATCTTAGAAAATTGATTAATTTATAGAACTGAATTCATTATATACTTTTTTCAAACAAATTTTATTTTCCAGTGCTCAGTTTTCTCTTTTTCCTCTACCCCCTCCTCCACTCATTTATACATATGAAATCATACAAATTAATTTTCCATATTAGACATGTTGCAAAAGGAAAAAAAGGAAGAAAAATGAAATGAAAGAAAAGTATGCAGTTGGATATGAGTTATACATATGCAATCAGGAAAAACAGATTTCTATATTAGTCATGTTGTGAAAGGAGGCAGAGATCAAAAATTAAAAAAAAAAAACAAAGAAAGGGAAAAATAGTGTGATTTGATCTGCATTCATACTCCCATCAAATTTTTTTTTCTGAAGGTCAGTAGCATTTTTCATTACAAGTACTTTGGAATTGTTTTGGATCATTGTATTGCTAAAAAGAGCTAAACCTTTCCTAATAGAGCATCACGCTATATTGCCATTATTGTGCATATTATTTTCTTGTTTCTGCTCACCTCATTTTATATCAGTTCATCTACATCTATGTTTTGTTGAAATCATTTTGCTTGTCATTGATTTTCTGAAATCAGTCTGCTCATTATTTCTTATAGAACAATAGTATTCCATTACATTCCTATACCACAACCTATCCAGCTATTCCCCAATTGATGGGCATCCACTCCACTTTCTTACCACTATAAAAAAAAAGCTGCTACAAACATATTTGCACATAAGTCCTTTTCCCTTTTTTGTGATCTCTTTGGGATATAGACCTAGTAGTAGCACTGCTGGATCAAAGGATATGTACAGTTTTAGAGTCCTTTGAGGATAGTTTCAACTTGATCTCTGGATTGATTGAATCAATTCACAACTTTACCAACATTTTATTAGTACCTCAGTTTTCCCAATCCCCTACGACATTTATTATTTTCTTTTCCTGTCACCTTAGTCAATCTCATAGGTATGAAATAGCACCTCAGTTGTTTTAATTAGCATTTCTTTAATCAAAAGTGATTTAGTGAATTTTTTTCCCCACAGGGACCATATAGATGGCTTTAATTTCCTCTTCTGAAAACTGCCTGTTCCTTTACTTTGACCACTTATCAATTGAAGAATGACTTGTATTCTTATAATTTGACTCAGTTCTCTTTGTATGTTAGAAATGGGGCTTTTTTCAGAAACATTGACTATAAAATTTGTTTCTGCTTCTCTTCTAATCTTGGCTGCATTGATTTTGTTTGCGCAACACCTTTTTAAGTTAATGTATTAAAAATTATCCATTTTTAAATTTCATAATGTTCTCTTGTTCTTCTTTGGCCACAAAAAATTTTTAAATGTTAAATGTTCTTTTAAAAACAAATAAAATAGTTTTTTTGTTAGTTTCTTGGTATGCACTGAATAAATAGGTTAATTTAGGTAGAATTTTCATTTTTATTATATTAGTTCAACCTATCCATGTTGCTTATCATTTCTTACAGAAGAATAGAATTCCATCACAGTCATATACCAGGACTTGTTCAGTCACTCCCAATTGTTGGCCTTCTCCACATTTTCCAATTATTGGCCATCACAAAAAAGAACTGCTATAAATATTTTTGTAGAAATAGGTCCTCTCCTTTTTTAAAAAATCTTTTTGGGATATAGACCTAGTAGCAGTAGTGCTGGATCAAAGGGGATGCATAGTTTTTTATAGCCCTTTGGATATAGCTTTGAATTGTTCTCCAAAATGTTTGGATCCATTGACAACTGTATTACTTAGTGTCCCAGTTTTTCCACATCTCTAAAATTTATTGTTTTTCCTTTCTGTCATGTTACCCAATCTGATAAGTGTAAAGTGGTACCCTCAAGCTTATTTAAATTTATATTTCTCTCTTAGTGATTTTAGGGCATTTTTTTCATATGACTATAGGTAGATTTGACTTCTTCATCTCAAAATTGTATATTCATATCCTTTGAACATTTATCAATTGAAATATAATTTATATTCTTACAAATTTGACTTAGAAATGTTCTAAAATTTCTTGCTTAGCCTTAATCAGACTAAGACCTGTTAAAGACCTTAACCTAAAAAGGCCAAGTTCTCCCATTGCATCTGGGACCATCTCTGCTTATCCTCATGTATATCTGGCCACTGGATTTAGATGAGTCTGGAGGACAAAGTGAGGCAGGTTACCTTGTAGAGCCCTCCTTCAGTAAATCCAACCCACTTGCATGTCATGACATCCCCTCCCTGAAATCTTAGTCCTCTGAGAATGAAGGACAAACAACAACCTCTATGAATAGTAGTAAGTAGGAGCTACACCATCGAGGATTCAACTGAGACTGAACAATTGGGCAACATAGCTTCTTCCTTTTCTCCCTTTCCTCCCTTCCCCTTCCTTCCTTTCCCCTTTCCCTCTCTTCTTCTTCCTTTTCCTCTCCTTCTGTCCCTTCCTCTCCCTTTCCTTCCCCTCCCTTTTCTTTTCTTTTCGTTCTTTCTCTTCCCTCTATTCATATAGGCTACCATGCCCTTACCTATGGGTGCTTTGCCCAAAGGAATATCAATTTTGTGGGTAGCACATAAAGAGCAAGAAGAGTGGGAGGCACTAAAAATCTGAAGATAGTAGAAAATGGATGTCTTGATGACGTAGTGGTTAGGGTGCTGGGTCTGGTGTCAAGAAGACTCATTTTCTAAGTTCAAATCTGGTCTGACACTTATTAGCTGTGTGACCCTTGGCAAATCACTAAACCCTCATTGTCTCAGTTTCTACATTTCTAAAATGATCTGGGAAAAGAAATGGCGAACTACTATAGTATCTTTGCCAAGAAAACTTAAAAAAATGAGATTATGGGAAAGACTTACATGAACTGATGCTGAGTGAAATGAGCAGAACCAGGAAATCATTATACATTTCAACAACAATACTGTATGAGGATGTATTCTGATGGAAGTGGATTTCTTTGACAAAGAGAAGATCTAATTCGGTTCCAATTGCTCAATGATGGACAGAATCAGCTACACCCAGAAAAGGAACACTGGGAAATGAGTATGAACTGTTTGCATTTTTGTTTTTCTTCCCAGATTATTTTTACCTTTTGAATCCAATTCTTCCTGTGCAACAAGAGAACTGTTCGGTTCTGCACACATATATTGTATCTAAGATATACTATAACATATTTAACATGTATAATAAGATTGCCTGCCATCTAGGGGAGGGGATGGAAGGAGAGAAAGGAAAAGTCAGAACAGAAGTAAGTGCAAGGGATAATGTTGTAAAAAAAATTACCCATGCATATGTACTGTCAATAGAAAAGTTATAATAAAAAAAAGAAGGAAAAAAAAGAAAGAAGGAAGCGGCTATAGAATTGGGGAGGAAAATGCCTTATGTAAAATAAAACATAATTAATAAAAAATTAGATTATGAAGGATTGGACATGATGGAAATGATTGAACAAAAACAATGAAAAGTATAAATAATTGATGAAATAAAGGAGATTTAATCATAGAAATTAGGAATTTTAAGTATATTCTGGCTCACTATCTTGAGCCAGACCATTATATCTACTCTTTAGGTAAAGAGATATTTATTTCAAATATATAGCAAGAACAAAGTATAAACATTTTCCCCAATACCCAGGGACATACTCTTCCCTTGGAATGGGCTCTAGTAGGGCCTCTGTAGTTAAGGTCAGGGGCCAGAAAAACAAGTTGTTGCCCACCAGGACAGGTACAGAGGGCTTGGGTCCTGATAAACAGGATGTGGGGAAGTGTGTATCCTGCTACATATTTTTATTTTTTGTTTTTCACAAAATCTGACCAAGAAGATCTAACCAATGGGCAAAGATTAACATCCTCCCCAGCCCTGCCTTTTCTTATAAATATCCATCTTGAATTTCCCTCTCAGAACAACCAATCCCCTGATGCTGTCCAGTCTTATACAACAATAAAGGTTTTTTCTTTGAGAAATCAGTCAGATCTCCAGGTAATTTTTAGCTATTGAAACTGCTCTCCCACTTCATAGCTCAGTTTAGCTCCCTTGGTATATAGAGTGATCTCAAAAGGTTCATATCCAAATCAGTCTTCCCTGCATGATGAGACCTTGTTTTGGGATAGGGTCATCAGTCTGTTGGATGCTGGACTGATTGTAACCCTGAATCCTTGAAGGCCAGGATGCTGAGGGAGGCGCCATTCCTTTCATGTCTTGGCAGCCTTGGTTGTACCGTCTGCAGATCCAGGCCAGAATGTTGGAATGCTGGGAAGCCTTCAGAGCTTTTGAATTCATGGGGTGATAAGGTCAGCTCCCTTCACTGCTTACTGTGAGCTCTTCAAGAACTTTGAGGAAAAGAACAGAAATTCAGAAAGGCAGGGCTGAGGCTGGGAGGCTATTTTGAATGCTTTCCCTGCCGATCAGAGAGCCCCATCTTCAGGAATGGTCAGTCTGGCAGAACTAGTTACAGAATGTCTGCATGCTCTCTGAGCCAGCAGGGGTCCTCAAACTTTTTAAATAGGGGGCCAGTTCACTGTCCCTCAGACTGTTGGAGGGCGGGACTATAGTAAAAACAAAAACTTTGTTTTGTCGGCCTTTAAATAAAGAAACTTCAAAGCCCTAGGTGAGGGGATTAAATATCCTCAACTGCCGCATCTGGCCCGCGGGCTGTAGTTTGAGGGCCCCTGCAATTTCCATTTAATCTCATCCTGATTTTCAGAGAAGCTAAATCTCCAGCTTTCTCCATATTGAAAGACAGTATCTGAGGTTCTCTGCTCATATGCTGTATCCTCGTTGTAACATAAATATGGTATTTAGTCTTGGCAGATCATCTTCTGAGACTAGAGCTAAGGACTAGAGAGAGAGAAGGTTTGGAGGAGTGGAGAAAGGAGCTCTTGGTTTTTATAGCCTCAGTCTGAGCACTGTCATCATTACAGCGAAAAGATGATTGGCTGTGGAGTCAAGAGGACCTGGGTTTAAATTCTGATGTATGGCATTAGGCATCCCTTATTCTTTCCAGGCCTTAAAGTCTTTATTTGCAAAACTGGGGACTGTGCTGGATGACATTTGAAGTTTCTTCTAGGTTTGTCTGTGATCCTTCTGATTCTTTTTGTTTTGTTTTGTTTTTTTGATCCTTCTCATTCTTGAAGTTTGCTATTTTGTACCTTCTCTCTTCCATGCTAAACCTTCCCAGTTCTAATCCTCTGATGTGATTTCAAATCTTTAAGCCAGTTAGTGTGACATTGGGCAAGTCTTCTTACTTCTCTGTGCCTCTCTGTGGCTTAGTTACCTCATCTGAAAAATAGAAGATCTAAAGTCAAGGGTCTTTAAGGTTCTTTTTACTTTTGAATCTGTTATTTTAGGATTATCAACAAAATATGAGTTAAAGTCACTTACTGAGTATTGTGGTGATTGTTGTGTAACTGAGGACTTGAGCAGAAAGGAGGTTGGAGGGGCAGCTAGGCAATGTAGTGGATATGGCAGGGGCCCTGGAGTCAGGAGTTCAAATTCAGCGTCAAATACTTGATACTTACTAGTTATGTGATCTAGACAAGCCACTTAACCCCCGTTGTTGTTACACACACACACACACACACACACACACACACACACACACACACACACACAAAGAAAAGAGAAGAAAAGAAAAGAAAAAAAGAAAGAAAGAAAAAAAACAAGAATTGAGCTTAGAATAACTGCTTGGGGAGTCAATCACAGATAACTGTTGTAGAATTATAAGTCCAAATCACACTCATACTGTTGGTATAAGTCATGATCCCAGAGTGAACTGGTTTTTGTGTCTCCCTTTGGGGTCGGAGAGATTTGACATTGGTAATGTATTTTCTAGTACATACATCAACTGAGTCCCTACTGGTGTACTTCTTGCCATGATTCTAGATTATCAATTAACCAGATCTAATTATCTTTTAGAAAGGGGTATTTTACTATGGTAGTATATTTGATACAACACATCCTCCCCCCCTCCTTCCCCCTGCCAAGAGTCTGTGATATAGTGTTACACGAGTACATATTAGAGTCAGAAGAAAATGGGCTTAAATTTAGCACATCTGGCAAGGGGTAACAGTTCCTGGAAATCTTTTTGCTGTAGTCTTCAAGAGGCTTCCTTTAAATATGGGGCAACCTCTTTCTCAGACTCTTGATAGAACCTTAAATCTATATCTAGTCTGTCTTTATTTTACAATTCAAAAATTGTTGGAAATTGATCCAAAAACTCAGAAGATGTGGAAATTCATGAGGTCCCCTTCTTATCAAGGTAGAGTAAGACTTAGAAAATGAGCCCGAAGCCTGCGACTCTATCCTTCCTTCTCCCCACAATAGTTTTTCTCTAGAGTTCTGCCAGAATGCTCCCCTCAGTTTGTTCCCGTTTTTCCTGGACTCTGAATTAGTTCTTGATTTTAGTCAGGTCCCATACAGCATTATTGAGTTTCCTCATCAATTAGAAACATTTTACACTTAATCTAGAGCTAATAGTTGATGCTCACCTGGCAAAGATAGGCCAGCACAGCATTTTATCGTTTTCTTTGGCTGGGCTGTGAGTAATTTAAATTTTTTATTTATTTGACCCACAGTCTTATATTAAGATTTGGAAAGCACTTTAAAGCTGACTAGTCCCATTTTCCCATTGTGCCTCAGCTTCTGTCTTGTCCTGAAACATCTCCTGTCAAGCCCCAATGGGGCTTCTTCTCCCAGTGGGGAATTTCTCCTGAAGTTTCAATTTGGGGGTGGGCCCAAGCCAGACAATCTTAATTCTCCTTCTCTCTGTTTCTGATTTTCTAGAACTTTAACACTGTGCTTCATTGGCCCTTTCATGCTTTCCCTCCTCCTCCCCTCCCATTCTGCCTTTCTGCACTGCCTTTCCCCATAAGAATGTAAGTTCTCTGAGGGAGACTTGTGTTTTTGCATTCCTATTTAGCATTTTGTTCTGTTTGACATAGTAAGCACTTCATAAATTTAAGTGCTTTCAACTAATATCTGACCAACAATTCAGTACACATCGTTGCTGGAAAGTAAGTAGCAATTCATTGTTTGTTTTCAGATCTCCTGTAAGGAGAAACTACTACCCCTAGAGCAGAAATTCTCAACTTTTTATCAATTCGTGGATAGATTTCAGAGAAATCCGGGAATTTTGATGAAGGAAAATTTTATCTTTATTTTAATTGTCCACTGAAATCTAGCATTTCTTTCAATAATTTTAATAACATTTTTCTGATAATGGGTTCATAGGTTTCTTCATACTACCCAAAGGGTGGATGATTACATGTTAAGAACTTCTGCTGTAGAGGATTCCTGTTCACTTTTGGGTAATCTCTTAGGAAATTTTTCTTCACCTCACCTCCCTTTCTCCCCCTGCAACTTCTACCCATTTCTTCTAGTCATTTTGTTTTGAGTCAGGGAGGATATTTATTTACATATTATTTAAGAATATTTAAAGCCCCCTATTATGTATCTTCTGTACTTTTCTGTAACTCCATATTACATCTTCCATGTTTTTCTATTAATTCTCATATATGATTTTTAGTCCTGTCCTCATTCTGTTTCCTCTTTTCCTGTAATTCCCAGAACCCAAAACAATATTCCAGATGTGATCTGACAATTTCTTAGCCTAGTATTCTCCCTCCTTTTCATTTAGAAATCTATAATAAAATACCCTGGTTTTCCATTTGTCTATTCTGTCCAAGATGTTTCTGCTTAGTGGATCCCTGGACAGTGTTCTCTTCACTGTAGCATCTGCTATTATAATTTTTATATCTTTAATGTATGGAATATGTGGAAAACACTCTAAGGAAAACTTTTGTTCTGTTGTATCAGTTAATGAAAATAGTTACAGATGGATCTTCTATAAAGTCTTTCAAAACTTTTAGTGTTAGTTTAAGTGTTAAAGCTTGGGCACAGTTTGTATTCTATCTGAAAATACCTATCTATGAAGATATCCTTGGCTGTAGAAAATTGTTCACAAAAGCCTTCTTGCTTTAATGTTTTTGTCAAGAATACTTTTAGTATACATAGACCTCATAATATCTTTATTAAGATGAGAAAGAAGATAAATGGATTGTTAGAGTTTTTTCTGTACTGTTTTTCATATATGAAAATAAAACATCAAGTAGAATTTGAAGAATTGGAAGAGATCTTAATTTGATTTCATCCCATTTGTCTCTCTATATTTCTATAGGCACTCCATAGACACATATGTCTTGGGCCTTTTGTTTTTCTATAGTAATAATGAATGAAAGTGTGGTGGAGAGAGGGCAAAACTCAAGCCATAGAAGTCCTGGTGTTTAGGACCCTGTGGATATATACTGCTTGTATTACCTAGGGCAAATCACTTGTTCTCTGAATTCTGTAGGGCTTTTAAGTTTTGTAATTGGTCCACATCTGCATGGTTTAGATGGGAGTTTGAATGAGTTTTTCAAAATGACGATACTTTTTGATTACTATTTCCTAAAGCGTTGTCATTGTAAATTCATTCAATTTGACTATTCTGGTCAGACCTTTATTTAATTCCTTAAACCCTAACCCTAACCCTCCAAAATATGTGAAAGCTAGGTTCTAGGATACTATAGTGAGAAAGGGAGAAAATAAATTTGTGCTTTCTCTCTTTTGACTCCCCTTTAACTTACAAATATAATTAAGCAAAATAAATCCACACATAGTCCAAACCTGAAAAGGAGTGCTTTATTTATCTATCTAGCCCCTCCCCCCAATCCTCTTTGAGAGATAGTGATGCTTCATCATCATTTTGCTGAAGTCATTATTGATTGGATTTCTGAAGTTTAAAAAAAACATTTTTTTCATTTCAATTAAGCATTTATTTTCTCTCCCACCTTTGTATCCTCTCCTTTCTTTTCCCTTCCCCCAAGTCTTTTGATACTTGTTTTTCCTTGCATTGTCGCCATCATGAAAATTGTTTTCTTGGTTTTATATATTTCTTTCTTAATTGGGTCATACAAATTCTTCTCATTTCTTTGAATTGTTCATATTTGTCATTTTTTTTACTATGTAAGGGATTTCACATGCAATAATTTATGCATTCATTTTGCAAATTGATGAGCATTTGCTTTATTTCTAGTTATTTGTTATATCAACATACTGCTATTAATAATTCTACATATATAATAACATTTGTCTTTGACCTCTTTGGGTACATGTATTGCTGTCTCTGGGTCAAGAGCTATGTACAATTTAGTGATATTTTTTGGTATAATTCAGTTTCTGAAATAGGTCAATTCACAGTTCAATCAACAGAACATTAATGTGCCTATCTTTTGACAGCTTTTTAAACATTTACTATTTTTGTCTTTTGTCATCATTACTAATCTAAAGAGAATGAAGTAAAATTTCAGATTTGTTTTATTTCGCATTTTTTTATATTAGTGACCTGAAACATTCTTACACATATTTGGTACCTTGGTCATAATACAAAATTTTAAAAATGAATGTTAAATTTTTTTACATATGTTTGGAACATATTTAACAAAATATAAATCTTTAAAAAAAAACTATTCATATGCTTTGACCTCTTATAAATTGAGAATGACTTAGTCATACATATTATTTCAATTCCCCATATGCCTTAGATATTGAACCTTTATTAAATGTATATGTTGTAAAGTTTTTTTCCTCAACTAATTGTTTCTCTTTTAATTTTAGCTTTTCAATTTCATGTAATGAGTACTGCCCATTTTGATTTCTGTGATCACTTCTCTCCATTTAGTTAACTTCCTATAGTCTTAATGGAACCAAAGTACTTTACTTCCAGTTTTCTCTAAATTTTTTGTAATGTATCTTTTCTTACTTAGATCATCTATTCATTTGAAGTTAATTGTGGAATGTAGATTAAGATGTTGGTGTACCATCAGTTGGAGAATGGCTGAATAAATTGTGGTATATGAAAATTATGGAATATTACTGTTCTGTAAGAAATGACCAACAGGATGATTTCAGAAAGGCCTGGAGAGACTTACACGAACTGATGCTGAGTGAAATGAGCAGGACCAGGGGATCATTATATACGTCAACAACAATACTAGATGATGACCAGTTCTGATGGATCAGGCCATCCTCAGCAACGAGATCAACCAAATCATTTCTAATGGAGCAGTAATGAACTGAGCTAGCTATGCCCAGAAAAATAACTCTGGGAGATGACTAAAAACCATTACATTAAATCCCCAGTCCCTATATTTATGCACACATGCATTTTTGATTTCCTTCACAAGCTAATTGTACAATAATTCAGAGTCTGATTCTTTTTGTACAGCAAAATAATGTTTTGGTCATGTATACTTATTGTGTATCTAAGTTATATTTTAATATATTTAACATCTACTGGTCATCCTGCCATAGGGGAGGGGGTGGGGGGGTGGGGTAAGAGGTGAAAAATTGGAACAAGAGGTTTGGCAATTGTTAATGCTGTAAAGTTACCCATGTATAAATCCTGTAAATAAAAGGCTATTAAATTAAAAAAAAAAAAAAAAAAAAAAAAAAAAAAAGATGTTGGTCTAAACCTAATTGCTGCAACGGTGCTTTTTCTAGTAGTTTTTGAGAAGGTTTGTTTAAAATGAAATGTGCCAGAGAAATAATTAAGATTTTCTACCTATTTTGTGGTAGTTGTGTCTTTTTTTTTTAACCAGATATATGGAAATATGGCTCTATCTCTATTCCCCTTTAATTAATCTTTCATCTGCCAGGAATTCTTTATGCATGGATCTAATCATGTTTGTCTGGGAGGAAATAAGGATACATTGGAAAGCTTTTTAGCAATGGCCACATTGTTCCAATGCCAATTTTACGCTTGCCAAAAAGATTATTTTATGGAGAACTTACACAGTGCAAGCATTCACAGGGTGGTCAGAAAAAGTGATAGAAGGACACTCTCAATGTCTCAAGAACTTTAAAATTCAATTGTAGGACATGGGAGACACTGGTACAGGCCCTTCCATCACAGCATGTCCTCGTCAGAGAAGATGCCATGCTCTATGAGCAAAACAGAATTAAATTAGCTAAGAAGAAAGTCAAGATGTGCAAAGTTAGAGAATCCACCCCAAATGTTCATAGGGACTATTTGTGTCCGACCTGTGGCAGAGCATTCTGAGCTTGTATTGGTTGGAGCACAGTTGGACACACTGTAACTGACTTTAACATAGTGATGATATTTTGGTCTTTGAAAACAATAGACACAATCAGCAATTTTAAGATCAGACCAGGCTGTACAATTTGATGCATGGAGTTCTCTAGATTGACTCGATACTTAAAGTTTTTCACATCTGTTGTTTTTCATTTCAAGAAGTTTTACATTTAGTATTGCTAATGTCAACTCTCATTTCCACTTTACCTGTAGTGTCTGCAAAGTTCATGATCACAAGTGCAGGCTATGATTCATGCACCTAGGAGGTACTTAATAAATAAATGTTTGTTGATTCAGTCTTTTATGTTTGAGGCCTTGATGCTCTCTGAAACTGTTTCCCCCTTTTCCTCTTCACTTTTGGATAGTTAGAACTTTTATATTGTCCAGGATATCTTTTCTCCTCTCTTTGGATGGTCCAGGAACTCTCACCATTCCATTGCTGCTTTTGGGTACTTCTATCTCTCAGGCCACATGGCTCCTCATAGGTCCAGGGACTCCTTGGCTATTTTTTCCAGTGTTCTCCATGAACACTCTCTTTGGAGTAGAGGAGTTCTCTGGGGAGCTTCAAAGTTTAGGAACAGCACACACTATGTGGATGTTACTGTATACGTTCCTCCTTTCTTTGGTTCCTTGATCTCTGGCAAACTTGTTGGCTTCCTTTCATAGATCCAAGTCCAAGGGTTCCCTTCACGTCTTCTGTATCTGAAATTCAATCATGTATCATAACTCAGTCAATGACAGAAGAAATTAGGGGATTTCTTCAAAGGCAGAAGAATAAAAACACTACCCTTCATCTTTGTCAAATGGATCAAATTTCTTCATCAAGATGCCCTCAGTCACATTGCCTCTCTATACCTCATATTGTGAATTATGAGATGTCTTAGGACTTATTCCTAATTATACTACACACACACACATATATATCATAGTTATTAGTATATATGCTTTTCTCCTATTAGATTGCATATTGTTTCATAGTAGAGTGTTAGTCAATCAATAAATCTTTATTAAATATCTACTATGTACCAGGTATTGTGCTAAATACTGTGTATACAAGTTCAAAAAATGAAATCACTCTTTAGAGCTATCTAGAACTAGATGCAATAGATAGAGTGAGAGATCTAGAGTCAGGAAGATCTGAATTCAAATCCTGCTTTGGATGGTTATTGTATGAATTTGATCAAGTTAGCTTCTATCTTATTTAGTTTCCTCATCTCTAAATTGGGAATCATAACAGAGTTGTTGTGAGGATAAAATGAGATAATATTTGTAAAGTGCTTTGCACGCATTAACATGCTATGTAAATGCTAGTAGCTATCAGGTATTACTTTAATAAGTTTACATTCTAATGGAGGAGATAAGTACATATTTTACATACATATGTATATGCTTGGATGGATGTATCAGATAAAATTTATAAATATATATACACACAAAGTCAAAACAAAATATAGTGGGAGAAAAGACACTAGTCATTGGGAGTGATTTGGGCACTTCATGCATAAAAAAGGGCCTGAATTGCAAATTAAAAGAAGTGAGAGACTCTGGGGATAAAATAAACGGAGAGTACACTCCAGTTATAGAAGACAACCAGGGTAGAGATGGAGAGATAGGAGAAAGGGTGTTGTGAAAGAGGAACAGAGGAAAAAAAACAACAACCCAATTTTACTACATTTTAGAGCAGGGGAAAGAGAAGCAATCATTACTGAGGTTAGAAAGATATAATAAGATAGGTAGGATTTTAAATGCTAAACAGAAAAGTTTACATATTTGATCCTAGAGAAATAGGAAGCCAATTGAACTTGTTTGAAGAGCACATGGTTAAATCTGGATTTAAGGAAAATTACTTTTTGTATCTATTTTTACATTCCTAATCCATAACCCAGTGCTTTGCTTACTGTTTGGTAAATGCTTAATGTTTTTTGGCAGAATGTGATTAATTTTAATGCTTGAAAAATTTTATGTGGTTTCTTCTTTTCATCCTAGATATGGTGAATTTTCTAGTTTCTTTTTTATTGGGTCCAGATCTCTATATTGGTTTTCTAGTGATACATTCTAAGGGAATTAGGAGGAATATTATTTTCAATTATGAATCACAGTATATTCACTTATGAATTAAAAGTGTGATGTATGCTGCTGCAGAGCCCACTTCTACCTTTTCAAAGTTTTAATTTTGACTTTGAAAGTTAAATATGGTTTAGGTTTTATCTGTAACATTTTAGAAACTGTTTCTTTCAAACATACCATCAAAGAAATTATGAAAAGCAAGTGAGCTCTTGGTTTCCAAAAAATTAAGTGTTTGAATATTATTAGTATAGTTGGAAGACAGTTCCTTTAATCACATGTTTTAAGGATATACCTTTGGTGCATGATGCAAAATTTCCTTGTGGTATTGAGTATTTCATTTTTCTTTTCATGTAAATAGTATTTTATTTTTTCCAATTACAAGTAAAAAAAATTTTCAACATTTATTTTCATAAGAATTTGAATTCTAAATTGTTTTCCTTCCCCCTTTCCAAGATGGGAAGCAATAGATTATACATGTGCAATCACGTTAAATATACTCCCACATTACTTATGTTGTGAAGGAAACAGAATAAAAGGAGAAAAAAAATCTAAGAAAGTGAAAATAGTATATTTCTATCTGCATTCAGACAACATCAGTTCTTTCTTGATGTGTATAGCATTTCCTGTCATAAGTCTTTTGGAATTCTTTTATCATTTTATTGCTGAGAATAATTAGGTCATTTATAGGTGATCATCATCTAATATTACTGTACAATCTTTTTGTTCTGCTCACTTCACTTAGAATCAGTTCATGTAAGTCCATTTTTTTCCCTGAAATCTGCAGCATTTCATTTTCAGATGATATATATTATACATATGAACATATGTACATGTAAGGTATACACAGGTTTATTTTAATTTTAATGGGAAAATATGGAATAAAGATTTTTGAAAATACATAAGCATTACTAACTTCATGTTTTCTATATTATAGGTATAGTACTATAGTACTTAGTATGTTTTTGTAAATATTCCTTCAGTGACAGGCTCATAAAAAATTAAAGTAATTAAATTACATTATGCATTATATGAAAATATTCCTCTTTCATATATTTTTTAGGCTTCCTGATGTCATGTCTCTTTTTAGAATGATAATAAAAGGTATTCATAAACAAATAGAACTGGACCTTAAGTTCTTTATCCTTTTTAGGTTAAATACTACATTATTTCCTTTTACTATTCCTGTCTTAGATTGTAGTAAGGAAGCCTTTGAGGGAAAGAAGTAGAAGAGAACTTTAAATTACATGCTCAAAACCCAGTAATATGTAGTAGCTGACTCTAAGATAACCTATTCAGATCTTTGAAAAATTCAATTCCACTCTAGCTATTACCAACTGAGGATGGTGTCATTTTCTTACACATCATGATCTTAGTTCAACTTTTGCTTATTTTATTTATTTACTTCAACTAAGTAAGCTTGGGAATGGGAAAGGAAACTTTGGTTACTTGGTGATACCAGACTTAAAACAGAAGTATAGCAATATGTATCAGTTTCAATATCAAGATGCTGAAGGAATTTTGGGCTTGAATGCTACTATGGAATAAAAACAACTTTAAAAAGAATCCTACTGAGAATATTGCCATGAACTATTAGTAAGGTCTATTTTGACCATTCAGTTAAATTCAACGAACATTTCTTAAGCGCTTACTATATGCCAGGTGCGCTGGGGATGAACAAAGAGGCAAAAGACATCCTTGCCTTCAGTTTACAATCTAAAGGTAGGTAGGTGGTGATGGAGAAACAGGCTAACCAATATATGCAAAGCAAGCTGTTTACGAGATAAATAAAAAAATGATTAAACCAGGACTGGAGAAGACTTTACCGTGGGGAAAGGCATTTTAGTTGGCTCTTAAAGGAAGCTAAGGTGGTCAGTAGTTAAAGCAGAGGAGGAAAAGCATTCCAGACTTGGGGGGAGGGGTAAGAGGGAGTAGGGACAGCCAGAGAGATGCCCATAGCCAAGAGATGGAATCTTGTTGGTGGAACAGCCAGGAGGTCAGCGTCCCTGGATGGAAGAGGGAAGTAAGGTGTAATAAGACTGGAAAGGGAGGAGGAGACTAGGTTATGAAGGTCTCAGATAATAACTAATAATATTTGCTAAAATTTATATAGACCTTGGTTTTGCAAAGTTCTTTTACAGGTAGCTCATTCGATCCTTGTAAGGTGGGTGCAGGCATTATGCACCTAATTTTACCGGTGGGGAAATGGAGCTTGGGAGAAATGACTTTCCCAGGATCACACACCTGCTGTGTATTTTATATATAAAAAAAATTCACACCCAAGACCTTAAATCCCAGGTAAAAGGACACGCCCAGTTGTTTCTGTTTTCTCCCCAAACATGACTAACCAATGCAATACAATTTGATTCAAATCTTCAACTTCTACCAAACTACTCTTTTCTAAATTGGATCTACTGGGAAGGCTTGTGCATCATTCTTGCAGCGCCCTTCATGGATGATTAACTTCATTAAAAACTTCGTGCTCGCCCGGCCTCGAGTCCGGGCGTGCAGCTGCTGGGGAGCTCCGGCACCCGGAATTAGACAGACAATGCGGAGCTTGCCGGCGGACTGGCGGGAGGCCCTTTCTTTGCCCGCCCAGCTCACTTCCAGCCCCCGGACTTCTGCTCTAGTGTGGCTGCAGCGCCCTCGCGGGCGCTCCTCCCTCCGGGCACGCTGGAGCTTCGGAAATGGAGCGCCACCTTTCCGCCGGCCTCAGACGGATACGGAGATCAGAGATACCGGGCCTCCGACTCTCAGAGGCCCGCGGGCAGGGTGGGAGGGACTGAGAGGACCCCCAGCTTCGGGAAGCGCTCCGGTGGCCTGGTGGCCGCCCCGCCCCCCGGCCATGGAGGAGGCTGGAGGCTGGAGCTTAGCCAACCTTGGACGACCAGACATGGTGCAAGGCTGTTGAGATGGCCGCCTAAGGATGGGGGAGGAGGCGAAGGCGAGGAGAGGCAGGGACGGAGGGATGGCACCGTCTTGTGACGGAGCGAGGGAAAAACTCCAGTCCCTCCAACAAGCGGGAGTCCAGGCTCCAGGGGAGTCCGCAGTTTCCTCCATTTTGGTTGATGGAGGCGGGGAGGAGCGCCTTGATCTCTCACCTCTCTCTCCAGCTCCTATTGCCTCTCTTTGCCCCTCACCTCTACATGCACGAGGCAGCGGATGTTCCCACTGCCAAACGACAGATCCAGGCTGGGGCTTAGCAGGGGGAAAGGGGCTTTAGCCCCACTGGGTTTGGTTTTGAATTGGTCCCAAGTTCCCACAGCAGCTTCCGACAAAATGGAGGACGGCGTCTCCTCCTCCTGCAGCCATGACATGGGGGGAGGGAGGGGAGTATTTCCCCTTGGAGGAGGGGAAGACAGTTAGAAAGGCTGAAGCTCCCCTTCCCTCAAGAGGCTTTAAGAGTTTTTCCCCATCCTTGGCCCTTAGCCTGGTACCTCGCTGTCAGCTCCTGTCCACTTCTTGTCCCTTCTTCGGGGGGCTGTGAGGGACACTGGAATGGGGGAGGGGAAGGTTTGGGGGCATCTGGGCTATTGGTGTCTTTCCCCAGTTATTCCTGCAGGGAGAGTTCTTTAGCTGCAGCAGTTGCTGTACAAGACTGAGTGCCCAGGCCTGGGTGAAGAGGGAATGGCCCCTTATCCTCATTCCCATTTGCTATAGCTTCTGTTTTCACCCGCCTGTTCTCCCAGGTAGCAACCATTGGCTGGTGGTAGTGGGCTACCAAATTCACATTTGCCAAAACCAGAAAGATCCAGCGAGGGTTGAGGTGGGGAGGGAAAGAGGAAGGGGGAGGGAACTTGGGGGAGGGGGGGGAAAGTGGTAGGGGGGAGATTGTGGGTGTGGCCAAGATTTGACGGACAACATTTTAGACTACCCTGCGAAGGCGGGACAGTGAAAGATAATCCTGCTAGCCAATCGACGCGTTCTAAACACCCCCGCCCGTGTCTCCCGGCAGCCAGTCCGCATCCGGGTAGGCGGAGCCTCGTGGGGCTCGGTTGGGCCGCCTCCTCCTCCTCCTCGCCTGCGCTTAGCCCGGGACTGGACCGAGTGGAGTTGTGCGTGTTACCGAAGGGGGGGTGGGGCGGGGGAGGGGAGGTTCGTTCTGTGGAGCCGCAGCCAGAACCGGGTGAGGATTATCCCCCGTCTTTCCCCAGTTCGGTCCGCTGATGCTGGGGGTGGCTGGGGGCAGCACTGCCTCCGGAGGAGGCGACTGGGGAGGCGGAGACGGGTGAACCACCGAAGGAGCCTCCCACCTCCTCGGGCTTGTTACCCCGTAGTGCGGCGCAGCGGCCGCGCAGGGCCTCGGGGGTTGCCCCGGGCTCTCTCCCTCCCCTCGGGTCCGAGGCCCTTTTCGGCGCATTACCGCCCGGCTCGGCGGGCCGTGAAACGCAGCGAGGGACCGGGCCGGGGCACCGGCGAAGAGACGAGGCCGCGAAGGGGGCAGCCCCGCGGGCTTGGCAGTCGGGGCGTTCGGAGGCCGGGGTATTTTTCCTTTCCGTCTCTGTTTCTGAGAGGGGAGTAGCCGCTGAGGGAGCTGGAGGGGGGCGGCGGCGGCGAGGACCGGAGCACCCCCCCCCCTCCCGCCTCGGATAGGCTACCGCCACCGCTGTTTTTTTCCGAGTTGTTGGGGAACTGCCCTCTCTCCCCGGAGAGCTCGCTCGTCGGCCCCCCGTCGTCCCAGGAGCTGCCCTGCGACGCTCCTGCGTCTCCCGTATTGTTTGCCTGGGTCTCTAATGGCGGACGGGGAGGCAGTGCTGCCGGCCGCCGACTGCAGGGGGGGCCAACCCCGGGCCTGGGGCAACTGCTGGGGGCAGATGGAGAGATCGCGGCCCGGCGGTGACGTGATCTGTACGGGAGTGTGGTGCGGACGTCGGGATTTGTGGTAGAGGAGGCGGGCTGGACCTCTTCTGGCGTCGAGGCTCTCGCCTTCCCCTCCCAGAGGAGAGGGCGCGGATGCGTGCTGGCCGATGTCGCCTCTCGCCCTTTTCTGCTTTGGTTCTAGACTCAGTTCGACTCGGTTCGAGTGCAGGGATGGAGGGCGGCCCTCGGGGCTGTGTGGGGAGGAAATAAGGCCCGACCTCCTCCACTCCCTCTCCTGGGGTTGGGGGGACGCGGCCTTCTTGGGTCCCCTAGATTATGGTTCAAATCTCTTCTCTATTTTCTTAGGACCAAGAATTGTTTCCAGCCCCATCTGGTGCAGCTTTGGCCGAAACTACGGTGTAGAGCCCCCCATTGTAAGTCCTTTTCTCTTTATTTGTCTCCTTTTGCGGGCCTAGCCCCGGGGTGAGGGGGATGTTAAACCTCTGGGATTCGCCGCGGGCCTCTGTTGTGTTGAGGAGGAGGAGCCATTGCTCGGGTGCAGCTGCCCCCGGGGCGAAGACCCAGGACTGGCTGAGAAGCGACGGGGGTGGGCGCTGTGCTGCTCCCGCGGCCGCGATCCCAGCTCGAGCTCCCCGACGACGGGCTGCAGCTGCAGCTGCTCACGTTCCCGGGGCGGGGGCACCGGGAGGGCATTTTTCTAGTGCCCCCTAGAGTCTGCGGGCGGGAGCCCGCCGACCAAAGATACGGTGCTGGTCGGTCCGGAGGCATCTCTCCCATCCTCTCCTGATGGAGAATACACAGAAGGGATTGGAAAAATGCAAATTAATCTTTTCTTCGGTGTTTATTTTAGAAAGGATGTCTTTTCGTGGGATGGGTACTGAGATGCTTCTGAAAGCATTCTTAAAGCATGGGTACCTCGAGTTTGTGGTGTTTCAGTCCTATTGAATTTAATTGCTGAGCAGACCAATGACCCTTGTTTGCCTTGATTTCCAAAGTTTGAGGAATTTGATGTTAGACATATTTTTATATATTGATTACTAGTTAAATGAAAATTGGAACTTAATGATTGTAATTTGTTGCATCTGAAACTTTTTTGTCTTTAATATTTTTGGATTATAAGGTAATTTAGTGACACATGTTAGCGCTGTACCTCTTGACAATGTATTTTTGGGAACCCGTGGAATTTGGTTTAATCTGGATTTTTAGGACTTTCGCTAGGGGCGCTGCATCAAATTTCACAGGTTATTGTACAAATGTGCAGTAAACACCAAATGCTCAAGAAAAGTTAATCACATCCAATCCAAAGCCACAGAATTTTACATATTAGAGAGTAGTGTTTCTGAGAATGGAGGGGTGTATGATTGCATTTAAAAAGGAAAAATGTTATGCCTGTGAAAAACAGCTTCCAAATTGATCTAGCAATTTTTAAAGGTAAGGCTAGCCTTATTTTTTTTGGAATTTAAAAGGCATATTGATACCTTTTAAAATTATTAGATTAAAAATTAAACTCTTAATAGGTGAATCTTTTAACATAAAAATTATAGGTACAAAACTACTTCACACCTTGTTCCATTTCAGCACCTTGTTTTTGATGTGACATTGGATCATAATTACTTCAAGATGGTTAGTGTTCAGATATTTCTTATGTGTTTTTTCATCTTTTTGTTACTTAAAGACATATAGGGGAAAGAAAGTACATATGTACATTATTTCATTATAATAATGAACAAATGAAAAGCTCTGTAATCTAGTATAGAGAGATGACAATTTATTTTTCTTTTAGTGCCTTTACATATTAGATTTATCTTGTTAATAGTGGTGGTGGCATAGATTTATAAAAATATTAATTATAATAACTGAAATTTAAGGATTATGAAGTGCTTTATATATGGTGTACCATTTGATTTTTCACAAGAATCCTGTGAGCTATGTAAGTGCTGTTGATATTCCTGTTTTAAAAGAAATTGCGCTTCAGAGGTTGTGATTTATTTACCTAGTAAGGCACAGCTATTTTCTGAAGTGAGATTTAAAAACCAGGTCTTTTTTGACTCCCAAGTCATGTATGTTTTCCACTATACCACCTAATGCTTATTATTTCATTATCATTCATTGTTAATGAATAATTTTTTTTGGTAGTAGATTTTATTTAAAACTATGAAAAATTTCTTAACCATTTCAAAATTTCAGGTTAACTGCTTTGAATAATCAAAGTAATTAATTGGCTTTCTTATAAAATTGGAATAATCTAATAAATGGTTCCTCCCCCCCCCCCTTTTTTTTTTTTTTTTTTTTTGCTGAGGCAATTGGGGCTAAATGACTTGCCCAGGGTTACTTAGCAAGGAAGTGTTGAGTCTCTCGAGGGCAGATTTGAACTCAGATCCCCCCGGAGTTCTATCCACTGTACCAACTAGCTGCCCCCAAGAGATGACTAACTTAACCTTTTTTGTTTGTTTGTTTGTTTCCCTTTTTTGTATTCTTTTGAGATAGGTAGGAAACATTCTGGTTTACATAGAGAGGTTGGTATGCCTGTAAACATGAAGTTAGTCAGGGTAAGCACAGTGATCAAGCAGCAACCATGTTGACAATGTCTAATTAGACATGGGTTTAGCTTTCTTTTCATTGGATTGTCTTGCTTATTCATCTTTACAGGCTGCATTAGATTGTCCTTCCTGCCCCTTCTTAAAGAAATTTTCCCTGATAGACTTACATGGCAGTCATTTCTACCTCATTTGATAGTCTAGCTTTTTGTACTTTTATTAATTAAATACTTTTAAACATCCAAATTGGTGTTCATTTTTCTCAAGAGCCCCTACTAGTCATCACCTTAATGTCAGAATGTCTTTTTGTAGTTGCCTCAAATTATAATTAGACATTGTACTATTAGTAATGTTGAATGTAGATAATAGAAAATCAGATGATTCAAACTAATGTTCAAATGTAAAACATTTCAGTTTAGATGAGGATTACTTTCTGTGTAATTATTTTCTTTAATTTTTGCGTTTTCTTATTCAGGCTGTATTTTCTTATAGTTCTTTGAGGACATGGAATCCTAGGAGTTTAGAGCTGAAAGAGACTTTAAGACTTAGGGTAACCCTCTTTATTTTCAGAGAAGGAAACAGACTCAGGTCAGTGAAATAGTATTCATGGGCAATGGATGGCAGAGTTGAGACTAACTTAGATAATGCTGATGGTTAAGCAGCACCTATTGTACTATATACTATGCTGTTTCCTATAATATAAATGTCCTATTAAAAACCAAAACAAAAACAAACCAGAACTTTTAGTTGTGGCCATGAAATGACCAATCACTGAGAATTGAAAGTATACCTTATAAGATCATAGATTTGAATTTAAATTTCAGTTAATGAAAGGTACAAAAAAAGAAATTTTACTGGATTAATTCTTGAGATGGGATTGGCTTTTCCAAGACTGGATTAATTACTAACAAAGGTGGAAATTGAGATTGTTGGGGAACTGTTTATATTTTGTATTGAGTGTTTCTGAAAGCAATTTTAAATTGTTTAAGCTCTTGGGATGATGTGGTATATGTTAACTTTACCAATCTTACTGGTGGTAAGTTTGCTGAGGTTTTTTTTCCCCCCTGAAGATTTGTTAAGATTTACCATAATTTTAAGGAATTTAGTTCTTTTCCATTTCAGATATTAAGTGGAATGACTTTCTTTAGAGCAAAGGATTTTTGGGTCATTGACATCTTTGGAAGACTAGTGAAGCCTACAAATAGTGTTTTGAATGCATAAAATAAATAAAATATATAGGGCTACAAAGGAAACAAATTATATTGAAATGTAGTTATCAAAATATTTTTTAAAAAGCTAGTGGCCCACAGATTAAAAATTACCCCTTTTAAAGAAGGTTTATTTTGACCTTGTTTTTCTTAATTGATTCCAGGTATGAGTTAGTGAAATTTAAATTTTGTGCTAATTAAAAAAAATTTATGCTTGAAGTTTTTGTATTCCATAAAAATAAGAAATTTTAAAACTTTTTCAAGTAAGTTCTTCAAAAGTGACTAAATTTAAATGAATGCCAATCATCTAACAAGTCTTACTGGATAACTTAGTTCTTTTGTTAGCAGATAGAAGAAATATTAGTGTGTACGTAAATCCCAGTGGTTGATTATTCTCTTATCATATTTGGTTTAAGAAAAAATATTTTTAAAGTATCTGGGTCAGGTACCAGGTATTTTGATTAGCGATCATAGAACTATTAATCTAAGATAGGTTTTTTTCTCCCCTTTGTGTGGGCTAGTTAACTTAAAAGAGAAACGTTTTGAGATTGAGAAAATTCTTCTCATTATTTAATATCCTCATGTTGACTGTAGTCTGTCAGGACTCCTGTTGTCCTGGTCCATGACCTATCTTCCTTGAAAGATATTTTACAAATTGTAGTTTTTCTGTTTTATTTCTCTCCATTGATAAAATACATACATTTGTGATATTCCTGGGCAGAGTGGTATAGTAGGATATCTTCTGTTAAAAGTAAATCAGACTGTGTATCTAAGTTATATTTTAATATATTTAACATCTACTGGTCATCCTGCCATCTAGGGGAGGGGGTGGGGGGGGGGTAAGAGGTGAAAAATTGGAACAAGAGGTTTGGCAATTGTTAATGCTGTAAAGTTACCCATGTATATATCCTGTAAATAAAAGGCTATTTAAAAAAAAAAAAAAAAAAAAGTAAATCAGACTTTCAGAGATGGAAGAGGCAGTTAATCTAACCTGACCATCCATTAGCTAATGTATGAACCCCCTTCAGCATCCATAAGTGGTTGTTTTATTTCTAGCCTCAATATATTTAGAAATAAGGAACTCTCTTCCTTAAAGGCTACTTGTATTTTCAGATACTTACTTTTATTTGTTAGGAAGGTAGGAAATTGAGCCCACATATGCTGGTCCTAACCCTTCTTAGGCAATTTGAATTCTTTGTTAACTATATCAGGAATGTTGTGCTTAATTTGGGACTTAAATTTTTTTAAGAGAGACTAATAAAGTACCTGCAGAGAAGGATACCTTTAGAATAATTAGGAAAGAAGTTAACACATTTGGACCTTATAGTGTGGCATTGGAGGTGTTAAAGCAAAGACTGTGTACCTAACCACTTGGTGGTGATAAAAGAAGGGGCATGGGCATATGTATTTCAGAGTGGGCCAGATGGCCTGCAAGGTCACTTTAACTCTAGGAGTTTGAGTTTTGTAAGGGCTGATCAGTTTTTAATTATTTTTCTGAACTTAAGTCCTTAGCCAGCCATTTCATACCTCATTGGGGTTTGGGCAAGTGTCTTTAGCTTGGTTCAACTAGACACTTGTATGCAAAACAACTTATTGTAGTTTTTGCTTTTATAAATTGTCATCTACTCCAAAATAGCATTTGTATATTGACTCCATCTCTAGTTTTCTAACATTTATTGTCCTTTTAGCATTTTTAATAAACTTTTTAACTTAGTGGTACAGGGTTAGGATATGAGATTTAAAAAATTAAGTTTCTTTAAAAATAATATTTTATTTCTATCTTTTTTACATTGCTCAAATTTCTCCCAATATACATCCCTTCCCCCTCCTAGAGAGCTAACATCTCATATGACAAATCACTTTTTTTAAAATAAAAGGAGGAGAAATAAATGAGCAAACCTAATATTGACATTGAAAAAAAAATCTGAAAACATGTAATATAACACAGCTATGAACTTTTTACTTCTTCAGAGGAATAGGGTAGGGATATTTATTTTCTCATATCTTTTCTTTGGGGTCATACTTTGTAATTTTGAAATATTTATCACTTTAAAAATTTTTATTATTGTTTTTTAGCATTCATTTAAAAGAAAGATTTGAATTTGGAATTTTTTCCCCTCCTACCCTTCTCCCACCCATTGTAAAGATAAGAAATGTGATATCAATTGTATCTGTAGTGTTCATTTTTGATTTTGTGATAGTTTTTCCTGTTTACATTTAGTCATTGTGTATTACTTTCTTGATTCTGCTTATTTCAGTTTGTATCAGTTCTTTCCATTTCATGCTTCTCTGTATTCTTTGTTTTCCTTACTTCATATAGGAATCATTACTTTCATGTGGTATAAATTATTTAGCTACTCCTCAGTCAGTTGGTATCTGCTTTGCTTTCAATTCTTTGCTAACGTAAAGTACTGCTTTAAAAAATTTTTTTTTTGGTAGGCTGACTTTGTTACCAATGATCCCTCTTGGTGTTTAAACTAAATAGTGGAATCTCAATCTGTCAGTTAGCATATATTTAGCTCTTACTATATACCCTGTCTCTTGTGCTAAATTCTGGGAATATAAAGACAAACAAAAGACAAACCTATTATCCTGAAGTTCAAACAATGTGATGAGGGAGGCAACAATCATACAAATATGTAAAAACAAGCTATATATAGGATAAATTGGAAATAACCAATTAAGGAAAGGCATTAGAATTAAAGATGTATTGAAAATGGTATTGTGTAGGAAATGGGATTTTTATTTATTCATTCATTAACTCATTTATTTACTTATTTGTCAAGATGAACTTTTGCATAATTCCAAATTGCTATCTAACAGCTGATTCCTAGTTCCAGCAACAGTGGAGTAATATATTTTCCTACAGTCCTACCAAAACTGATGATTCTAGTATTTTGACATCTTGACTGGTTTGCTGGGGTTGAGATAAAACCTTCAACAAATGTTGCTTTGTATTTCTTCATTGATTGATTTGGAGCCTGGTCATTCATTTGAAAAATGTTCATATTCTTGGTTTTTGTTACTAGATATATCTGTTGTCTATAATAATGCCCCCCAAACTTTATTTAAAACTTTAAGGTTTATTTGTATGACTCTTTGGACACATATCTTACCAAACCACTGCTTGAGAAATTTGATGCAAGGAATTTTTTCATATTCTACTTACAGAGTTGACATTAATTTTCCTACATGTTCTAAAAAATTATTTTAATTATATTTAGGTGGGTAGGAGTTAGTTGAAACTAAAGCCTAAAATTAAGATTTAATTTAAAATTTTGATTCTGATATCTATTAATAACAAAGAATTGGATATACTCATTTTTTGATTCTCAAAATGTGTATTGTCTTAGTATATTAAGTTCAGACCAGACCTATCTATAAGAAACTTTTTACTACTTTATCATCAATTGATCCCATCTCCTACTGTGGTGGAAGAGATCGAAGTCATCAGATCTGAATTCCTTCATTTCTTTCTTTTTTTTTTTTTTTTTTGCTGAGACAATTGAGGTTAAGTGAGTTGCCTGTAGTCACACAGCCAGGAAGTGTTAAGTGTCTGAAGCCAAATTTGAACTCAGGTCTTCCTGACTTCCACTATACCAACTAGGTGCCCCTCCTTCATTTCTTAAATTTTTGAACGTATTCAACCAATCTTTTTCCTTCAGACTTAAAATAAAATGGGAGATTTTTGCCCCATTGGGGACCTAATTCCATTAGTCATCTGTATTCTTGAATTCACTTTCATACCTCATTTTCCCCAATTCCTTGGAAACTTGAGTCTGCTTTATTTTAAAAAAATAAGATGATTTCCTTTGATACTTATAATCCACAATTATCATCTCATATCCCCTGTTCCTTTTATCGATAAACTGATAGATAAGAGTAATAATTTTTCTTACTGGTCATCAAATTAGTGATCAGGTCATCAACTCCATGTATTCTGGCATTTGACTTTTAGAAAGTGCTTTTATTAAGTCACTAATAATCTAACAACCAAACCCCATGTCTTCTTGTCCTTGTCTTTGAGCTTTTCCCACCACTTTAATGTGCTTTCCATCCTGAATGGTACTACTTCTCCAGTTTCCTTACCTTTCTGACTGTTCCCTTTTTGGTTTCTTAGCGAATGTGCTTTCCCTATGTGACTTGGTTTTAACTTTGGCTTTTATCCATAGGTAATATCCTATTTATCACTTACTATTTAGCCTCATTTATCATCTTTGCTAATGTAGTAAGTATCTTTGATGAGGTTAGTGGCAGTGAAGAGGTGTGAGAATTGGCGCGGGGAATTTCCTCTGCTTGGCACAGGTCCAATGGGAAAGAATTCCTGAACCTGAAATCTGTGGCAAAAAAGGATATTTTATTGTTCACTAAGAAGAGGCTCTCTTAGTGGGCAAAACTCCTCTTTAGAAATTTGACAAAGGTGTGTTAACAGCAGACTCCTGGTTATTTAGGCAAATGTTGGCCTGGGGCTGGGAGCTGTCTGGGCTAATCAATAAAGGACCATCAGACAGAGATTGAATAAAATTGAATTGAATAAAATCGCTTAATTGGGAGTTTAAAGGATTTTTCCCAGAGTCTGGGAACTCCATGAAGGGGAGTCCTGGCCACCCCCAAAAGATCTCAGTTTCAATGGAAAGTGATTTTGACTAAGATATAAGATTGAAATGAAGCCACTTAACTTGGGAAGGGCTTGTCTGGGAAAGGTATGTTTTTCCCAGGGTTTGGGAGTATCCGGCTCCTTTCCCTCCAAAGGTTACATCATTATTCCCCAAAAGAGCTCAGTTACATCATTTTTATCCCCAACTTCACCTCCTGAATAGTTGTTTCCCTGAGTGTTCCAAATTTAGAAGACTCAAGTTCAAATCTGGGCTTTATCCACTGCCTTTTTGACCCTGGACAAGTTTTGTAAGTTAAAGTCTGTGAACCTCAATTTCCTTGTTTCTGAAATGAGGTTTGGCATTGGATATACTTTAAATTCTCTTCTAGCTTTAAATTTATGCTCTTGTAATCTATGAATATGAAATAACTAGAATATACAGATATCATCATTCTTAAAAATTAGGTAATGGCTGCTAGGGGGGGTGTACAGTAAATGAGAATGCTTTGCTTGAAATCAGGAAGACCTTAATTAAAATTCAGCCTCAGATACTTTCTAGCTTTGAGGCCTGCTTTATATTTCCTTCCTTGTAAAATGGTAATAATAATAAAACTCTATAAGCTTAGCATATTATCTGACATAATCCCTTATGTTTAAAAATGATAATTTCCTTTGTATTCTTATTTTTCTGGTACCCAAAATTTAAATCCTCTAGAGTTGTCTTTGATTCTCTTTTCATCCTCTAAGCCAGGGGTCCTCAAACTTTTTAAATAGGGGGCAGTTCACTGTCCCTCAGATTGTTGGGAGGGCCGGACTATAGTAAAAACAAAAACTTTGTTTTGTGGGCCTTTAAAGAAACTTCATAGCCCTGCGTGAGGGGGATAAACCCTCAGCTGCTGCATCTGGCCCGCGGGCCATATTTTGAGGATCCCTGAGTCTAAGCAGTCTTACCATCCTATTAGTCAATTTCTCAAACATTAAATGTTTAATTCTGCCCAAAAGGCAGAAGAGCAATAAATAGTTGGAAGTTGAAAATAGGTAGCAAATTTAGGCTTGATTTAAGCAAGAGCTTTCTACAAACTAAAGCCAACAGAAAGGTGGATGATGGGTTGCTTGGTGTAGTAGTGGGTTCTCTCTCACTTGGAGATCTTAAAGAAAATTTGGATAGTAGGAGGCTTTGTGTGGTGAGTGTTACTTTTTAGAGGATTCTAGATTTATGATCCTCTAGGCTGGTAGGTAGCTTCATATATAAATTATTGGACCTGTAGTCAGGCAGATGCAGGTTTAGATCTGCTCTCAACCATGGTGGGGGCCACAGGAGAATCAGTAGAAAAATTCTGACTGAATTTCCTCTTCTGGAAAATGGAGTAATGATAGTACCACCCCTCAAGGTTGTTATGAGGATTAACTGACAGAATTTGTAAACTGCTTTGAAAACTTTTTAAGTACTTATGTAAATGCTAACTATTAAAGTTATTTTTATTATTTAGACAGGGAATGCACTCAGAGATCCAGGAAGTAAAGTGATAGATATTCTAGAGTAAATTAGTGCTTTGCCCTAACTAATGTCTTATAGTAATTTTGAGGTTAGTCATGAGAATCAAGGACATATCAGGATGGGGTAGAGGTAACAATTTAAAGGAATATACAGTGGTAATTGATGGTAAATGGCAGTGATAGAAGCATTTTAAAAGTTTAAAAGTTTAACAACTTTTTTTGCCTTATTTGAAATGATAAAGGAGTAGATTATTGCTGTTACCGATTTGTGTGTGATTTGGAATGGCTGTAGTGGAAGCCTGACAAATGTTGCTGTAATATAAATGTTGCTGTAATATAAAATTGAGTCTTGTAGAAGTGTGATGAAATGAGAGGTTAAGTAAAGTGAGGATTTTAGGTTGGTGCAAAATTGTTTGGGTGATAATTCTACCTAAAGTTAAAAATTACTTAGATAAATTCTGTTTAAAAGTATGTTTATACTGATTGTAGTATTTGAACTATTTATTACTAAACTTTATATTTGTGCATTAGAGATTTTCTTGATATGTTTGTGAGGATAGAATTTTCATTAGTTTGATGTTGAAAAAATTCAGAAAGATAGTTACCGCTTTGCAAAGCGGTCTAGTCTCCTAGCTTGTCCATTTTAAATATTCCTAGATTTTCATTTCCATTTAAGTTTTTCAGGGACAAAAAGACAGATAATACTGTATCTGTATCATTAAGCATATGTTAAATCTTCAAATCAATATAATTCACCTTTTTGAATCTTTAGGATTCCTTAATTAGTAAAAGTTTATTATTAATACTGATCAAATGTGTATGAAACTGAACTAATGTAGTTTATTATTTTAGATTAAATTAAACATTGTAGAAACAACTTATCCTTTTCTGTATTACCTTCTGAAGTTTGTCTGTAAAGGCATATATTTTTAAATGTTTTATTGACAACTTCAACCTCCCTTTTCCATCAAAAGAAGTCCTCCTTTGTACAGACAAGTGTAGTTAAACAAAGCAATATTTTGGATGAGTCTGAAAATGATTAGTCTGTTATCCCTTTAATATATGGACAGTATGCTTCACTATTAGTCTTCTGAGATGATAATTAGTCAATTCCTTTGATAAGTTTGTAATCTTTCAAAGTTGCATTTCTTTTATCTCATTTGTGAACATATATTCTTCTATATTTGAACATTTCTCTCTGCATCAGTTCATATAAATCTTCCCAAATTCCCCCAAATCTTATCATGTTCAGCATTCCCCAATTGATGGCAAGTTCCTTCATTCTTTGTTTATTGCTGTGACAAACAGTGCAACTGTCTACATTTTTGTGAACTTTAAAGTTGTTATAATTTGCAATTCAATTATTATTAGTGTTTTGTAGCATTTTTCTCCTGTAGTTAAACCTTTGTTCATTTATCTACTCAGGTATGGCTCTTTTTCTTATATACTTGTCAATTCCAAATATTTAGGTATCATCTCTTATAAAGAGATATAAAGATATAAAGAAACTTGCTGTAAAAGTTTTTTTTTCCAATTATTTGTATGCTTGATCTGTTCTATGAGATTCACTTTTCTATTTTTTTTAGCCAATTATGATGATAATGATTTTTGTAGTACAGTATGAGATCCTACAACTTGAAATTTTAAGTGTAAATCTGATCATATGACTATTCCTTAACCAACACAAGCAGTTTCTTAATTCCTTTAGAATAAAATATAAACTCTTTTAAGCTTCCCATCCTTTCAAGGTTCACAGGTCATTACTTCCCCTCCTGACCTTTTCAGTCCATTCCAGTTGGCTTCTTTTCTGCCTGACTTCCATGCCTGGGAACTTATATTATCTTTAAAATTTATTTTAAAGGTACCATCTTCTTTATGAATCCTTTCCTAATCTTTCCACCTGTTGGTTTCAGTTCCTATCTTGACAACTTAATATTTAATTTTTGTGTATATAAGAACTTAGTATTTTTGAGAGAGAGATATATCTCAAAAATACTAAGTTTTATATATATATATTTATATATATAAACGCATATATATGTATTCAAAAGCATATATGTATATGCTTTTGAACAAGAGCTTATTTTAAGAAGAATTTACTTACTCTTTTATTTGTACATTAGTGTCTGGTCCTGTCCCTGAAAAAGAAGTAGCTTATGTACTTTGCATTGATTGTTTGAAAATAGAACATCCTTGCATTATTTTAAAAAAATTATCTTTATTTTATTTTTATATATGTTATTTTTGGAGATAAATGTGGTGATAAATCAGACACTAAGAAAAATGGCAATGATAGTGTATGCATGTTCGAAACTATTAAAAAGCACTTTAAAAAAAAAAAAAAAGAATTCGGGATAGGGTAATATCTACCTATATTAGTCTTTTCCTGGCAGGCCAAGGCCTCCTATTCATCATCAGAGAACATTTATTTGAACCTGTAGAGTGCTCCATGGATATACCAATGGCAAACTCCATACCAGGTTAAATGATTACGAAATACCAATGCACATAGTAGGTGCTCAATAAATATTTGTTGATTGAAAAGTAAAAAAAAAAAAAAAAAAAAGCACTTTTTAAAACTTACATTGTATCAGGGGATTGCATATAGTATGCATTTGGGCATTTGTGGACACACAGCAACAATAATTTAAATGAAGAAAAAAATAGCTTGGAAGTAGATTGCTGAATAATAATGATGACCAATTTTGGAGACAAATGCTGCTTTCATATTTCATGTAGAAAAATAGGTGGGGAAAGAGAGGGGGCCTAAAGGTGGACAAACCTGCATCAGATATTGTCAGATTTTGTCAATGTATCTGTTAATTTTTCAGGGAACCAGCATAGTAAAATAGAAAGAATATTTGATTATTTAATTTTCTTTCTGGAATTACTTTTAGTGTTTCAGTATGATACTTTTTAATGGTTGCTTCTATTTTCAATACTTCAATTTTTTTGAGTAGGAAATCTTGGATTGGTCAAGTTTTGCTTGTATTTTAGGTGATCAGTTAACAATGAATAAATGAATTTTAAGGTGTTAACTTTTATATTAGGGTAAAACACATTTGTCCTAGATACTTCTTACGTTTAGTTAATGGAATATGTCTTGTTTATCAAAGTATCAAATAATTTGTCCAAATAAAACGTTATGTTTTAATATAGTTTTTTTTAGCCAATTTAATCTAAGGGAATTCTGTTCTCTCTACCTTTTATACTTTGTGATTCAAGTTTTTTTGTATTCCTTTTTCTCACTCTAAAACAAAGATGTTTCACATTTTTGTATATATGAAATTAGAGGTTTAGTTTTTTGTTTCTATTCAAAAAATGCTTTATATAATGTATTATTATGAACTAATTTGAGGGAATGAACTAGTATTTGGTTAGAATAAACAAACTTTACTTTTAGATATTATTTGAAACTTAAAGTTTCTCCTAAACATTGTTTTCCTGCTTGAATTTTATTTTATAGAATTGATAGCCTATACAAGTTTTGGCCAATTTATACTTCTTGACCAGTGAAAAAGACACAGAACAGTAAACTGTTCTGATGATGCTAAAACAGATATGTAGTTTCCTTGCTTTGGGATTGCAGTGGAGATTGGACCCTTAATATCCAGCATGTTTTTATAATAAAATTTTTCCGGGGTGGGGTGGGGTGGATATTAGATGTTGTATAGGGAAGGGGAAATGTAATTAAGGTAGTAGTTTGTAGGGAATTTTAAGATCTAATTAATACTTACCTAGTTTGGCTTTGGGCCATGTAAAATTGTGATTCTTCAGACATCATGATGTTATATGATTTGTTGATTTAAAAACTTAACTGGTAGAATATTTGTTAAGGAAGAGCTTTAGTAATTTGAGCAGCATTTTTCCAAATATGAAGGGGCCTCACCTATACTGCTTTTTTTGTTCTTTTCTTACCCTAGGCTATCCATTTAGAATGACTATCCAAGATAGATGAAGTAATATATAAAGTGCTTTGCACATTTTAAAGCACTATATAAAATGCTTTCTATTATTGTTGTAATGATTGGCAGCAGGATGCAATTCTAGCAGTATGCTTTTCAAAAATGTCTCAACTTTGCATGACTTAGAATAGTGTCTTTCAAATAACTGCATAATTAATTGAAGCTTTTTAGTGTGCTCGATTTTGATGATCAATTAATATTTTGTAAATGTGGGGGCATTTGGAGCATCTTTGTATCCTTAGGGAATCTTGTTTTTTGAATTCTTGAATATCTAAACCATTATATCATTGTTGATAGACACTTTGTGATGAATCTTGAAGGCCACATTTAAAAAAATCACTGCCTAATGAATACAACCAGATTTTTTTTTTTAATTTAAATTTTGGATAGTAATATAACCATGAACATGTAAGTCATGCTAGAAGATTGCAAAAATTGATTTCTTTCTCTTATGTCCTAATGTATGTAAAGGTCACTTAAAAAATACTAGTCATGAAAGAACATAATTTTTCAAGTTTCTCATCAAGTCCAAGTTTAGTCATTTTCATTCTTTTGTAACTTTTGTAATTTCTTTATCTTCAGCTTAGATTCCATATGAATATATGTGGTCAGGTCTTCTAAACTTCATCTTAAGATTCATTCTTATTAGAAGTGCATTGTACTCCGATTTTCTTGACTATTTCTTATAAGAATATACATCTACAGAGAAGTGCCCTATTTTACGTTTGCTTGTTTTTTCCAGTTGCACTTGGCTTTTGCCTCCATTTGACTCAGCAAGGTCTCCAACCAATCTTACCTGCAGATAATAATTTTTCCTATTTTCCCTCCCTGTTAAGAAGTAGCATTGCTTCTAAGTCTCTTCTGATCTATCCTTTCATGATTTAAAAAAAAAAATGAAATTCCTCTTGGAGAAAACATTATTACTCCCTGACTTCTTTCAGAGGTAGTTGTTTTTGGTCTCATCAACTTAATTTGCATCGTTCAAACTGCAATGTAACTTTTAAACTCTGATCTAAAAAGGTTGAGTTATATTTCTTCAGACTTATAATGTTAATTTTGATCTACAGTTAATTTGACTATAGAGGTAGCTGATTCTGAAGTAGCTATTATCTTAGTAATTAGTTTTCTGTTATTAAGTCTTGGCCATTTTCAGTGTATATTGAGGCTTTTCTCTAAAGAACAGGCTGAAGTTTTTGAGATGTCTAAGGCTTTGGTCTCTTCTCATTTTTTGATCATAAATGAAATATCTGTAATTGTTTATTGTGAACAGATTGTAAAGTGAGATACCAAAGTATGTAATGATATAATATAATATTACTATCTATCATTGTATGATAAAATCAATTCTGTGATCTATACTATTCATCCTCCTTTAAAAGTAAAGTAAGAACTGGTATGTCTTTTAACTAAAATTCCTATTTTGCTTTTGATCTCTTGAGGGTTACTTTAGATCTTCTACTAGTTATCAGTTTTGAAGGTTAGACAAAGACGATACATTGTGTTTTCTAACAGAGTGTGCTTATTTTGAATGTTTTGTTTTGTTTTATTTTTGCTTATTGTAACTGAAGAAACTGAAGGTAGACATTGGAACGATAGCTATTTCATATTTTTATCAATTTAATGAAATGCTTTGACAAAAAATTGCACTTAATGGCCAACCTTTGCTGGTGAATCTTAGGTAATCTAAAAAGTCTGTCAGGCTGTCTTTAAAATTCAAACTCAAAATATTTGTTGTTCTGCTTATGTAGCTTTTGAAAGATCCAGGGTCATTTTCATGTCATCTAGAGGCAGCAGAATAAGACTATTGTCGAAAATCATTATTATAATTATTGTTGTAGTTGACAAATATGCAGCAGTTAAATCAGCAGGCTGCTAGGTTAGTACCACTGTGTCTGTAGGAGATGTGATTAAATCTTTTGATGGACACTGGAAAGAGAACACTTTTTTAGATTCAAAAAGTATTTGAGTTCTGCCTTTAATATTTGTTAACCTAGTGATCTTGGAAATTTTATTCTTAGAAAATTCTCTGAGACTCATTTTTCTTAATTATTTCCGAAGTGGGGAACTTGTCCTATTTACTTCACATAAAGAGTTATATAAATTTTATTGTGCGAGAATATACAAAACATAAAAAATTTTAAAATTCAGTGCAGTGTGACTGAAGAGTCAGTAGGTGGCAAACTTGTATTCTTGATATTGTCTGAGCATATGATAGTGGGGAACTAAAATATATAATTTGTGAAAACCTAAATTAATTTGCAATGGAGTAATTTTTGTTTTCATGAACAGGTTAATGTCTTGTTCTATCATTTTCATTTATTGAATAATTTGCATCAGTGCCATCAAATAATCTAGAACTAATGTCAAATGATAGCTATTTATTTCTAATAGTAAAACCTGAGTATAGTAATTGATTCACAGTAGGTTGATCGTGACTTTAAGTAATTATTGTAGTTTTATAAAAACCAATGAGGAAAATGCAAGGTGTTTGTACACCTTTGTACACCTTGTACACAGCTAAACAACATTGCCCAAGATGATCAGATGAAGCATGTTGGAAATTTGGATTTTAGTTTTGTAAATTTTAGTTTGAATTTCTGCTTTTATAGAACTTAAAGTAAAGCTGGTTTCTCAAATCTTTTGCAAAAAATTAATATAAGTAGTGAGTAGTGAGTATGGAATCAAACAATCTAAGACACTACATTATTTTTATTCTAAATTTGAACACCAAGTAGAATGGACATTTGCATTACATAGTAGGATAGAAAGAAATCAGAATTCTAGATGAAACTGCCAGTCTCTCTACAATATTTAAGTATTTAAGATCTATCAGTTATTTTCAAAGCTGTTGTGTGTGGCATTCCCATTAAAAAATTCTTAGTGAATTGTTTTCCCTCCCCCACTCTTCCTTTTCTCCTTTCCTTTCCCTTTTCCTATCCTATCTGCTGCATTCTTCTCCTTTCTCATTTCCTTTTCTCTTTCCCTTTGCTTTCCTGTTCTTTTGGGGGGGGGGGGGAGAGGAAAACAAAGCCCTTGTAACAAACATAATTAAGCAAAAAAACTAGAATTAATAGAATGTTAGAGTTACAAGCAGGAACTTAGATGATCAATACATAGAAAACAGATCATTTTTATGCTATATTTGGTTTTTATCATTTTTATTTTTTTATCTCTCATGCTCATCCATGCCTTTTAATAAAGAATGCAAAGGGGAAAACATTTTTTTAGCAAAATTAAACATGTCATTATCTGTAGGGTTTTCACATATATTATTCTCTTCAATGAAGGGAAAGAGACACCTCATTTTTCTTGTTTTTTTTCTTGTGATGGATGGGTAGTTTCGATATAATTTCGACAGCATTCAATTTATGTCCATTTATATTATTATTGTGTATTCACAATGGTTTTTCTTATTTAACTTTCCATTAATGTTACAATTCTTTCTATGCTACTTTGTACTAATGATTTTCAGCATAGTAATTCTCTTAACTATATAAGATTAATATATTTTTTTTAAGTTTTTCAATTTCATGTAATTGAAATGATCTTACTTTATCTTTTGTAATCAATTCTCTTCCATGCTTTGTTAGAAATGGACAGCAGTCCTCCCCATCATTCCCTCTTCCCCAGTAGCTGTAAAAGATATACCTTAACTATTTTTTCCCATCTTAAAAAAGATAAACAAGAAAATAAACTAACTGTATGGGGGTATTTAGTGCCTCATGGCTGGGCGATGCCAAAATAATGAAAATGAGAATGCTGTGGAAATTAATTTCTACATTTTAGTGCTAAGTCAAATTTTTTATATATTTAGACAAAATTTTGCCAAACTTTGGAGAAACAAAAGATTTAGAATATTAGGGAAATTATTGAAAATATTTGAGAATGAAGAGTGCTCTAGACTCTGGTAAGCATCAAAACTGTTTGCAATTTATTTAAAATAGAAAAGTAGATCAATTAGACAAAACCAGGCAAGGAAGCCTTAGGGATGGCTTAACTCAATCCAAGTCAGTAAATGAAAAAATACTTTAGGTAGGAAAAAAGTTTACTTGAAAAGAATTACTAGAAAAATCTTTAAGCAGTCTGACAAAATTAAGTTCTGACCAATGTTGTTATATGCTGTATAGTACAATTAGTATGCATTTGCTCAGCTAATTTTAAAAGCTAAAAAGTGAAGTTTATTGAATTTTAATGATCAGAAGGATTGAAGTGTATTAGTCCTATTAGGGGACTTACTTGTTGAATCATTTTTAACTGCATTACAGGTTTTGCGACCTCATTTGGAATTTTTTTTTTTTTTTTTTTTTTTTGGCAGACACTAGAGGGGGTCTTCAATTTATTTTACACTTGAGGAAACTGAGACCAGCAGGAATAAGTGACTTGCTCAGGGTCACACAGCTAATAAGTATTTGAAATCATATAGGAACTTGGGGAAGTAAGTCTTCCTGAGTCCAGGCCTACCAACAAATTCACTGTGCTATCCAGTTGCTTCTAGACTACTTTCTGTAATGTCCAGACTAGCTCTCTGGAGAATCTCTGGATGAGGTTTGGTCTTAAATGGGGAAGTGATGAAGGCAGGAGAGCCACTAGGAGGATCTCTGTTTCTGTCTCTTCTCTGTGTCTGTCTCCTCATCTGTGTCTCTTCTGTATCTGAGTTTGAGTCTCTCATTTCCAGTCCTCTCAGACCTTAAATACTTCAGTATGATTACATCATTACATCACACAGTATGTGCTAACTAGAGTGATCACATCATTATATCATACTGAGTATGTGTGAACTAGAGAACCATTATCATCAATCACACTGAGTAAGTGCTAACTATAAGCACCCTGCTCTGCAAGTATCCTTGCTTCAAATAGAACACAGGTGGTAGGTAACACGGTCTCTGACTTCTCAGGAAGGGAGGTGAAAAATTCCAAAGGGAAAAATGGGGAGCCAAACCAGATATTTTTAGCAGGTTTCCTCTGGGTTAAAGGATCTTATACGTCACTCAGAGTTCCCCCACTATCTGCAGCCCTCTACAACTTTCCTAATAGAAAATTATTTATCTGTTTGAAAGAAGTGATATTTTTAAAAGCAGGAAAATAGTCTTTTTCTTTTTAAAAAATTAATTCTCTGAATTTGACAAGTAAAATAAAATGTGTTTCTATAAATGTTAGAAGAAAAAAAAAGTTTCAAACCTGAAAGTGTTTAAATACAGGATAAATAAAACATAAAATTCTCAGAATAACCCTCTCTGTTTGTCAGTCTTTCTGGGCTTCTGTTTTTTCTTTGCATTTTCAAAACATGATTTTCATTGTCTTTTCTTCATTTTTGGCTACACAGTTGTTGTGAAGATTAAAACAATGAATGTATAAGTATTATGTATGTGCCTGTGTGTATAAGTGTACATATGTATGTGTATACACATATCTGATGGAGTTTGATGAGTTTGTTAAGAGAATACATATGGAGAGAAGAGAAGGGCACAGAACTTTGTACTCTCAAAGTATACCATATACAGGGCAGGATGTAATGTGAATAATGAGAAAGGAAAGGAGAGTGAAAAGGATTAATTTGACAGAACTAGGATATGTCACAAAAATCCGGAGAAGAAGGTAATCTATAGTACAGTAGATAAATTTGTTTAGGTTAGGACTGAGAAAAGACATTAGATTTGGAAACTAAGATCATTCATAACTTGAATTACTTGATAAAGTAGAAGGCTTAGATTGTAAAGGATTTTGGTAATGAGTGAGAGAAGGAAGTGGAGGCAGTAAGTTATAGATGGCTTTTTCAAAATATCCGACTGAATTGGAAAGTGAATTCCAGAGGTCTTCAAGAGGTGCAATGACAGATGAAGGAAGGAAAAGTAGAATATGGCCATCAGTGGAATGATAGAAAGTTATGTTTAGGTAGAAGAATATCAGTTTGTCATTAGAGAAGAGTTACACTTCTGAGTAATGATCAGATGTAATGAGGTAGAGTGAAGGGAATAGGTCATGAAACTTAAAAGAGGTTAAAGAACTAGGAAAATAGAGTTTAGTCAGATAACTGGATAATAAAGGGTCCCATTTGTAAGGGTAGGAGTTGGGGACCAGAAAATAATGGAGAGCTTAGTGCTGAATTCTTTGAGAAAAGAGAAAATGAACTGAGGAGTTCAATATAATCCTAACAAGCAAAATTTTAATTAGATGAACTTCAAAGGATTAAAGGTTACAGAATGAAGGAAGGTAAAGGCAAAGTCTAGAAGTGAGAGCAAGGCTGAGTTTTGAGATGGTAACTTCCTGATAGCCTACACAAATTCTAACAAAAATACAGCTAATTTACATTATTGTAGACTGATTTATTTGGCCATCTTCAGTAATGAACTAAGAAACATTTTGAATCTGTGGAAACTCCATCCTGCCTCTGTGAAATTTAAATATCTCCTTTTATTTCTCTCCCCTTCTAACTCTTCATACCTTTAGTAGTTCTATATGCTCTACATCATCCCCCGTTGGAGTTAGATCCCTATCCCCTTACTTAAGTCTGAGGAAGGAGATGGCAGTTTTATAGCTTTTTGGGCACAATTCTAAATTGCTTTCCAGAATGATATCCTGATGTTAAATATTATTAAATTAAGGAGCAAAATGCATAATTCTTCAGATCTGTAATCCTTTCCCCAAAGTTATTGGGCAACTTTGTAACAAATGAAGGGCATTTGGCTTCGGAAAACTCGGTTTGTTCTCAGGTATTTTGTCAAGATAGTCTGATACTATTCTTCCTTCTCACCTGGGAGCTGTGCAGCTGTTCTCAGCAGGTCCTGTGAGCTTATGGATTTTCATTGATCGTAAGCCTATTCACTTTCTATCGGAAAAAATACACTTAAAACTTATTTAAAACCTAAAAAGAAAATAGAAAAAGAAAACATCAAAAGAAAAAAAATGATTACTGTGTGCACATCATAACAGAAGAGAGTATTCAAAATGAGAGAAATATCCATTTCAGGAAAGCATATATGACTAGTACTGTTCACATTGTGTTCAAAGCTCTCCATCTTTGCTTCCATGTAGGCTCTCTTTTGTTCACTGCTGTGTACTTTTTATTTAATTTATTTTTCCCCCTTTCCTTATCATCCACTTGCCCCAAGAAAGCTGCAATTTAGCATGGATATATGTATATACACACATACTTAGATATCTATAATCATACACATAAATTTCCATATACATTCATATGCCTCTATGTAAGGCTGTCCTGTGCTTCTTTGTCTCCTTTTTCTCTGAAGTTGGATAACATCTTTCAATAAGGATCCACCAACTCCTCATTTCCTACACCATAGCAACATTTCAATCATATACCATCTACTTATTTTAAATAGTTTAAAGCAATATTAATATGGCTGACATAGTATATATAGTTTCCCTATTTTCTCTTTTGATTAAATCTATTTTATTTTATTAATTTTATTTTTTAATTTATTAATTTTATTTGAGATAAATGATTACTGCCTACACCTAATTTTTCTTCTAATAAATTCTACTTTTCATCATTATCATTGTTTTGTATCATTTCCTATCCCTGCTGTGATTCTTGCTTTACTTCTTTCCTCTGTCTTGCCATCACTTAACCAAATCCCCTTCAAAGTTTCTGTCTCCCCTTACTTTTTCCCTGTCTTTATACCATTCTTATTAATTCCATATTTTATTCCATTCCTGTTAATCTCTACCCCTTTGTACACACCTTATCCCTCTTACTTATGAATTTAGAAGATTTTTATACCCTTGTAGTCAAACTCTCTCTCCCTCCATTTCCCATGTGATTAGGGGGAGGAAATGTAGTTGTGGAATCTGTCTCATTTCTGTCAGTTCTTGTTCTCACACCTCATTTGTATAATAACATAATTATTATTCTTACTTTTTCCTACATGGGTTTGCTTTTTAGAATCACATCATACTCGGCTCTGAACTACCAAATTACTAACGACAATCTTAGACATATGGTTTACATTTCCATATATAAAACACAGTTTGTCCTTATTGAATCCCTTGTAATTAGTTTTTGATGTTTCCTTATATTTTTCTTGTGTGAAATATAAAATGTGGAATTTTATATTTAAGTTCAGGTCTTTTTGCAATACAATCTGGCAATTCATTGAATATCCTTTTTTTTTTTCCCCTTTCCTCATTCAGGATTTTGTTTACCTTTGTTTGCTTCGATATTTTTGGCCACGACTTCATTTCCTTTTCCTCTTCCATATATAGTGTTTGGTTTTTTAGTGTTGCTACTACTGCTTGTGTGATTTGTGGCTGTGCCATATTGATCTTGTTTTTTTTTTTTTGTTTTTCATTTTTATTTTTTCCTCAGTCTCATTTGGTTTTTAAATTCTTTTTTGAGTTCTGTAAATTCTCTTTGGGCAGGTGGCCATTTAATGTTAATGTTTTTTAGATAGGTTTTTTTTTTTTTATACTTTCGTATCCTCTGAAGATGAATCCTGGTCTTCCCTAATCTTTCAGTAGCTTTCTTCGGGTGGGTTCTTTCTCCTTTGCTGTCCTTTCCCCCTTTTTTAAATTTGCATAAAATTGTTGGCATAATCACCTTTAATCCTGGAGTTTGGGGGTGTTGCCTCTAGCCTCAGACTCCTTTTCACTTCTCCCTTTTGACCTGTAATCAGAAACCAAGAACTCTGCCTTCCTCTAGGTGCCTACAAGCCAACAGCATCACTGCTCGCTTTTGCACTTAACCACGAATGTGCTGGTTCCTTCTCACCCAGGGCCTCGTTTTAGCAATACTGCTGGACCTGGTGTCCCTTTTTAACATAGATTCCTCCAATCTGCTCTGACTAAAAACACCTGACTCCTCACTCTATATAAGGGGTAAAAATTCCTGTGAGGAGGCTGAGGATACCTTCAAACCCAGCTTTCCCCAGGGCTTAACTGCTCTAGCCTGGAGGCGTTTACACTTAATAGGACCAAATTTCCATTCCGGTATTTTTTCTTAGGATCATCTTTGATTGTCAGTGGAGGACCTCTGTTCTGAGATCGCTGTTATATTTATAGCTCTAAATTTGCCCTGTGGTGAAATTTTGTCGTGTGTGTGTGTGTGTGTGTGTGTGTGTGTGTGTGTGTGTGTGAGAGAGAGAGAGAGAAATCTAGAGAGTTTAGAATTTTCTGACTCTATTCCACCATCTTCCCAGAATCCTCCCCACAAAAATAATTCTTAAAAAACCACAAACAAAAACCCAAACATTTATCTATTTAATTTTTAGTTTTCAACATTTACTTTTGATTTCCATTTTTTTCTCTTTCCTCTCCTTTCCCCAAGCTGGCAAGCAATCTGAGATAGGTTATGCATGTATAAAACATATTAAACACTTTCACATTAGTCTGTTGTGAAAGAATAATCAAAAAGAGAGAAAAAGTTATGGGGGAAAAAGGTGAAAATTGTATTCTTTGTTCTGCATTCAGACTCCATAGTTTTTTCTCTGGATATGGATAACATTTACTGTTATGAGTCAAATACACTTTTGCCAAATTAATTTCATTTAAAACTTTGCATCATGGCATCAGAAAATAAGTATTATGATTTAGTAAATTTAGCCAGCTATGCATTTCTTTGGTTTGTGTTTATGTAACTTTGAGAATTCTCTTATTCAGCACCACCAACCATTAACATCCAGCTTTGAGTTTTTATTTTAAAAATTTTCCCATTGGAGTATATGATCAAAAATGTTTATAGATTATTTGTGTATAGTACAGATTCTGATTCAAGGTATTTGGACTTTTATTTTAATGGATTTTTATTTTAATGGATTTTATTTTTTTAATTTTATTTTAATGGATTTTATTTTTTGGATTTTTATTTTAATGGTATTTAAGGAATTAATTTTGAGTTAGTATTTGTCCAATTATGTTTCAGATGTTTTTCCTTTGTGATGGTAAAGTTTTGTGCATGTTTGAAGTTTTATTCAGCAAAATTTAATCTGGACCTTTTGAAGGCAAAAATTATTGTGTATGCATTATAAGTACTTAATAAATCTAAAAGAATATTAGGAGTAGCATGTTAAATTGGGGGGAGGGGATTGTGGGTGAAGGTGGAGAGTTGTCAAAACATATTGTTGTCGATGTTGAAAGTGGTCTATGGAGCAAAAAATGTTGGCTTACTTCCTGCTCCTGACTTGCATAGACTTTGGAACCCTGGGTAAGTTATAGTCCCTTAGTTCCAAGACATTTTCTAAGTTTCCAGAATAGTTGCTTATTTACATTCATAGATTATTCACTCTTTCCTGTACCAACAAAATCACAGGCCCAAGATTTTCATTGTTTTAGGAAGCCTGATATTTTGTTATATCAAATAATTTTTAGTAATAACTGTTTATGTTGAGCACAAGAAGTCACCTAATTTATTATGTACATTGTTGAAAAAAGGCTTATTTTGTTAAGTGCAATTTTGATTTTATTTTCACAAATGTAATATATTAGACTGCTACTAGAATGACTTCACTTACAAAAAATACCCTTTTGTTATGTTTTATGATTTCCCTAAAATTAATTTATCTTGATACATTTTTGTCAAATCTTATATTGTAGAAAGTTATTAACAGTCATTAGCAGTGAATTGGTTGAATTCATAATAAATTTCTATCTTTTAGAATCATTGTTTTTTAAGAATACAGGCATTATTTTAATTAATTTTAATTGATGAAATAATTGTTTTAATTATTAATTAGCCTATAAATTAAAAGTTCAGATAAATGTGGGGGAAAGCAGAAAATTAAGTTAAAAAGTGTTTTGATTAAGTACCACAAAAGTTGGGTGGTTAGGAAGAAGATGGACTAATTTTCTAATCCCTTGATTCTGTATCCTTTTTTAGATTATTTCTTAGCTATTTTTCTATTTCTAAGATTTAAAAAACAACAAACCTCTATTTTCCTTTTATTCCATTTTTTGACAAATGCTGTGTTTTATGTTTCTACAAATCCATTCTTGATTCTTAGTGCAATCAATCACCAATATATTTCAACATGATGGGTGCCTGTATATTATTCAGTTTTGTAGTATATCAAGAAGTGAAACAGGTGGATTTTTAAAATAATTTCTTTTATATATTTTTCTTTTTTATATTATAGTTTTTTATTAACAAAACATATGCATGGGTTATTTTTCAACATTGCCCCTTGCAAAACCTTCCATTCCAAATTTTCCTCTCATTTTCCCATCCCCTCCGCTAGATGGCAGGTAGACTAATAAATGTTAAATATGTTACAATATATGTTAAATTCAATATATGTTATACATATTTATACAGTTAACTTGCTGCACAAGAAAAATTGGATCTAGAAAGGAAAAAAAACCTGAGAAGGAAAACAAATATGCAAGCAAACAGTAACAGAGTGAAAATGCTATGTTGTGGTCCACACTCAGTTCCCATAGTCCTTTCTTTGGGGGTAGATGATTCTCAGATTATTGAACAATTCGAACTGGTTTGAATCATCTTATTGTTGGAGAGCCATGTCCATCAGAATTGATCATCGTATAGTCTTGTTGCCATGTATAATGAACTCCTGGTCCTCCTTATTTCACTTAGCATCAATACATGTAAGTCTCTCCAGGCCTCTCTGAAATCATCCTGTTGGTCATTTCTTACAGAACGATAATATTCCATAACATTCATATACCATAATTTATTCAGGCATTCTCTGATAGGCATCCCCTCATTTTCCAGTTTCTTGCCACTACAAAAAGGGCTGCCATAAACATTTTTTTGCACATACAGGTCCCTTTCCCTCCTTTAATATCTCTTTGGGATATAAAACCCAGCAACAATACTGCTGAGTCAAAGGGTATGCACATTTTGACAACTTTTTGAGCATAGTTCCAAATTGCTCTCCAGAATGGTTGGATTTGTTCACAGTTCCACCAATAATGTATCAGTGTCCCACATCCTGTCCAACATTCTTCATTATCTTTTCCTGTCATCTTTGAAAATCTGAGAGTTGTATAGTGGTATCCCAAAGTTGTCTTAATTTGTATTTCTCTGATAGTGATTTGGAGTAGTTTTTCTATGACTAGAAATAGTTTCAATTTCTGCGTCTGAAAATTGTCTATTCATATCCTTTCACCATTTATCAATTGGAGAATGGCTTGAGAAACAAGTGGATTTTACAAAGAAGAACCCAAAAGAATATTATATACAGGATTTATGCATAATATGAATGTAATTTTTTCCTTTGGGTCAACATAATTTAGAAAAAACTCGGTTTAATTCTTGGTGTTTTGTAATGTTTGTTGAAAAAGAAAACCATTGTTTTATTGAACTGAAGTGTATTAACTTTTTCTCCTTCCTCACTCTTCCCGATAGGGTCATCTGGAATGGACTCAAGTTCAGTGGGAGGATTAGAATTGACGGAACAGACTCCTGTTTTATTAGGGACTACAGCCATGGCAACTAGTCTCACAAATGTAGGAAATTCATTTGGAGGTCCAACTAATTCTTTAGTCTCTAGATCTAATAAGTTTCAGAACACATCAATAGAAGATGATGATGATGTTGTTTTTATTGAACCAATACAACCCCCAACAACTGCTGCCCCAGCGGTATCTGATCAAAGAAACATCACATTTCCGTCATCAAAAAATGAAGAGCAACAAGGAAGTGATTCTAAACTTTCTTCTTCAAAAGATTTGACTTCTCAAAAAGGAAGTATAAGTGAGACAATTATCATTGATGATGAAGAGGACATTGAAACAAATCAAGGGCAAGAGAAAAATGCTTCCAGTTTTATTGAACGGAGACTTCCTGAGACTAAAAACAGAACCAATGATTTGGATTTCTCAGCTTCCAGTTTTTCAAGAAGTAAGGTAAATGCAGGAATGGGTAATAGTGGTATCACCACAGAACCAGACTCTGAAATTCAGATTGCTAATGTTACTACATTAGAAACAGGTGTAAGCTCAGTGAATGATGGCCAATTAGAAAATACTGATGGGCGTGATATGAACTTAATGATTACACATGTAACATCACTGCAGAATACCAACTTGGGAGATGTCTCTAACGGACTGCAGTCAAGTAATTTTGGTGTTAATATACAAACATACACCCCATCTTTAACTTCACAGACCAAGACTGGAGTAGGACCTTTTAATCCTGGTAGAATGAATGTGGCAGGAGACGTTTTTCAGAATGGGGAATCTGCAACTCATCATAATCCTGGTAAGCGTGAATTTTGATGGCATGCATTTGTAGTTTCTCATCTATAATTATTTGATTTGGATTTCTTCTTTTTTGTAGGTTCTTTACTTTTAAATTAATGTTGATTTTACATTTACCAAAATTAGTGCTTTTTCTTTCTTTTCAAAGTATGAAAGAGATTTGACCTTTTCAGTAATTTATTTAAAATTCAACTTTAGTCAATGAGAATAAATACAATACCGCCTATCTCCAAGAACTTTAGCAGTTGTGTATATCAGAAAACATTTATGTCTAAAATGTTTCACTTTAGAAATCATATCTTCAACTCAATATAATAGTTTGTCAATATTTTTGTTTTCATGTCCAAATAAAGTGATCTTTGGATAGAAATCTTGAAGGAAAAAGTGCTTATTTTGGCTGTTGTATTTATATTTGCTTTCTTGTTTTTTACTCTTAGACTGAAATTTTCTCCTTAATGTTATATTGTTACTACATTTCGAAAGAAGGCAAATAATTTTTTGAAAGTTTGCTTCCAAATCCAGCAGCTTCAAGTTTACATCAGTGGAAAATAGGAAAAGAAAAAAGGAGAGTCTTTCTCCTTTGGACAGTCTTTGTATCTATTTTCCTTAATGATCATCTCTTTAGATTTTAAGAATAAGAAAATAAAAGGCATAACTAAGTCAGTGTTGATGTTTTATGAATGGTTATATAATGATGATTATCATCAGGGATAACAATATTCTATTTAGAATGGTTGATTAGTTTTTTGTTTGTTTTGTTTTCCTTTGCTTGAATCTAAATTGGAGGAAAGGAATTTAATTATTTTTACCTAGGAAGAGTTTAAAGAAATGCTTGCTTAAATTGGAACTTTGTTTGTCACCTGAGAGATGGAGTGGCTTCCTTTGGCCATTGAATATAAATTATCCAAATAAAATGAAGGTGAAATAAGAAATAAATAAAGATTGTGTGTTTGAAGTCTGGGTGAAAAATTTTAATTCCCTCTCTTTATGAATTGTTAAACTATGTAAATAATTCATGTTAACATTAGGACAAAAAACAGTCCTTACATTAAATATAAGTCACATAACTGTCCTCTCATTAATATGATGATTGAGGGGGGAGAAAGTGACAGCTCAATTTACACACACACACACACACACACACACAAAATTTTTTTTTTTTTTGCTGAGCAATTGGGGTTAAGTGACTTGCTCAGGGTCATGCAGCTAGGAAGTGTGTTTGAGACCAAATTTGTCCTGACTTCAGGGCTGGTGATCTATCCACAGTGCCACCTAGCTGCCGCAGTTCAATTATATTTATGAATTCTTTTTGTAGCTCCTTATTTGGGGTATGTGAGTCTCTTACTGTTTTATAGTCACGCCCAATAATTACTGTTATGCATAAAATTGATTTTCCCTCCTATTTGGTCAATTTTTTTTTATGTAGTGTAATACCTAACTAACTTGCCCTCCACTTTTTGATGAAATAGAAAGTGCAGACTTAATTTTTTCTCTTTTTTGTGTTGCCTATATTTCCTATTATTTCCTTTCCTTCTCCCTTCCTGAAGCTCTGAACATATATAGGAGAATTTAAAAAGAAGAAAAAAAGTTGCTTAAAAATTGCCAACTCATCAGTCAAGTCTCATATGTAATATTCCTCTCCCATATTTTCTCTTCAAGAAACAGGGAGCTGGATTCTGATGTTTGATTTTCTAAGTCACACTTGGTCAAACTATATTCACAGTATTCAGATTTGACTTGGTTGTTCTTTCCATTTGTATTGTATTTTTTTCCTGGCTCTCTTTTGTATCATTTAATAAAATAAATGATGAATATGTTGAATAATTAAAAAGTATGAATTTTTTAAAAATGTTCATTAAAATGATATCCTCTTTATGGTAGAATTGTAGAGAACTCTTACCTCAATTTTCAAGTAAAGCAAAAATTTTCCAGTAAAGTGTAGTATGAAGCTGAATTTGTTTGTTTTTCAGACATATATAGAATCAACTTCCTAAAAAGGAAGACACAAGGGTTCAAGTACTTCCTCTGTCACAAATTGTATGTGTGACCCTGGGCTTTCTAATTTTCAGTACTCTAAGCAACCCTCAAGAACAGATATTACAGAGAGGTGCTAATCTTTGTTGGTAGAGGAATCTTATTAGGAAATTTAATGACTTGGATAGAATTGCAGGAAGACAACCATCCTCAAGAAAAGAATAAGCTTTTTGTGTTTAAGGAGCAGCAAAATTTTTATATATTTTAGCATTTAACCAGAAAAGTTTTGTCTTTATGGGTTGTTAATATTATATGTTAGTAACATTTTTTAATATATTCACTTCGCAAATAAAATAATATTGGTGGTACCTTCAGGTAATCCTGATCCTAAAAGTTTTTCCTGATCCTAAAAGTTTTAAGAAGTTCATTTTAGATGTCAAGGTATGTTAACACAGGTAGCACTCAAGTAATATATTGAAATTTTTTGTCTTGAATTGTCCTGCGGTGTACAAAAAAAAGAATCTATTACGTCTTATTACTTTATGCACAGAGGATAATATATGGAATCCTAAGTTTTAGAATAAGACCATGAGTTTCTCTTTAGTCTTTTCCTTGACCTTAGAGGTGGTATTACAACTAATTCACACAGCTACTCCTTTCTCCAGAAAATATAACTAAAGGACCCATCTCTTAAAAAGTCATTGTATTGTAGAAAATTCTGATTTTTCTGAGTTAGTAACAATGCTACATAGTAGAATGAGTAACTGGACTCAGCCAGGAGACGTGAGTGTAGTCTTAATTTAGTAACTTTATACTTAGTTTTCTGGCTCAGTTTCCTCAGCTAAAAGTTTAAGGACCTGTTCTGAATGATTTCCAAGTATTCTTCCAGCACTAATCCATCCTGAGTTTATAAATATAAAGATTTGTTTAATCATTTAGTTTTTTAGAGAATAAGATTTTCTTTTGGTCATTCAGACTTTAAACTCAGTTACTCAAAATGGGATATGTACAGAGAATGAACTGCTGAATTTAATTGAAAACAGTGAGAATACTTTTGTTCATTTTCTTGTATCGTAATTATTTCTATGAATTTCTACAAAATAACACCATAAAGTAAAATAGATTCTTTACAACTTTTAAATCTTTGTAAAATATTACATTAATAACAAATTTTTCTGAAAGGCTCATCCTCCCTCCCCTCCACCCCTCAATAAAACTATTATAGCACATTCATTCACTTATTTATTCATTCATACTTTTTTTATTTTTCAAAATACAGGCAAAAGTAGTTTTCAACGTTGACTGTTGCAAAACCTTGTGTTCCGAATTCCCCCCTCCCTTAGCAAATAATCCAATATCAGTTAAACACTTGCTATTCTTCTAAACTTATTTCCACATTTATCATGCTATATAAGAAAAATCAGATCAAAAGGAGAAAAAAATGAGAAAGAAAAAAACTAGCAAGCAAATGATGACAAAAAAGATGAAAAGGATGGAAATGGCTCTTTCCATCATATTAGAATTGGTTTGAGTCACCTCATTGCTGAAAAGAGCCAAGTCTGTCAAAGTTGATCTTATGATAGTACTTTTTTTTTTTTTTTAGGTAAAATATAAAAGCTATCTTTATTTGAAAAGCCTTATATAGAAGAGGGATTAGTCAATCAACAATGACTTTTTAAAACATCTATTATATTTCAGAGAGATACAATCATAACTTAAGATACAAAAACCAAAGGGAAATCCATTGAAAATTATGAAGTTTTAACTCAAATATTCAATGCAACAAACATTGTTAGCCTTTACTTACCTTAGTTTCCTCATTTTATAGATGAAGATGATACTTGTTATACTTAACTCTCAGGGTTATTATAGGGATCTTTATAAGATAAAAATTCACACAAAAAGAAAAGATTGTATGTGTGTATGTATGAAACACACACACAGCATATTTTATAAACCTGAGTGCACAATATAACTATTAGCAGTTATTATTAGTAGTATAAAATATCTACTGAGTTCAAGAGACTTAATTGAACACAGGAAGAAACAAAATATTGCAAAATGACAGAATCTTTGTTTTCAAGTAACATCTAATTGGTGGATATGTGTGTTCAAATTAGTATAATGTTAGGGGAAAATGAGAAGCATCATGATAAATTCATTTTGCTTCTGACATTTCTATTTAAACCCTAGTTCTGTGCATCAAAGCACCTGGTTCCTCTAAGACCAAGTTGCTTGGTTTATTTTTTTGGGGGGATCTATTATTAAATCTTTTTTTTAGATTATGCTTTTTATTTTGAAAGTATATACATGGATACTTTTTTATATTTACCCCTACAAAATCCTGTGTTCTAATTTTTTTCCCTCTCCTTCCCTCTTCCCCCAGTTGGCAAGTAATCCAATATATGTTGAACATGTGCAATTCCTCTCTATCTTTGCACAAATTTATGGTAGCACTTTTAATAGCTTTTTTGTTGTTAAATAAAAAAAAATTTGATAAATAAAAAATTGGGAATATGAGAAGAATTTAATATAATCCTAGATTGTAAACTGTTTTTACCTTATAAATAGTCTTTATAATTTGTTATCAAAATGCCAGTAAAAATTTGCCAGTCATTGATGAGTCAGCTATCTAGAGTTCTTGGACCTTCAGTATGTCCCAGAACTCAGAATTTATTTACCTTTTCTCTTTTCTATCCTATTTGGAATCTTCCCTTACTCCTCAATCCCTCAAGCACAGGCATGCATGCATGTGTGTGTGTGTGTAAAACAAAGAAGCAACATTTGAGCACCCATCAATGATACAACCAAGAAGATGAGAAGATTGCACCTAAGAAGCTGTGGTCAGTTTTTCTGTTAGAAAGGAGTCTTTTTGTTGAGTGGTGATATCTGTAAAAAGATAAGCCATTTAAAAAAAAAAAAAGCCCTCAGGTAGATGTGCTGGAGAAGCTATAAGAGAAAGAAGTGTTAACAGAGAAGTATGAAGAAGAGGAAGAACATAAACTGCAGAAGTGTTGATTGGCAGACAGCTCTTGGATGTGTTGGCAGTAACAGTGGCCAGTAGACTTAAAGAGGGATGAAAGAAGTAAGCTGCCAGAAAATTTTACCATTGGTGTGAGTTAATGAATGAGGCAAAATAACAATTTTACACTTTGTGAATAGTCAAGGGAGGGAGAACACCCATTGATAACCAAATTCCATAATCAGTGTTCCAAGTTGAAAATACTTTGGTACAGTTAAAATGTTTTTTGGTTGGGAAGTAGTAGAGGGAGTATTTATTGACATTCTAGTATGTAATAAACGAAGTCATTTAATACCATGTTTCATGTTATGTACTTTGTTGGTAGCACAGAATAACTTTAGAAATCAGGAAAGTGTATTTTCTAAAGATTTTCATGGGGGGAAAAACCAAAAGTTCTTTCTAGGTCTTCATTTTCTAAATTATAAAATGAGGAATTTGGATTAGAAGATTCCTGAGATCCTTGTCAAATTTACTTTCCGTGATTATTATCTGGTTGTAGTGTAAATTCTCAGTTAAACAACCTAAATCTTGTTTTTTGCTTTTTTTCTTGCAAGGTACTTGGGGTTAAGTGACTTGCCCAGGGTCACATAGCTAGTAAGTGTTAAGTATCTGAGACCAAATTTGAACCCAGGTCCTCCTGACTTCAGGGCTGATGCTTTATCCATTACCTCATCTAGCTGTCCCTCTAAATCTTGATTATTCATGGAAAGCATTGTTTTAGAATTGCAGATATATCTTTTTTAAATTAACATGCATAATTAATTTGTCATTCAGAATAAAAATGATTTTATGAAGTAGAATTTTAACTTAAATATTGCAGTTTTTGGTGAGCACTTACAAATGTTATTATGGTATTCAAATTTGATTGAAAATTATTTTAGTTATTCTTGTATATGTATTATGTCTTTAAGATTCCTGGATCTCCCAGTCAGCTTCATTTCCTCGAAATCATAAGCAACCTGGAGTGGATTCTTTGTCACCAGTGGCCTCGCTTCCTAAGCAGATTTTCCAGCCTCCTTCACAACAGCAACCTACTAAACCAGTTAAAGTTACTTGTGCAAACTGCAAAAAACCTTTGCAAAAGGGACAAACTGCCTATCAACGAAAAGGATCTGCTCATCTGTTTTGTTCTACTTCTTGTCTTTCCTCATTCTCACACAAGCCTGCTCCAAAGAAACTCTGCGTCATGTGCAAAAAGTAAGAGATATCTTTTAACTTTATTGTTTTACTGAACATATAGGTGAGTAGGACATTTTGGGGGGGGGGAGGACAACAGAGTTGACTATTGTACTTGTGGATTTATTGCTTACCAATTTCTGCTTGCTCATGTCCTTTTTAAAATTAATTTTTTTTTTTTTTTTGGTTACATTTTAAGTTTCAAAGTATCTTCCTCCTGCCCCACTGTGTGTTAGAGAAGGCTGTCATTTGACATAAGATAGGTAGAAAGATGGATATACTATGCATACTTAAATTTATCTGTTCTTTTTTCACAGATCTTTTCTTTCACAGATCTTTGTAGTTGACTTGAATATTTATAATGCTCATAATATCTTACTTCATTTCTTTGAATAATACTGTTACTGTATTTGATGTTCTCTTGATTCTGTTCATTTCACTCTTCATTATTTCATGCAAGTCTTTCCATGTCTTTCTAAAGTCAATTTGTTATTCTAAAGGCAATCATTTCTTCTAGTACAGTATTCCATCACAATCATCACAGCTTGTTTAAGCATTTCCTAATTGATGGACATCCCCTTGATTTCCAATGTTTTGCTATTACAAAAAGAACTTCTGTGTGAATGTTAGAACCTAGAGGTTATTTTTCTTTTCTTTTGATCAACTTAATTTTTTTGTAATACCTCTTTATTTTTCAAAATACATTTAAAGATAGTTTTCAACATTTCACCCTTGCAAAACCTTGTGTTCCATATTTTTCTCCTTCCTTCTCTCCCTCGCCCCTCCCCTAGACAGCAAGAAATCCAATATAGGTTAAACATATGCAATTCTTCTACATATATTTCCACATTTATCATGCTGCACAAGAAAAATCAGATCAAAAAGGAAAAAAAGAGGAAAAAAAAACAAGCAAGTAAACAGCAACAAAAAAAGGTGAAAATACTATGTTGTGATCCACATTCAGTCTCCATAGTTCTGGATGCAGATGGTTCTCTCCATCACAAATCTGTTCGAAAGTGGCCTGAATCACCTCATTGTTGAAAATAGCCAAGTCCATTACAGTTGCTGATCACCTTTAGAAATAGATCTAATAGTGGTATTGGTGGGTCTACACATTTTGCTCTCTAAAATGGTTGGATCAGTTCACAGTTTCACCAACAATATATTCTTAGTGTCCCATTTTTTTCTGACATCCCTTCCAGTAATTGTCAGTTTAGCCAACCAGACTGATTAATGTACGTTTATACCTCAAGTTATTTTAATTTTAATTTTTCTTTTCAGTCATGATTTAGAGCATTTTTTCCCATGGTACATCTAGTTTTGACTTCATCGTAAATCTGTTCATATGACCATTCATCAATTGGGGAATGATTCATTATTATAAATTTGACAAGTTCTCAATGAAATATGAGATCTTTATCTGGAAAAATATCTATGAAAATTTTTCCCTAAATATTTGCTTTCTTTCTAATCTGGCTACATTATTTGTACTAAACCTTTTTCACTTAATGTAATTGTAATTATCCATTTTTATGTCTTCCATTGCTCTGTTGTTGTTTCCTAAAGTTTAACACAGGATGATATTTGGAGAGTTCCACAGTCAGAAGGGCTTCTGGGGAGTTTAGTCTTTTAGACAGAAGGCTTTAGAATTTGGTAGGATGGTAGTCTGGGTAGTTCTTTTCTAATAGTTGGCAGTATTTGTGTTCTTAGTTGAGTGAAGTGAATTCTTGATGGCAAATGAAATTTTATAGCTATTTAGGATTACATTTTAATTAATCAAAAAATTTTTTAGTATATTTCAAAAAGCATATTGGAGCAATGTACTTGGATTTTTATTTTAAAACATTGAACAAACCATAAAAAGAATGATTTTGTTTTGAGAAATTTGCTTGAAGTGATTTTAACTTTATATTTCTATATATTTTGTTTCTGAATCGGGATCTATCTTATCTTGCCTTGCCACTTATTAGCTTTGGTAAAAAGATGATATAATAATCATTCAGGTAAGGGGGAGGATCTTCCTGTCCATTTCTAGGTGAATAAAGTTATTTTTTAATCCTGTGTAGTTTAGAAGAGTTTAGAAGACATTTAGTTGCTGATTTCTCTAAGCATCTTTGACTAGCAAGTTGTATTTGAAAAAAAGAATCTGTTGGGAAATCTGTTATCTTTGTGGCCTTAGGCAAATCATCTAACCTGGAGGTTCAATTCCCCACCTTAAAATGAGAGAATTTGGGTTCAAAGTTGATCTCAAATTTCTCTTCTGGCTATAAATCTTATCACTTTTTGTTTTTATCACAACATGAAGTCACTGCCTAGTACAGTAGATAGAATTCCCAGACCTCCAACACTTATTATCTATATATTCCTGGACATGATAATCTCTGCATGCTTCAGTTTCTTCACCTGTAAAATGGGAATAAAACTAGCACCTACTTCCGAAGGTTTTGGATCAAATGGGATAATAGTTTAGCATTGGTACCTGACAACATACAAATGTTTGTTATTTTTTCCAACTTGAATGCTATAATATACTATATCATACCTACAATTGAGGTAAAACCTTAAAATGAATTTATTTTTGGATCTATTCTTATATAATTTTCTGATTCTAGTCTGAAGTTTATTGATTTGTTGTTTTCTTAGTGGAATTTTTATAGACTGGAATGTATTCTCTCTTACCTTGAATCATAGTCTTATGAGACTAGATCGTAGCTTTGCACATGTTCACATATATTTGTAATTGACCCTAATATCTTTTCTTAGTACCATAAACACCTTAAAGTTGTCTTTTTACTGCATCCTTCCATATAGCCTCCTACTGGGACTTCCATTCTTTAGAATTTGGTTGAGTCTGTATAAATATACATTTGAGAATAGTAAGGATTTAATAATTAAAAAAAAAAGTGCTCTGTTAAAATATGATTTTCCCACCTTTTTTTTTTCTTTTAGAGACATAACAACAATGAAAGGTACCATTGTTGCCCAAGTGGATTCAAGTGAATCCTTCCAGGAATTCTGTAGTACTTCATGCTTGTCACTCTATGAAGACAAACAGAATCCTTCAAAAGGAGTCTTAAATAAATCAAGATGCACAATTTGTGGCAAATTAACGGAGGTTTGTATTCTGTATATTTATTAATGATAATTGTTTAAGCTTTATTTTTTTATATTGGTGTATACTATTTTTTTTTTTTTTTTAATTTGGTTGGCAAGATACTCTGGCATTTGAAGAAAGAATTGAAGATAGATTTCAGCTGTACTATATACTTATCTACTTGGTTGAAATGGGTTTTACTTTTTTCTAGTTAAAATATATAAATTTTACATTTTTTATTTGGGTAATTTTTGAGTAGAAGTGAGTTTATTAAAGTCTGTAGTCTTCTTCCTCATGTCTCTACACATTTCTTTCCTCTTCTCCCTTTCTCATTTGAAAGAGTAAATTGAGAATAGGTTGGCAACAAAGTAATGGGAGGGAAATTAAGTAATAATATTATTCAGAATTTAGGTGGGGGGGGTATGAGCAAGCATTTTAATATATATTTTATTGCTTTAAAGTGTATGTAAAAATCTTTGTACATGGCAGTTCACTTTGTTAGTTTAGTGTTTGTTTTTAAATCTTTGAATTTTCTTTCTTTTTTTTTTTTTAAGAATTCTTGATCCATTGTTGTTCTTGGGCAAAAGTATTACCCTTCAAAGCTGCCAGTTTAATATTTTTTGAAAATGAAAGTCAACTAGTCTTGCCAGTATAGCCATATTAGCTTTATTTTGAGGAGGGCTCACTTTTTTATCTTTAAAATGGGATTGAATTAAATTTTTAAAAATTACTTCAAAAAATCTAGATCAAATCTACTTTTACTTTCCCTTCTTCAGGGGAATTAAATCTTTTGTTTTTACATAGTGATAACTAGTTTTTTTTATTCTAGTGTCACCTTTAATCCTGTATTTCATTTTTCTTTTAGATTCGCCACGAAGTAAGCTTTAAAAACATGACTCATAAGCTCTGTAGTGACCACTGCTTTAATAGATATAGAATGGCAAATGGCTTAATAATGAATTGCTGTGAACAGTGTGGAGAGTACTTGCCTAGCAAAGGTGCTGGCAACAACGTCCTTATTATCGATGGCCAGCAGAAAAGATTTTGTTGTCAAAGCTGTGTCAGTGAATACAAACAGGTAATTGTTTTAATAAAAATAGTTTTAATTTTAAAAATGTGTATGAAATGAAGTGACATCTTTTATCTCTATTCATAAGGCTTATTTTGGAAACTGATTGAGATCCTGTTTTCAATTTAGTATTATTTTCATTATACTCTTTAGTACAAATATCAGGTAACTATCCAAAGTGAGTCCTTAACAAAGTTTTGAAAAATTTTTTTCTTTTAAAAAAGTTAGGCTTAACAAAACTAAAAGATCACAAATTTCAGTGTCAAGAGGAATCTCAATGACTGTTCCTTAACTAGAATTCTCTACATAATAGGCTTAATTATAATACATTAAAGTGGATATCTAGCTTTTGATTAAAGACCTCTAATGACCTTGGAGGCCCTTATAAGATCTGGATGAAGACAAAGACCATGTATTATTTAAAAAGTAAAAAAATCTGAATTCAGTTTACTAGTGTTTTAAATTGCCAATGGTTTAGACAGTTATCTGTGGAAGAAGATAGTTCTATTATTTACATTTTTATTTGGTTGGAAGTCACTTGGATCATGAAGGATTTAGCTACTTTAGGAGTAGCCTTAAGAAGCCTTATAGCCTAATGATGAAAAATTAAGGGACTATCTAATTGGGAATAGTAGGGAAAATGACTAGTAAAGAGTTTTTGGTTATTTTGGAGAGATGAGTTTTTAAGCATAATATTTGAGTTGTGTTAGTGAGATAGTTTTTATTGAAGGAAAAGTAATTATCTCCTTTATTATGTCCTTTGCCTTTCCTGTAGTTTTCCATTATATAGATCATCAAATAATCTGTTCTATCAGATAGTTAACCTGTGGTGTAATAGGGTAAGTAAATTGGGGTTTATAAAGCTAAATTATAATTATATAAAGCTGAATTAAATTGCCATTTTTTTCAAGAGCAAAGACTTCTATATAATGCTGTAATTTTATCAAATGAAAGTACAAAAATAGGAAAGTTGAAGTGACTTAGAGATTAAAGTTGTGATTACAAATAATAAGCAAAAATCAATATGTTTTTTCCCAGCGCTATGCTTTTTGCCTCATAGATAAGCCTCATAGATAAATTCATATCCTTTATGGCAGATAATTGAGACACATGTAGCATAGTTGAAATTTAAAAAAAGAGCTTTAACACTAAGCCTTATCCTTTTTGACTTTGCTTATCCAGGTTAGCTTTCTACTTTTTTCTCATCTTCCCTTTCCCTCAACACTCTTGTTTTTTAGTTGCTAGTGAATTCTATCTGCACAAATGTATGTAGGGATCTCTCTTTTTGTCACTTGCTTTGTTACAGTATGTTCATAGTTTTTGAATCTTTGGACCAAAGCATATGGGCCTGTTGATATCATAGCATATTTTTTTTTTCAGATTTTCCACATTTATTTTTGGAAGACTTTGTGTTCCATATTTTTCTCCTTCACCTTCCCCCTCCTCCAAGAAAGCAAGCAATCTGATAATAGGGTAAATAAGTACAATTCCCCTAAACATAATTGCCAATATATAAGAAAAATAATACCAAAAAGGGAAAAATGACTAAAAAGGTGAAAATGCTGTTTAAATCTACATTTAGTCTCCATGATTCTTTCTGGATGTTTTTTGGCATTTTCCATTCCAAATTTATCAAAATTGCTTTGAATCACTGCATTGTTGAAAAGAGCCAAATCCATCACAGTTGATTTTGAGTTCCTTGTCATTACAAAAAGGAGTGCTACAAATATTTTTTCACATATGGGTTCTTTTAACTTTTTTATGATCAGACCCAGCAGAGAAATGATGGATCAAAGGGTATGCCTTTGGTGTCCCTTGGGCAGAGTTCCAAATGTTCTTCAGAATAATTGGATATTTTCGTAACTTTACCTGTCATAGTTTCCTGTCATCTTGGCCAATCTCAAGAGATGTGAAGTGGTACCCCAGAGCTGTCTCTTGGCTCTGTTAAAATTCATATAACATCCATTCATGTATATCTTTTCGGGCCTTTTCTGAAACCAGCCTGCTCATCATTCTTATAAAATAGTACCATTCCATTATATTCATATACCATAATTTACTCAACTATTCCCTAACTGATGGGAATCCACTTAATTTCTTTGCCAGTACAAAAAAGGCTGGTATAAATATTTTTGCATATATTGGTCTTTTCCCCTTTCTCATAATCTTTTTGGAATACAGACCTAGTAGAGACAATGCTGAATCAAAGGATATGCACAGTTTGATAGACTTTGAACATGGTTTCACATTGCTCTTCAGAGTGGTTGGATCATTTCACAACTCCTCCAATAATACATTAGTGCCCCAGTTTGTAACATTGTCTTTTCCTTTCTTCTTGGCCAATTTAAAGAGATATTAAGTGGTACCTCATTTTTTCTTCAGGTTAATAATTAAGTTGGAATTTTCCAAATATAAACTAACTGGGTAATGACTGAGAGTGAGAGACATATTAAAGGAAATTTAGAGTATAATTGAGAGTTACCTATCTTTTGTCTCCGTTTCTTTCCGACTTAATTTCTTTCATTCCGGATTTATTTCTTCATCTGGTAAGGGAGAATTATTCAAATTTTTGCCAAATGTAATATCTTCATCTAAAAGTATTCTTTTCCAATTCCATGTAAAGTTAGATGTCAATATTCACTTTTGTGAGATTTTGGGTTCAAAATGTTTTTTTTTCCTTCTTCCTTCTTCTTCTTTCTTTCCCCAAGACCTCAAGTAATCTGATGTTATACATGAACAGTTACTTTAACATGTTTTCATATTAGTTTTGTTATGAAAGAAAAATTAGAACAAAAAGAAAGATCACAAAAAAGAAAAATTAAAACCAGTAAGATTTATGTGTATTCACTCTACATAGTTCTTTTCTCTGGTTGTGGATGGCATTTTCCATTCCAAGTCTATTGGATAACTGTATTACTACGAAGGGCTAAGAATGTCACAGTTCATCATCGTACGATCTTGGTATTATTATATGTAGTGTTCTCATAGCATTTAAGTTCACCTCACTCAACATCAGTTCTTGTAAGTCCAGGCTTTTCTGAAATTATCCTGCTCAAAATTTTTTTTTTTTAATAGTCAATAATATTTATTAAGCACCTAGTGTATACTTAGCATCTTCTAAGGGAGTCAAATAGGGAGTTAGATATAGATAATCCTTCCCTCTTCCCATCCTCCGAATTTTTTAAACTTTATTTTTTTATTTTTTATTTTATTTTTTTATTTTATTTAATAGCCTTTTATTTACAGGTTATATGTATGGGTAACTTTACAGCATTAATAATTGCCAAACCTCTTGTTCCAATTTTTCACCTCTTACCCCCCCCCCCCCTCCCCCAGATGGCAGGATGACCAGTAGATGTTAAATATATTAAAATATAAATTAGATACACAATAAGTATACATGACCAAACCATTATTTTGCTGTACAAAAAGAATCAGACTCTGAAATATTGTACAATTAGCTTATGAAGGAAATCAAAAATGCAGGTGGGCATAATAAATATAGGGATTGGGAATTCAATGTAATGGTTTTTAGTCACCCAGAGTTCTTTCTCTGAGCGTAGCTAGTTCAGTTCATATTACTGCTCCATTGGAAATGATTTGGTTGATGTCATTGCTGAGGATGGCCAGGTCCATCAGAACTGGTCATCATATAGTATTGTTGTTGAAGTATAGAATGATCTCCTGGTCCTGCTCATTTTACTCTTGCTCATCATTTTTTATAAAACAGTAGTAATCCATTATATTCATATACTACGACTTATTCATCCTTGCCTCAATTGTTGGGCAGTCACTCAATTTCCAGTTTCTTTGACCATTAAAAGAGCTGCTACAAACATATTTGCATATATGGTCCTTTTCCCCTCTTTTTAATGATCTCTTTGGGATACAGACCAAGTAGTAGTATGACACTGCTGAATCAAAGGATATGAATAGTTTTATAGCTCTTTGGGCATAATTCCTAATTGCTCTTAGATTAATGCATTGCTGGTGGAGTTGTTGAATAATGTCCCAATTTTCCCACATCCCTTCCAACATTTATCATTATCTTTTCTGCTTATTTTAGCCAATCTAAGAGGTGTGAGGTGATTCCCCCAGTGTTTTAATTTGCATTTCTCTAATCAATAGTGCAAATATAATTTTTTAATCTTTTTCCAGGTAGGCAGTCATCCCAGCTTCCTGAAGGAGGTTAGAGACCACATGCAGGACTCCTTCCTTATGCAGTCAGAGGTAAGAATTCTTCTGCTACTGCCATCTTATCAGAATCTGTTTAAAATGGTTTTATTTTTACTTTTATTCTTACTTCTTGGTTTTATACAATTTCTTTTTGGTGAAATCGTTCCTGTTTCTTCCAGTAAGCCATGCTTTTTTTTTTTTTTTTTTTAATTATACCTTTTTATATACAAAACATATGCATGGGTAATTTTTCAACATTGACTCTTGCAAAACTTTCTGTTCCAACTTTTCCCCTCCTTTTCTCCATCCCTTCCCCTACATTGAGCCATCCATTTTATTTTTATTTTTTCTTTTTTTTTTTTAATTATATTTTATTTTTTTAATTTAATTTTTTTTTATTGTAATAACTTTTTATTGACAGAACCTATGCCAGGGTAATTTTTTACAACATTATCCCTTGCACTCACTTCTGTTCCGATTTTTTTTCCCCTCTCTCCCTCCACCCTCTCCCCTAGATGGCAAGCAGTCCTATATATGTTAAATATATCACAGCATATCCTAGATACAATATATGTGTGCAAAACCAAACAGTTCTCTTGTTGCACAGGGAGAATTGGATTCAGAAGGTAGAAATAACCTGGGAAGCGAAGACAAACAAAAATGCAAACAGTTTACATTCATTTCCCATTTCCCAGTGTTTTTTTTTTTTCTTTGGGTGTAGCTGCTTCTGTCCATCATTGATCAATTGAAACTGAGTTAGGTCTCTTTGTCAAAGAAATCCACTTCCCTCAGAATACATTTTCATACAGTATCGTTGTTGACGTATATAATGTTCTCCTGGTTCTGCTCATTTCACTTGGCATCAGTTATGTAAGTCTCTCCAAGCCTCTCTGTATTCATCCTGCTGGTCATTTCTTACAGAACAATAATATTCCATAACATTCATATACCACAATTTACCCAGCCATTCTCCAATTGATGGGCATCCATTCATTTCCAGTTTCTAGTCACCACAAACAGGGGTGCCACAAACATTTTGGCACATACTGGTCCCTTTCCCTTCTTTAGTATCTCCTTGGGGTATGATCGCAGTAGAAACACTTGCTGGGGTCAAAGGGTATGCACAGTTTGATAACTTTTTGGGCATAATTCCAGATTGTTCTTCAGAATGGTTGGATTCATTCAGAACTCCACCAGCAATGCATCAATGTCCCAGTTGTCCCCCATCCCCTCCAACATTCATCATTATTTTTTCCTGTCATCTTAGCCAATCTGACAGGTGTGTAGTGGTTATCTCAGAGTTGTCTTAATTTGCATTTCTCTGATCAATAGTGATTTGGAACACTTTCATATGATTGGTAATAGTTTCAATTTCATCATCTGAAAATTGTCTGTTCATATCCTTTGACCATTTATCAATTGGATAATGACTTGATTTCTTATATATTAGAATCAATCCTCTATATATTTTGGAAATGAGGCCTTTATCAGAACCTTTAACTGTGAAGATGTTTTCCCAGTTTGTTGCTTCCCTTCTGATTTTGTTTGCATTAGTTTTGTTTGTACAAAGGCTTTTTAATTTGATGTAATCAAAATTTTTTATTTTGTGATCAGTAATGGTCTCTAGTTCATCTTTGGTCACAAATTTCTTCCTCCTCTACAACGCTGAGAGATAAACTATCCTATGTTCCTCTGATTTATTTATAATCTAGTTCTTTATGCCTAGATCATGGACCCATTTACATTTTATCTTGGTATATGATGTTAAGTGTGGGTCCATGCCTAATTTCTGTCATACTAATTTCCAGTTATCCCCGCAGTTTTTGTCAAATAATGAATTCTTATCCCAAAAGTTAGGATCTTTGGGTTTGTCAAACACTAGATTGCTATAGTTGACTATTCTGTCTTGTGAACCTAACCCATTCCACTGATCAACTAATCTGTTTCTTAGCCAATACCAAATGGTTTTAGTGACACCTGCTTTATAATATAGTTTTAGATCAGGTACAGCTAGATCACCTTCATTTGATTTTTTTTTTTTTCAATAATTCCCTTGAGATTCTCGACCTTTTATTATTCCATATGAATTTTGATGTTATTTTTTCTAGATCATTAAAATATTTTCTTGGAAGTCTGATTGGTATAGCACTAAATAAATAGATTAGTTTAGGGAGTATTGTCAACTTTATTATATTCGCTCAGCAATATAAGAGAACTTAATATTTTTCCAATTATTTAAGTCTGACTTTATTTGTGTGGAAAGTTTTTTGTAATTTTGCTCATATAATTCCTGACTTTCCTTTGGAAGATAGATTCCCATATGTTTTATGCTGTAGACAGTTATTTTGAATGGAATTTCTCTTCGTATCTCTTGCTGTTGGATTTTTTTGGTGATGTATAAAAATGCTGAGGATTTATGGGGATTTATTTTGTACTGCAACTTTGCTAAAGTTATGAATTATTTCTAATAGCTTTTTAGTAGAATCTCTGGGGTTCTTTAAGTATACCATCATATCATCTGCAAAGAGTGATAATTTCGTTTCCTCATTGCCTATTCTAATTCCTTTAATCTCTTTCTCTTATTGCCGAAGGCCATCCATTTTAACAAAAGATTTTAAAAAGGGTGAAATAAAGCAGCTTAACAAAAATAAGGAACACTGTCTTGTAGTATTTGCAGTGTCCCATCTTTGTTATGCCTTACCTCTTCAGTGAATGAAGGGAAGTATAGTTTCTCAACTATTTTAACCTCAAACTTTAATCAGTATGAATAAGACTTCAATTTTTTGGTTGAAATTGCTTTACATTGCATATTAACTAAATATAAACTTTAAGTGTCTGTGCTGTACAGAACTTCCTCTTTTTCTTTCTTTTCTTTTTTTATTTTCTGTTTTAAGTAACTTGCCATGGGTCACACAACTAGTAAGTGTTAAGTGTCAGAGGTTGTATTTGAACTCAGATCTATCTATCCACTGTGCCATCAAGCCTGACTTTTTGTCAGCCCTAGGCAGCAGTTAAAAACTTTAAATAGTTCCATATTTTTGGTGCTTACACATGTTAAATCAGAAAAACCTGCATTTATATTTTTAAAGAAATTAACTGGATAAGAATGGAAAGGAGTACATTGTGGGCTGACTGATTAAAAAAAATCTTATTTATAAAAAATTCTGTAGACCGCTTATCTTAGAGATAATAAGGGCATAATAGCTAGATTTTTAAAAGACCTTGACTAAAAAACAAAGGCATTTCAATGCGTGTGCCTTATGGAGTCATTGAAGAAACCCTTGCAGAATGATGTTATCTTTATATAAAAAATATTATTTTGTTAACATTATAAGGCATTGGTAGGGAGCAGTAGAACATGTTAGACTCTAGGTAGGCTTTATAAATGTAATAAGAAATAATATGAAAAATAGTACTACAAAGGTTTTTACCTTTATATATTCTACATGGCATTCTTTTTTAAAATAGTATTCTATATTTCAGTAATTTATGATTTATGTGATGTTTTACCTTCACATCGTTTACTACATATGATTCATCTGTGTATAGGAAATCCTTTCAACTTAGTTTGCTAATATGTGTGTTTTTCAGCTTTGCTTTCAGTTTTTCAAGCATTGCAATCACATGATTCCATTTCAGTTTTCATATACAAGATTTTTGTTACATATGCAGTGGGAGAAAAAATAATTAACAGGTTTTTTTCTCTTAAATATGGCATCCTACTTTTTTTTTTTTGTTTTTTTGGTAATAATACCTTATTTTCAAAACATATGCAAAGACTTTTCAATATTCATCCTTGCTAAACCTTGTATTCCAAATTCCTCTCCCTCTCCTACCTCTAACTTTTCCTCTACACAGCAAGCAAACCAATATGTGTAAAATATGTTCTTTTATACACATTTTTACATTCATCATACTGTGAAAGAAAAATCAGATCATAAAAGGAGAAAAAAATGAGAAAGAAAACAAAATAAAAGCAAACAAGAAAAAAAGATGAAAACATTATGTTGTGATCCACATTTATTTAGTCCTGACAATCCTTTCCCTGGATGTAGACGGCTCTCCCCATCACAAGTCCACTTGAATTGGCCTGTTGATTTCTGTTAATGTTATTGTGAATGGCTACACATTTGTTCTGCTGTACACATGTTGCCCAGCATTGAACATTATATATTATTATTGTAATAATTAAAAGATTAGAGGAAATAGGATGTGGGGGGGGGGTGGTTTCCATAGAGGTTTATTATGAGTTTAACATTCATCATCTTTCTGAATTTTTTATTTTGCTAGCAAAATGACTAAACTTTTAAATTTTTAAAATTCTTTTATTTAATCGAATAAAAATTTCCTGACCATTTAAAAGGGTCTGTTGATTTCCTTTGTACTTCTTATGTACTTAAGTATATTTTTAAATTTTAAAATAAAAAATATACTTAAGTTTTTTATTAAATTATAAAAATATTGCATGTTTGTCAATAATTCATTTAAATTTCATATGAAATCAATTAACTTTTAATTAATTAATTAATTGGGTTTCACTCACTGGAAATCTTCCTTTCTCCCCAACCTTGATAAAGAAAGGGAGAGGATCCTTAAGTCTGCTATAAATATGTATAATGAACAAAAATTTCCACATTGTCACCCCTCTAAAATATATATTAAGCTGTAGTCTTGTGTTCATTACCTCTTTTTCAGGAATTGGGTAGCATGCTTCATTACATTAATGAGAATTCTACATGTTTCAAAGTTGTTTGTTTTTACAACATTATTTTACAACATTATTGTTAATTGTATAATTTTTTTCTTCTGATTTTGCTCATTCATGCATCTCTTCCTATTTTTCTTTAATTGGAATTTCATGATTTCTTAGAGCATAGTAGTATTATATCACATTTGTTAGAGGTAGCTAAGGCATAAGATCATGAAGATTTGATTTTTCTCTTACACAGTGTTTATCCTGGGCAAGTCATTTAACCATTATGTGCCTTAATTTCATGAATCACAAAGTGGGGATAATAGTAGAGTCTAACTCGTATTGTGGATTTTTTTTTGAGGGTCATATAAAATGGTATTTGTAAAGCAGTTAGAATAATGCTTGGCACATAATAGACACTGAATAAATGCTTATTCCCTTCACTTGTCAAAACTTATTTAGCTATTCTCCATTTCATCAGCAATTCTGTCAGTCCAGTAGAAAGGATGGGATATAAAAATTAATTTCATTTAAAATCATTTATAGAAAGCATAAAACATTTGGGAATCAATGTGCCAAATTCCCCACAAGAACTCTCTATATAGATAGATCCATAAAAGTCTCTTTATACAGATAAATGCAGATCTAAGTCATGAATCAGTATGAAAACAATAATCATATTACTGCCATTAACTTATTCATTGCTATGTCACTATTACAGTATTACTCTAAAGAACTGGAAGAAATAGTAACAAAACTCATCTGAAAGAATAAAGGTCCAACATTTAAAGGAAATTGTGTGTGTGTGTGTGTGTGTGTAAGTGTGAAGCAAAGGGGCTACCATCATTAACCAATTTTCAATTCAATTTTCAATTTCAAATTTCAATTTTCAAATTGTTAAAAAGTAGTAATCATCAAGATAATTTAGTACTGATTAAGAATTAGTTCTGTGGAACAGATTGGGTGCTCAATATAGAAAAGCAAATGAATATAGGAGCAGTGTTTGGGTATATCCAGTTATTTTTGTTAAGATTCCACTATTCAACAAAACTATTGGGAACTTATTTAGCAGTCTTAGGTATAGCCTTGTATTTTGCATTCTATAAGAACACAAACTTCAATTGAATACATGCATTAGATATAAAAGGAGACATTACAAACAAAGTAGAACAAGGAAGAAGTTACTTTTCAGTTTGATAGGATTTATAAGTTTATAATTAAATATGGGATTGAAAATTTCATAGGTGAAATGGACAGTTCCTTATGTATTAGGTAGGTATTGTAGAAATAGTTAAAAGCACTTATTTTTTCAGGAAATTGTACCTGGCTTTTAAATTACTTTATTAATTGTATCCATATAGAGTATTCTCATCAGTTAAGTAATCATAATAATCATATTTTAGTTCTTCATAGGATATGTATTGTGAGAATCATATGAGATAAAGGGTATAAAAGAAATGGCCAATTGTAAAGTACTATATAAACTCAGTTCTTGATAATCAGTGATTCTGATAAATATCACACATAGCATTTGCTTTATTTTTTGCCTTGGAAGGGAGGCAAGTAGTTTATATTATTTTAAAGTTTTCATTTTATTTGGTAAATCATTTACAAACATAGAATTTTGTCAAATTATGTACAGATAGGTTGTACCCAGTAACATATATACAAAGGAATAACTGTGAAGGTATCTTTTGTTTAAAAGATGGGATATGGTGTTTGCATATAAGTCCCTATTAAACCATAGAGATGGATTTTACCCTCTGTTGATTATATTATTCCCTAATAAAAATTCAATTAATTCCCATAAAGGGGACAGGAGACAATTTTTTGTGTTTATATTAGTGTGTTTCTCTGTCACTAGGTTATCTAGAATCACCTTTCTTTGAGGTGTCATACAAGTATACTTTGTAGAATGGATGGCTTTCCTCTAGTTTTAAATGTATTTAAATATATTTTTCCACTTGTACTTAATACCATGCTATGACTCCTTATGTTATTAAAGTATGCAAGTTATTGTTCCAAGAGAAGAAATACTGGAGTTAGACTACCTCAGTAATCCGTAGGAGAGTTAGTTGATTAGACCAGAATGAAAAAAGAAGCGAAAAAGTGTGAGAGATGGGGATGTAGATATCTCCAACTAGATGACTTGCCAAAATCAAAAAACTAATGTGTCAAAAATTATATCTTATTTCTCCAAACATCTAGGTGGAAATATCTACTAAGTTAGAGGTGAGGAATAAGAGTTAGGATTGATGTGTATTATTCATAAATGTGAGAAATGAACTTGGCTGAGAGCACAAATAGGATAGGGAGACTTTGAGTTGAGAGTGGGGTGGCAGGCAAGTAATCTAGTGGTGAAGAAATGAAGGTGACATTCTGGCCTGAGAACTGCAAGAGATAATTAGTCAAAAAAAATTTAAGGTAAAGGACAGAAGAGTTATGTCTTGAAAGATATGTAATCTTCTAATTTTCTTCTAAAATTGAGGTTCAGTTTAAGTGGGTTGTGTGGGCAGTCATGGAATTTATCAGGGAAAGGAATGTCCAAAATAGGACAGTAGTTTGGGTCATGTTATTGATTTAGTTTTTGTTTCATTTGATAGGCAATGAAAAAAGGAATCATTTGCTAAGGAAAGATAAAAGTGAGTGTGATAATAAGTATTCTAGTTTTAAACTCTTGGACGTAGGTTACATCTCATAATGTACTGAACTTTTATGAATTTTTAAGATGATGTGCTCACTTACTTTCACTTCCTTTTATCTTTGCAATCATCTAGTTTGGTTCATTTCAGGACCATTTGGTCCTATCTTCACCGATGGAACAATCAATGCAGTCAACAAGTATCAAGTACTTAGTATGGGCAGGCTGTGGGGATAGAAAAACAATTTCTGACTCTCCCTTTTCACAAATACTTCATGTGCTATTGGAGGGGAGACAAGTGTCTATAAAAGCATATAGCATAAATATAAAGTCAATAAATACACCTCAGTAGTTTTGAATAGATGGTATTTTCGGGAAGGTATGTTATCTCCCCTTATGGAGAAATTAGAGAAGGTTTGTGCTAAAGATGATACCTGAATTATACCATCTTACCTGCCTAAGCTGAGAAAGCATGTGAAAAGGTTGGAGGAGAGTGTATACTAGAGAAGGAGCTTGGCTATCGAAAAGGCATTGAAAGATGGTATAGAATTTTGTACATGATAAACAGATTGGTTGGTTGGGTTGACTGGATCATATGTACAGTGTAAGAGAGCTGGTGATACTCAATGAAGCCAGAAAGATACATTGAGGACATGCTGTGTATTCTCACACCATTTTTAGGGTTTTGCATTATTGGCATGGGAGATAGTTCAAAGACTAGTTTGGTTCACTCAAAGTTTGAGAGGGAGAATATCATATAGTGAGGTTGAAAATGAAAGTTGCAGCTAGGTTATATAGGGATTTTTAAAATTAAGCAGAGAAATTTATAATTAACTCAGAGAGCCAGTGAAAATCCTTATCAATCTTATATTTGGAAGTCAGGTTTTCTATTCAACTCTTATCTTTTTTCTTCATTCCAGAAGAATGAAGCATTCCAGCTTCATAGTACTTAAAATTCATTAAATGCTCATTTTCCCTCTGAGGGATTATATTCAGTTTTGCTGGGTAGTGCTTTTTGACTGTAATGTTAGCTCCTTTATTTTCTGGAATATCATTCTAAGCCCTCTTGATTCTTAATGTTGAAGGTGCTAACTCTTGTACTATATTTGAATTGTTTCTTTCTGTTTGTAATATTTTCTCCTTTACCCTGAGACCACCTCTGGCATTTGGTATAATATTCTTGCGAATTTTCATTGGTGATTGGAAGCTTCTTTCAGTGTCTATTTTACCTTTTGGTTCTAGGATATCGGGCCAATTTTTCTTGATAATTTCTTAAAATATGATATCTGAGCTCTTTTTTTTCTTCAGTTTTCTTCAGGTTTTTCATGCTGTTGTTTTCAGAGATAGTTCTGGCAATTTATAAGTTTTCACTTCTTTAAAGATGGTATGTCTTGTTACTTTTCTCCTGGCCTGTACTCTAGTCTCTGAGTGACCATCAGCTTTAATGTCCTTTTCATTTTGTTCTTTTAAATTTTGGAATTGTTTCTGGTAAGAGAAATCTCTGTCCCCGTCCCCTCCCTGACTTTGCATTTTAGTACTTCTCCTCACCCTGGGACTTCAACCTACAATGCAACTAAGTCCTGACCCTAGTGTACAGCTAGTATGTATGAGGCCCAGGTGTATCTTAGATCTTCCTGATAGTGTTCTATCATTCTACTTTCCTGCCACTTTAGAACAATAAGATCATTAGATAATTAGCTCCTGGTTTGGGTCTTGTTTTCATTAACATGTCTGTTTTCTCCCAATTTCTCCCTCATTGACACTAAAGGACATTAAAGCAAACTTAGATTTTGTTTAATTCGCATTTTTCTATGACTGATTTTCAGCATTTTTTTTCCACATCATGTGGTTATTGATAAGTTGGATTTTTAAAAATTGAGAACCACTTTTCATTGTACTTTGAACATATTAGTTTGAATTCCTTTTGTTCTTGTAAAATGGAATTAATTCCTTCTACATCTTGGAAACATTTTAGCTCTTTTATTGTTTCAGTCATCATAGATTGCATTGCAATCTTTTCAGTATGCCCAAAAGTGACAAAAATCTTTCTTCAAAAATTATTTGGAGTTCAGTCTAGGGATTTATTTTTTAAAATTACATTTATTTTCTGGGAATTGATCTTCATTGCAATTATGTTTCATATTTTCAGAATTCAAAGCTTTGCAAACTTGTTGTTAGCCATAAAGAAATATGTGTGCCCTTCTTCCTAAATAAGCACATAATTGAGTGCTTTGAATTCTTGTTTAGTTTATCTGTAATCCAAAGTTGCATATGATGTGTATTTGGTAGAGAAGAAAACTATTTAAAAGAAAGGTAATTTATTTGGAAGTTAGTATCTTTGTTTAAAATAACTGTAAACTGTTGAGGTTTTGGTAATCTGTATCCATAATTATGAAGAAGCTATTTTTAAAAAAGTTTCATGCCCAAATGTTTCCATAATTATCGACTAGTGTTTTCTTGTAAACTGAATTCTTTACAGTCTTGACTTTTTTTTTTTTAAGTAATAGTTTTTTATTTTTCCAAAATACATACAAAACTTTGTGCTCTAAATTTTTCTTCCCCCCTCCTCTCTCTTCCCCTGGACAGCAAGTATTCCAGTCTAGATTAAACATGTGCATTTCTTCTAAATGTTTTTCCATATTTATCATTCCACTCAAGAAAAATCAGTTTCAAAGGGGGGAAAAATAAGCAAACAACAAAAAAGGTGAAAATATTGTCCTGTGATCCTCATTTATTCTCCATGATGGTCTCTTTGCATGCACATGGCTCTTTCCATCACAAGTCTATTGGAATTGCCTTGAATTACCTCATAGTTGAAAAGAGCCGAATCTATCACAGTTGGTCATCACATAATCTTGTTGCTGTGTACAATGTTCTCTTGGTTCTTCTTCACTTGTCACTTCTGTTTAGTATATGTTATATTTAATCTCTTATTAAAAAGCCAGTTTAAAAAAGTAAGTCAGATTAATTTGATTGAATTTATTAGCTTTTTGTTAAACATGGTTTTTTGATTTGTCAAAGTGTCTAAGTAATATTTGCTTACTGTTACAAATGTTTCCAATCAAAATACTATAATATAAATACAGATTAATTTTTTAAAATAAATTTTCTTTAAATTTATTTTAATGTTTTAAATAATATATATTGTTTTGTTTTAGAAATATGGCAAATTGACAGCTTGTACTGGTTGTAGAACTCAGTGCCGGTTTTTTGATATGACTCAGTGCATAGGTCCTAATGGGTATATGGAGCCATACTGTTCAACAGCTTGCATGAACACACACAAGACAAAATATGCAAAATCACCAAGTAAGTTTTAAGTTTTTAAAAAAATTACTTCTATATATCTTCCTACCTCTACTTCTGCTTCCTTTGGATATCTTTTCTTTAGCTTTTGATATTTTAAAAACTAGTTTATTGTTATTATTATTATTGTTAATTAATTTAGTAATAAAATACTAATTTCATACCCTTTCCCCCCAAAATTTTAAATGTTCTTCTTGAAATCTCCATGAACAAGGAGAACTAATATTCAGAGCCCAACCAGCTTAGTGTAATACCCATCAGAGCTTTTACTCTGGACTTAATCTTTGAGAATTCCCCAGAAATAAATAAGGTTCTTCATTGTGTTTAGCTGTGTCTGATCAAAGCAAATTATCTCCTAAATATAGGGAGCTCTCAGTCTGTTTGAGTGTTGGAGGATTCAGAGTAACCATACCAATGTAATTGTAAAACCTTAATATCAATTATATTTTTCCTGGGTTCAACTAATTCCAGCTTATTAAAATAGTGGTAAAATTTTATTCCCTTTTTGTCTTTACGGTTAAAAATTTTATTCCGTATATATAGGAGAGTCTGAAGTATTTATATATTCCCTTGTGCTTTCTTAAATGAAATATAGGACAGTAGCCTTAAAATTAATTGACAGTGTGGTACTGTACTAAGCAATGAGTACAGAAAGTTGCATTCAAATTCTAACTTAATAGCTTCATGACCCAGAGAAAATCATCCTTTTTCTCATTTTCTTCATCCATATAAAATGAGGGACTTGAAATAGGTAGATTCTCTTAAGTATCCCTCTAGCTTTATAATTTTTTGTAATCCTGTAGAGAGTATGCCATACAATAGTAACCATTTTCTTATTATTAAATCATTTCCAGACTAAATAGTCTCCAAAATTGTTGATGCTTTAGATTTTATTTTCTGAGAACTGTGTGGAAACATGCTTAG